>NC_142602.1:68587534-68937324 GCF_041222555.1 Hakea prostrata
CTTCTTCATAGTTAAGAGTCTGATTTAGGTATTTTTGTTTTGATTTCGAGTAATTGTTGTAGGAATGCATTTGCTTCTCTATCAGAACATCTTGCCCTCTCACCATTCTAGGTTTGACAGAGCCAATGATTAATCTTCCCGGTGATTTAGGTATTGTTGTTTGGGTTTGTTGTGAACTTCTCTGCCATTTACGTATTCACTGAAATTCCCGTGAGAAAACCAATCACTGTTTCTTATCCAGAGTATATACCATATGCATTTCTGCATTAGAGGAGACATGAATCCTCTTCAGTTTTATTGTTGTTTGTGATAGAGTTGGTGGTTTGAGTAAGAATTCATGGGAATAGGATAAAAAGGACTAGTTTTTTGACCACTTAGATTTAGGAACGCATTGTCAATGAGCTGTAGAGAAGCATAATCATGCACTATCCAAAATACAATGCAAGGCTCAACCTTTACCTGGATATAGTATTGAGCCACAGGCCCACAGGGAACTGGAAAATGAGGAACTATTAACTAAAGATGGCCCCATATATATCAATGGAGTAAATCCTGTTACTATGTCTGAAAAATTTGAGTAGTTGGAATAATTCCCTGTCTCTTTCTTTAGTTGCTGTTGGTTAGCTATGAACTAAGGAATGAAGGAATTAGCTATATACCAGATGGAGAAGATTCAACTGATCTGGGTGGAGGGACTATTCCAGAGGAGTGACATAAAGAATAATAGTTCATTAAAATCCAACAAATCCGTATAGGACATAACTCTATGTTGGGTGCCTACATAAAAAGAAACTTGTGTAAAAATTTGTCACACCAAACCAGTGCATGAGGCTTCCCCCACTGCAGGGTCTGGGGAGGGTCAAATGTATGCAGCCTTACGCTGCTTTCGTAAAGAGGCTGTTTCTTAAAATTTTCTACTTCCATACAGTGTTCTCATCCTGCAATTCACACAGAAGCTTGAAATACTGTTTCATTAGGAGTTTAGGACACCTAGTTCTACAGCAAGAGATCCTCATGAATTGCTTTTCAATTTGAATAATTGTGTTACCCCAAAGAAGCTGGCCCTCTGTTTTGTGAGCTTGTGTTCTGCACTTGGGCTCAATTGCTTTTCAATTTAGATTGGGCACCTTCTTGAAAACAGAAAATCTTGCTTGAACACTTGCAGAGTCAGATAGGGTATTGCCTGTTCCCATCAAGGTTTTCATGTTTCTCCTGCAACTTTTCCCAAAATTATTATCCTAGCCTCCAACAAGAACAACACTATGGTTCAAGAGGAAGTAGGGGAAAGAGCACGGTAAAGAAATTGGTCAACTATTGACTAATCGGGCCCATGACCTTAAGACTACTAATTCCTTTTTTATTTTTTATTTTTTATTTTTTCTTTGAGATGTGACTTCTACCAATTATGGGCTGCCTGTTGAGCTTTTCCCCCCTCTTCAAATGTTTCTTATAACAAAAAAAGGTGGAAAACTTTGGTCACTTTAAGTGAAACACATGAAAGAGGATTAACAATTGAAAGAAAAATCACCTTATAATTCCTTTGTTTTAAACTGTGTTCATTCTCTTATATTGAAGTCTTTGCACAAATATTAGTAAAACAAGTTCATAAATTCTTAAACAGGTCAACTTTGTGTGTGTGTCTGTGTGTTTGGGGTAAAGTTACAAAGATCACTTCAGTGCTACCTTGTCCAAGTTGGATTAATTTGTTGGGTTGGGATTTGATTGATGGGATGCAGTTGGTTAAGACTGCATGGTTCTTAAAGCTGAACTTGTGTTTCCCCAACCCAACCAAGCTTGATAACATTTTGTGGAAATATTATTGAAATTCAGTATGTTTTGTCCTAGTGATACACAATTTACATCCAGTTTCTACCCTAGAATTCTGTGATCAGTGTTTTATGTTAAGGAAACCATTTAAGTTTGCATATATTATTCTAGCGTTGGATGTTGAAGGAGGAGTCAGCATTCACATGCTATTCATTTCCTTTCTTCCTGGTATCAGTAGCATGCCACATTTGATACCTAACAGAACAAACAGTCTCCAAATTCCATAAACAAGCAAGCATTGGCATCACCACTAGTATCATATTAGATTGTATTATTCAGCGGATTACCAAAAAAAAAAAAAGATTGTATTATTCAGCTTCTTTCTTTTGTGAAGAAAGTATTAAAAAAAAAATTGGTCTCTAGTTTGTTCTCTTTATTGTACTAAGTTCTACTTTTAAATTTGAAATATAGTTCTTCAAACAGTGTGGCGGGTAGCAAAGGATGGAGTTGAGGCTGGGACCAATCTTGTGCCTGTAAGTTCCAGGATTTCTCATTCCCATTTTCACCATCCTAATGTACACAGCATTTATACCCTAGAATTTTGCATCCTTCCAAAAGAACAAAGGTTTAAAAGATACTGATTTGATCAGATTCTTTCTTTTGTTTTATTTATTATCTATTTATTATTATTATTTTTTTTTTTTTTGGTATTGTCAAAAGACTTGATGATGTTCTGTTTTATGGTGCTAGGATTCTGTTCCAAAACCAATAGCAAGGTTTGGTGTAGCTGGAGTTGCTTTGACCATTTCTATCTTTGTGCTCAAGTCATTCCTGTCTACAGCATTTTTTGTACTGGTGTGTTGGTTAAACTTTACTCCACCTCCATGGTTATATACTTATATATTTCTCCACAGTTTTAGACTTCATAACATATTACTAACAAAATAGATTAGATTGCTTAAGGGTTTCTTGTAATATGAAAGAGCTTCAACAGTCAAATGTTGTTGTGATTTTAAATGGAATTATGAAACAGTTGTTGATACAAACGCTTTTTTCTTTGATTAACAGGGCACAATGGGGTTCATATATTTTGCATTCATAGCCTTGAACAACAAGGATGAAGGCCCAAAAGGTGGTGGAGGGCCTGGGGGAACCACCAATGTGGATGATTCTTTAGAAGAAGCAAGAAGGATAATGGAGAAGTACAAGTAACAGTCTTTAAGGTTCGAAAATTACCAGTTGTTCTCCTACATTGTGCTGACCTGGTGAGAGGGACATGTTATCACAGAGAGAGCTTCCATTCTGGAGTGTATAGATCTATTTATGCATGCACATTTGGTCTTTCTTTCTTTTGCTGTGGATGTTGCTGTGATGTGGGTTTTACAATTTCTTTTTTCGCAAGATATACTACTGTTGAATTGTTTTGGGTCAACCCTAAGACTCTAAAAACCTTTCATGTCATTTTTTTACTTCTAAGGGACATGAATTTAGTGAAGCAATAAGGAATATTTTGGCGTTGAATTACCTTACTTATAAGCTTAAAAAGCACTTTCTAATTGGAATTTTGGGGTTATAGACACCAGAAAAGTGTAAAAGTTGTCTTTGGCTTCTTTTTTCAATAAATGGATCTTAAAGTTCATGATTGCGACATCCATGTTCTTGATAGCAATCTTATTAGATGCTGGACTATATCTAAGAACAGCAAAGCTGTAAAAGGAGCTCAAAGTAGAGCTTACCATCCTCTTGCCTAATAGGCAAAGATTTACATATATGGAAAGATTGATCAAAGGTCATTTCACATGAATGCATCAAAGATGATCTGTTTGGTCAGATAAGGGGGTCTTATGAATAAATGCCATGTGCATATTTGCTGATTGAGAAACCATCCTTAACTTACTTCATTATAAAGTTGGCAAAATTGCAAGAATTCTTTTTATTGGGAACATACCATATCGAACCAAGCATACATTCCTCATGTTTGATCAACAGAATACATGAGATAGAGAATTTAGGCATGATTACTGAAAATCATCAGGATCCAATCAGTATTATTTGTAGACCTACACACGCGGTTGAAACGCATGCTTCCGTCAACGCCGGCAAAGCCTCTAATGCTCTCCGCCAACCCAGTCAACTTCCTCCACCATCGAGTGACATCTCCGATCAGCTCAAGGGCCCCACCATTGGCCAAGTTCCCAAGTATAATAGGGTATTATCTTCTTCTTTTTTGGTAATAAGAAGTAATTTATTGATTGAAAAGAAAGTCCTGACAAATTTTACACATAAGGGAATCAAAGATAGGATCCAAGTTAAGAAGGGGGGTGGGGGATGTTGATACACAAACCAATCCTAGGATAATGCTGCAGATTTTGCAAGCTCGTCCATGACAAAGTTTGCCTCTCAGGATGAGAGAAGGTGCATGCAGTGAGAGATTCAGCTAACTTGAGAATATTCATTGATTAAATGGGAGATTTTTCAGCTGCGTCGAGATGTTGGATTGAGAGTAAAGAGCACTAGCGCCTGGCTATCGCTTTCCACCTGGACATGCGAGAGCTGATAATCAAGTGCAAGGGAGAGGCCTCGCTGAATGGCTTGTGCTTATGAAATAATAGAGTCTTGACATCTTGTTCCTTGTCTAAAAGCAAAGACCACTTGATGGTTATGGTCTCATGCTATCCCACTGATTCCTGATCGATGTGAACTAGAGAAAGAGGATCCGTCCACATTGAGTTTGATTTGTCCTGGCATCAGGGGTTCCCATCGTATGAGCCGTTATACTTCTCAGAATGGTTTTTGAGAGTAGGGAGGGGAGAATTCGATGAGAGCTTGTCTTAGCCTCTGTAGTGCATCCTATGACTGCAGTATTTGAGGCGAGTTGGTGACAAGGTTATAGTAGCCCCAGAGAGTCTAGAGTGCTATAAGGGTGTGGATGGCTTGTTGGTTGTGTGGGATGATGGGGTAGATTTGGAGACAATGGCTTGAAGTTGAGGACTAAAAGGTTGAGATGGGTCCCCTTGATGAAGTTGCAGGGTATGCCATAAATGAAGGGTAAAAAGACAAGATGTAAAGAGGTGTTTCGTGGAAGCATTGGGGTGACCACAGGTGATGCACTGGTAGGGTACTTGACAACCTTGCGACAACAGAAGATCTGTTGTAGGTAGTTTGCCATGGATAGCCTTACATAAAAAGAGGATCCGAGGTGGGAGAGGGAGATGCCGCAGCTATAGCCAGTTGAAAGTGTATGATGGGTAGGGAAATTAGGGGGTGCTGATGTCAGTCGATATGCTGCACTAACAGTAAACATACCTGTCTAATGAAGCTTCCAGATGAGACGATCTGCTATTGGAAACAATGGGAGGGGAATACTGAGGATCTTTGTTGCCACTTCAGTAGGCCACCAATCAAGCACATTTTCCCGAACCCATGATGCAGTCTCAAAATTAATGAATTCAGAAACTTTGAGAGGCAAGTAAGCTACTAAATAACACCCAAGTTCTGGGTGTGGTTAGGGACCCAATTGAGGTTCCAATGACTCACTTGATGTCCATCCCCTAATTGAAGGAAGAAGCCCCGACATAAGAGATCCCTTGCTTTAATCAATGTTTGAAATAGGGTATTATCAAATCTATGGAACTTATTGCAATTTTACAAGTTCACCTATGAAACTTGCATTATAAAAGAAAAAGAAGTAATCCTATTCTCTCATATACTAATGCAACATAAACTTTAATTTTTTAACACATACTTGAAAGCCTTCTTATTTTTTGAGAAAGGCACAATACTAGGTGATAAGATTTTTCCAATTTAAATTCTTGTAACAAAGAAAAAAGAAAACTATAAACATTGCAGTTTCAAGGTTTTATTCATTTATACAATATATAAAGCATTTTTTAAGATTTTTTTACTAAAAGGATTTTCAATGACTACCAAAAGCATATGATTACCATGTGCATCAATATGTTTCTTAATGTTAAAAGTGTTTATTGAAGCATAAAGACTGGGAATTGTGCACTAGCTCTCAAGGCGGTGCGAAGAGAGAGAACGAGCGACTGGGAATATAGCCCTGCACTCTGCAACGCTTGTCAAATTCACATGACAACAATCATTTGAGTTTGAGTTCCTTCTACACTTTCCTCTTCCACTAACGTGTCAAGATGGAAAACACGCATCACATAAAGACAAACTATCTTGCCTCTCTCTCTCCCAACTCTCTGAGTAAGGTAAGCTCCCCTTTCCACTTTCTGTGTGCAGTAAATTTCAGTCAAATTTTTTCCAAGTTTACCAACTGCATGACAAATCAAAAATCGACCAGTGGACGCTTCCAACTTCACCTTGGTCTTACCTGCTCGTTCCACACGTTTTCTAGGTTTCTTCTTAATCACCGATGAAGAACCAGAGCACACTCTGTGCACCGCCTTACTTGTTTTAGCGGTGGAAAATCCTTTCTGCAGCACGTATATCTTTTGTTTACAGGTGGGTTCTTTTTAGATGCTCACCATAAGCGGTTCTCAGCACCGCACTGTATAGGTTTCAAACCCTATGACCCTAGGCCCCTAGCCCTGATTACTCACCGATGCAACTCTGCGAACGCCCTTACACCTCAGCTTCGGCTTCGGCAGAATTAGTCAGTGTCTCTAGCAAACATCAGAACAAGGTTTTTCTGTGTGGTCTCCGTTCCTTTAAATATCTTCCTCTGTCTGCTATGGATAACTCATCATCTAAATCGGAAATTGGGAGTGGAGCTTTGTGGGTTCACATAGTGTTCTGTCCAATCGTCTTCCTATTGTGGTTCGTTAAGAAACCTGGCATGGCCTCTTCACATCTTACTACAAGCACAACCAACATGGTTCCTAACGCGAAAACACTATCCAATGATTTTGCTCAGAAGCCGAAACTTCTTGTTCGCTCTCCTTTTACTATTTCCATCACTCCTGGAAAGCTTGTTGATATACACCATGGCTTTAAATATTCTATAATTGGATGGGTACTAGATGTGTCAAATGTCAATACTTATGACCTACAATGCTAGCAGACAAAGCTTGGAAATTTTCTGCCATAAAAGTTGAAGGGTATTATGTTGTTGAAGGCACCACAGATCAGTTTATTCTTAAGCTCAATCTTGCCAGAGATGTTCATTGCTTATTCTTTTCAAAGCCTTGGCTATACAAAGGCCAACACATAATCTTTTTTGTAGCCATGGGATCCGACTGTTCCAGTAGCATCTGTACCGTTTCACTATGGCATTATGTGGGTACAATTAATAAATATGAATTGACTTTGTTTCGATTTGGAAATCATGCAGACGGTCTTTTTGCAAGTTGGTCATGTGATTGAAATTGAATGCCTCGTCAGGACCATTGATTGGTTTCTCCCCGGTAGCTCGGGTGGTAATTGATCTTCGATTGGATTTCCCAACTACCATCAAGATTAATGCCGCACACAATCCCCCAGTGCTCCTTTATTTTGCCTATGAATATCAGCTGGCTTCGATATGCCGTATTGTTTCTGCATAGGACACCGGGGCATGAATTGTCTGCTACATGAGAACCCCCACTATTCAAAGGTGATAGCGACGATGGCTTTACGTGATGCGGCTGACCCTCCATATTTACCCAGACTTGCAACTCCTATCAAGCGGTAGGGTATGATCAATGATGTGACTCGATTATATAAAGATGTGTTCTTCAGGGGCCTCACACCCGAACATATTGCTTCCTCCTCCACTACCTCACAGCAAAGGGATATGTAACTCAGTCATAGTTTTTTCATGTTGGCTTACCTCTACCAACTCCAAATTCCTTGTGAGCTGGAAGATCATTATCTCCCTCAAGACAACATTTTCAGGTTTACTAGCTCTAGCAAGGGAGAAGATGACCATACTGGTGACCAAAGTGTCTTGGGTATGGATGGCACGGATATGCATAATGTTATGTACTCCATCCATCCTTCCCCTTTGGCGACTTAGTACACCGCTTCATAGCATCACATTTCACAAACAGATTCCCATACGTTCTCCACATAAAACATTCAGGCACCTCTCTACCACTCAAGCCACTAAAAGGTATCAGAATCTGTTGTTTTCATCTATCTCTATTCACCTTCCACGAACTGTAGACCTGGCTTAGGAACCTCTTCCACCCCAATCCATGATCTTCCCTTTACCATCACTCCTTCCTTGTAAGAGGCAACTGATACTCACAGAGTTGGATTTTGAAATCCAGCCCAAACCTAACCAGGACACCCTAATTGCTTTGAGATAAAGAAAGACTTGTTTGATGTTAGACCTTAATATTAGACCTTGATTTCAATGTTTTTATCTTTGAAAGCCTTAGGAGGTTATGTCCGACCTTTCCCTTAGAGTAGATCCAATGTCCCGAAGTAAAGGAAGAAGTCCTTGTGGACCCTCTTTATGGAAGACATGGTGTTTGACCCGAAACCCATGGACATTGACGATGATACCCCTTACTTGGGTACATTGTTGGTGTTTAGTGAAAACCTGTGCACCGAAGAGGGGTGAATTAGTTGAAGTACCAAATGAATTCCCGTGCTCAATACGAATATATTTCCCGAAACTAAGACTTCTTGATGGACTTGTAGGAGAAAACCCCACTCAATTTGACCCCGTATAGCCCTCTAAATCCCCTGTCGGAAGTTACTGAACTATTTCTGGATTTTCTGCTGAAACCTGTTTTGGTCGATGCCATCAACCAAAGAGCATCGACCAAAGTTGCCCAAATTCGAGTAAAAGATGCTATTGGAATGTTCTCTCATCTATTTAAGCTAGCCTCGTGTTTTGAGCCCTATTACACTCATTTAGACCACTGAGAACGAGAGTGGAGCTTCCCAAGGCACCCTCTTGGTATTTGTGAAGGATCCTTGCCCCCAATCATTGCAATCATTGTCTCTTGACCCCATTATCATCTTCCAAGGTATGATTCTCTCTTTTACTCTCTATCCTACCCACTTCTCTTCTTCTTTTTACTGATGAGACCATGGCCAAGGTGCTGCAACCTTGCAAACACCTTGCCATGAATGTCTCATCCCATTTATACTTGTTTTTCCTTCATTCTTGCTATGCCTCACTTGCATCTTGATCCTTGCATATGCATTACAATGATTCTTTGTTTAACAACTTGATTTCTTATACTAAACTGAGATGTGGAGTATGATTAGTCTAATCTCTGGCTTGCAAATGATTGTAATCTTGTTCCTAACCTATTCCCCAACTAATCCTTTAGCTTCCCTTTCAATTACATCGATTTCTCATGAATGCTAGAATTCTTGTCTTTAGAACATAGAACCTCAATTTGGGGGTTTTCATTTGGACCATTGGATTGTGATAATACTTGTTAGGTAGTGTTCTTACATTGTTATTAATCATCCCTCCAAGTTTCGGACCGATCCGAGCCCCGGAAGACCGATTTCGGACCAAATCACCAAAATCTAACTTGCTGCCCGAAACCACTTTTGGTCGATCCTCTTTGGTCGATGCCATCAACCAAAGAGCATCGACCAAACATGCTACTGACAGCAACCTTGCTCCCTTTTGACCCGTTCGACCTCCGATCTTCCCAATTTCTTCTCTAATCTCTTATTTATGTTTGTTTAGAGTCTTAACACTACTTTTGGATCATTCCTTGGTAACTCTTGATTCGTCATCAACTCAACCTAAGGTAATGATGGTTATCTCCATAAACACATAGGCTATGTACTTATGTTTTGGTGCTTTTACTTAGTGAACATAGTCTCCTAATTGCTTTTGAATATCATAGGAATGCTATACATGTTTTAGAATAGTAGTATTGTGATTTCATATACTCTTGTCATAATGATTTATTATTCTTGTTACTTGTATTCATGATGGATCATTTTGATGTTATGATTTAACTTTTATCATGATGATGTATTAAATGTATGAGATATGATGGACTTGAGTATGCGATTGCTTAGGTATAACTTGGGATTGGGAAGTGTCCTATTGATGCTTCTGTCCTTGGGCATCGGAGGGAATAGTATGGGATGTTCTCCGAAGGTGCCTATCGACACTTTCCCGGGTTATTGGATGACATACATAGGATTGTCTAGGTGTTTGGCTAGGATGTCCCTGTCGTATCAGACTCAAATCGGAAGGGCATTGAGACTAAACCACCCGTGGTAGGGTATGGTTTGATGGCGCTCAAGACCGGTAACCAACCCATGAGAGGACATAAACCATACTACGGATACCCGAAAGGGGCCATTTATTGGTAGGGTTGCAAATAGCTAGACTTGGGCTCACGGGCGCTTAGGGGTGTCAACGGTGCGGTTTGGAGCGGTTTCGGGCTGAAAATCCCCCAGCCCAAACAAAGCCCATTTAAAAGATAACGGTTTCGGTGTGGTTTTGGTTTGGTGCGGTTTGGGTTCGGGTTGGTTAGCGGTTTGGGCTAACGGTTTGGATTTCGGTTTGGGCTAACGGTTTGGACTAAATTAAAAATCAATATTGAAACTTATTTTTACTTTTCCTCAACTCTTCACACAAAAAACTACGATAGAGAGAGGAAGAAGACTCCAAGTAAATCTAGTGATGGCATTAGCTTGATGCCTTGATCCAAACACCCCCAACCCCAAAAAATAAAAAATTTAGATTCTTCTATCATGTGTAGGTCAACCTTACAATCTTCACCCAATGAAATTAGATTTATATGAAGGCTCAACTTAAAATTACTTGTGATAAGAAATAGATTTGCTAGAGAGTGGTAAAATGTGAAAGTAGCTGAACAGAGAAAGTAAAATTGTAAAAGTGAAAATCCTTTATGAAACAGTGAAAGAAATTCTTCAACTAAAAGTGAAACCAGAAAGGTAGAAACGGTAAGGATTAACCGATTAAGGAATCTTTACCAAAAAAAAAAAACCGATTAAGGAATTAAGGCATTAGGTTCTTTTTTGTTTTTGGTAGAAAACTAAGGCGGTAGGTTTCTAAAATTAAATGAAATAGCCAAATAGGGTTTGCTACCGTTTTGGTAAAATTTAAAAATTAAAATAATGAAAATTTTGAAATTTAAAATTTAAATTCTCAAGAATATGAAACGTGGCGTTTCTAAAATTAAATGAAAACTAAGGCGGTAGGTTTCTAAAATTAAATGAAATAGCCAAATAGGGTTTGCTACCGTTTTGGTAAAATTTAAATAAAATAATGAAAATTTTGAAATTTAAAATTTAAATTCTCAAGAATATGAAACGTGGGGTGGGTTGAAGTTGAACAATGAGTTAATGCGCCATAACGGTAAGGAATAAGGGTTTTTTTTTTTAATTTTTTATTTATTCAAACGGGTTAACGGGCTGGGGTTCGGGCCTACCGTTTCGGGCTAGCGGACCGCACACGGGCTGGCCCGGCCCAGCCCGAAACCGTTGGGGCTGAGGGTCTTCAGCCCAAACACAGCCCATTAAGGTTCGGTTCGGGCCGGTTCGGGCTATAACGGACCGGTTCGGTTCGTGCCGGTTCGGTCCGGTTTCAACGGTTCGGGTTGAAAATTGACACCCCTACGGGCGCTCAAGACCGGTAACCAACCCGTGAGAGGACATGAGAGCTTTCCGTTTACTATTTTTTGATGACCAATAGGGTTGATGAGTCCGTAATTTGGGATTACACTGACTTTAGTGTGAAGGATACCGGAAAGGATCACCCGGGGCGAGGAATGGACGTATTTGGATCTGAGTTGATATGACTGAGTAGAAGACTTGCATTGGGCTAGGCTTTACCTTGACATGCGCCAATACTTATACCAAATGGTGATGTGAGAGAGTGGTCACTAAATCCCCCCCCTACCATGGTTTGAGAGGACTTTACCCAACTACCACGGCAGTCCCAAGATACGGAATGGGTTGAGGGGGAGTGACTGACGACCCAAAGAAGTATGGTGCTATGACTTAAAGCATGTCTACCTTAGAGACTAGCATTCATAGAGTTAGAATCATACTTGCATCATGTGTTTCATATCATATTGCATCATGTTATGGTTTGTATCATATGGCTTATGTTTTATGGAATACCTGCCTTGTTGAGTTCTTTTGAACTCACTCCTTTTTGCAACATCTTTTGTTAGACTTTACTTCAGGTACTACTACTGTTGACTATGATGGTCAACACTATGAAGACTAAGTTGATGACTCTTAAACTAATGATTATGGTGACTACATTGGTGAAGACTAGCAGTCCGAGATTATCACTTGTCTGGAGCAGTTCGGCCTTTGCACTTGTGTGCTAGTGTTGGGATATCGTCCTATTTTCTTTTTAACCTTTTTATTTGATTCGTCGAGACAGTAGTTTAGTTTGTTCCCTTGTCATTTTGGGAACCGGTTGTAACCCTTAATTTTAGTCGATCTACCTTCCGTTATTATTATAGGATGGGTTTCCTCCCTCCTTTTCACACTTATTATTCGAATACAAAGTATTGTTCTTGCTTTTGATTATATTATTGTGTTAAGTGGCTATGATCGTTCCTAAACTTGATCGGCGGGACAGTGATTCACTCCCCGGGTAATCCAGATAGGGTACCCCCTTGGTGGATTTAGGGCGGGATGTGACATGGATCATATTGATCAGAGGTGCTCTGAATCTCTGGAGACTATCGCTTTTAAGAAGATAAAGACATCCGCGACAAATGCTGTAGACATCCCTTCTGAGGCTAAGATGGTTGGCTGGCTTCAGCCATCCTAGAAGCCATGATACAATTTAGTCTCAACTATATATCGAGGGCTTGGTCACCCTTCGACACAATCAGAGCTTTAAGATTTAATCCATAAACTCAGACCATCTTTGTTATTTCTGTGTGAAATTAAGTCCTTTAGTGTCAGTCCCCACCTTTTGTGTAAAAAAGGGAGCTTTTCTAGCTTCTTATTCCCCCCCCCCCATAGTAGAGCTGGTGGTTTGCTATTGCTTTGGGATTCCTCTGATGATGCTGATGTCGTATGGTAGTCCCCCTGGTGTATGCGTGTTTTTGTCTTATGCTTCAAAGAACTGGCAGCAAACTTTTGTCTATTTACCACCTTCACCTTCTAAGCAGCGTCAACAATGGGAAACTCTCCATCAATTGGGTTCCATTGTGAATATGCCTTGGATACTAAATGGGGATTGGAACCGGTATACTTCGGTCACTGACAAACAAGGTGGTATTCCCCTTTCATGGAACGATATTGCACCTTTCTTAAACTTCATCTTCACTTTCAATATACACAAGGCTCCTACTCAGGGCATTCAATATACCTGGTCCAATAAACAATCAGGGATTCACCGAGTTAAGGGGACCCTTGATTAATTCATCTATAATGATGCATGGCTGACGCTCTTCCCTGAAGCAAAAGTACAACAGCTACCCTTCTCTCATTCAGATCATGCTCTATTGGTACTGCACTCTGAACTGCCTTTCTCTTTTGGGCCAAAACCTTTCCGAATTGAACACTAAGAACCCTCATATCAAAGTCTGGTGGAATCTCATTGGTATGCAACTACGCCCCACACTAATGCCTATCAGGTTATTGCTAAACTAAACAACTTAAGACCTGCTCTTATTTCCTGGAACAAACGAGTGGTGAAAAATTTAGAATTCCAGGAACGGCAAACCATACTAGACATCATGCCACTACAGGTTACCAACCTCTTCTAGGCCCCCTGCAGGGTACTTCACTGAAATGCTTCTTCTAGAAACCCATAGGAAAATCCTCCACCAAATTCAACTTAAATAGGAACAAAAATCATGAATCCAATGGCTTACTTGTGGCGACCGCAACACTTGGTTCTTCCAGAATCATATCCATTCGATTACACATCAGGGTCTCAGTATAACTGACCCACAACTTATTTCTCAAGCCTTCTAGCAACACTATTAGCAGCTTTTCTCCACCAATCACACGGTTTGCCCTGAAAGCTACTTCTCCCTAGTCCATGGTCGGGTTTCCAATGAGGACAAATCTTTCCTTCTTCAACTTGTTACAGAAGCTGAGATTAAAGTGGTTGTCCTTGGCTTCAAGGGGCTCAAATCCCCTGGCCTGGATGGTTTCCCAGGTGTCTTCTATCAACATTCATGGGAACATATTTTTGAAAACATTTGCCGTATGGTTAACAACTTCTTCACTAGCACAAATCTCCATCCCGAAGTTAACCATACATTCATTGCCCTAATCCCGAAAGTCAACACACCGGATATAGTCGATGATTTTAGCCCTATCAGTTTGTGTAACATGACATACAAAATTATCTTTAGAATCTTGGTGAACAAGTTGAAATAGATCATGCCACATCTTATTTCCTTTCAGCAAAATGGTTTCGTCAAAGGCAGGCATATTCAGGACAATATCCTTATTGCCCACGAATTAATGCATAAAATAAATTCTCATAAGAAAAAGAAGAAGGGTCTCATGGTAGTCAAGTTGGATATGAGCAAAGCTTATGACCGATTGGAATGGAGCTTTGTAGCCTCTGCTTTGAAAAGCTTTGGCTTCCCACCTAGGTGGATTGAGTGGGTCATGAAGTGTATTACTACCGCCCAGCTCTTGATATTAGTTAACGAGTCCCCCATACCCCCCCTTTCACTCCGTCACGAGGACTTAGGCAAGGAGATTCCTTATCTTCATACCTTTTTGTATTTTGTGTGGAAGTTTTGACCTCCAATCTAGAATTGGCCTTACAATGCAAAAAACTCCGAGGAATACAACTCTCACGAGGCAGGGAGCGCCTATCTCATCTCGCCTTTGCTGATGACTTAATTCTGTTCGGTCAGGCCACCAAAACAGAGGCTTGAACATTCCACAAGCTTTTGGAGGAATATTGTCTTTATTCCTGTCAACAACTTAATATTCAAAAAACACGAGCCCACTATAGTCCAAGTACCTCCTCATCCATGAAGTGTATGCTATCCTCCCACTTCCATATCACCCCTACAATGGAGCTAGACCTCTATCTCAGAATTCCTATTATTTATGGTAAGCTAAAGAAGAAGCACTACGCCTCACTGATTTCTAGGGTCAATAACAAACTTCAACACTGGAGGGCTAGTTATCTCTCATATGCGGGGAAAAAGGTACTCATACAGTCCACTTTAGCTGTCATCCCCACTCACTTCATTTCATGCTTCCAGCTACCGGCATCGATTACAAACACACTTGACAAGCTCTCTTGGGATTTCTTCTGGTCAAATGGTACTCAAGGGCATGTCCACACCATATCTTGGGATTTCATATGTTGCTCGACTAGAGAAGGTGGCCTCACCTCAAAAAATGTGCTGCTTTTAACGTCGCTCTTCTAGCTCAGAAGGCATGGGAATTACTTCAACCCTCTACCTCGATTTGGGGTAGATTGATGAAACACAAGTATTTCAAGAATGACGCCTTCCTGGATGCTCCCTCCCCCTCTTCTGCTTCGTGGGGATGGAAATCATTGATCAAAGCTAGGGAACTTTTACACCAAAGCCTTTTTCTCCAAATTGGGGATGGATCACTAGCAAGTCCTTGGAACCTCAATTGGGTCCCGAATCATCCCCCAGATTTGGGTTGCTTTTCGGCAACCTCACTTCCCTTAAAGTTTCAGCATTCATAAACACTGAGACATATTCCTGGCATCATGATAAGGTTCTCGACTGGTGGCTCGTTGACATCGCAGCCAACATTCTTAGCATCCCACTCCCCCTTTTCCCCTAAGCTAATCGACTCATCTGGAAACCCACTTCCTCAGGAATGTTCACTATCAAGTCGACATACCGGTTGGCAACATTATTGCCTTCCCCTCCTACCCTTTTACCCAACATTAACTAGCTCTAGTTTTGGCATCTCCCCCTCTCTCCCATAATCCTCTTTTTCTTTTGGAAGACTCTTCTGGGCAAATTACCTACGTCAAATCTGCTCCTCACAAGAGGCTGTAATGTTCCATCCCATTGTAGACTCTGTGGACACCACACTCTTTCGGCACATCATCTCCTTATTCTATGCCCTTTTTCCAACCACCTATGGCATTCTCTTCACCTTCATCGCTGGGATCCCACCCATCATTTCGATCTCCAACTTCAAGACCTTATCACCCACTCCACTTGCTCCTCCTGTCACAGACATCAGAACTTCCGCACCCTTATTGCCCTTTGGGGTCTTTGGGGATATTATAATATGGTGATCTTCTCTTCCCAGCCCCCAAAGCATTAGGATGCTCTGTTGCATCTACAACAAGCGATTCATGAGTTCACCCCTCCCCCCCCTTCAACCCCCTAGCAAAACTCAACCACTCATTAGGTGGGAACCTCCACCTCCAGGCAAGATCAAACTTACCGTGGATGGCTCATTTTTTACTAATCCAAAGTGCTCAAGAATTGGTGGACTCGCACGTGACTCTTTCCATCAGGTGGTGTTCGCTTTTGGTCAAGGCACAGGCTACCAAGACTCTTTTATAGCTGAGGCACAAGCAATTCGATGAGGCCTCAGCCTCGCCCTTGACTACTAGATCTCCCATATACAAGTGGAAAGTGACAACCAATCGCTTGTTCTCTCTCTTATGCATTCCTCACCCTGTCGCAGCTGGAAAGTATCTCACCTAATTTCAGATATCATCAGGCTCGTAGCGTGCTTTATAGAATGTTCTTTTTCCTACATCCCATCCAAAGCAAATTTTGCAGCCGATGAACTTGCCAAAGCAGCAGCCCATTCACAGGATTGGTTCATGTACCGCTTCTCCCCACCCCCATTTTTATCTTGGATTTTGCTCTTTGACTCTTTAATGTGTAAGATCCAGCGAGGATTTCAGTTAAATAAATAAAGGCTTTCTTTCTTACAAAAAAAAAAAGGTTTATTGAAGCATAAATTATCATAAAGTTCAATTTATATTTTGAAAATTACCAGTAATTATAATATTTTATCAAATGATTTTTGAAAGAAGTTTTGTTGTTTCTGCAAAAAAAAAAAAAAAAAAAAACTGTTTTGAATAGTCCTGAGATATCGGCGATAAGATCTTAGCCGGTTAGCCCTACTGTAGTTCTCCCGTTCCGATATCCGAGTCTATTTGATCAGAAAAAATATCCGAGTCTCCAACGCTCAAGAGAGAGCAAGAGAACGATCGATATTTCAGTTCACGCACACAGAGAGAGAGAGAGAGTAGAGAGAGAATGGACAAGGGGAAGGGAGTTTTGGTTAGAAGATGGGCTATCGATTTCACAGATAATTCAACAACTACGTCATCTCGTGATATCCCAGATCCTCTTGGTTACTCTCGAGCTTCTCAAGATCAGGTTTTCAATTTTTATTTCGTTCCTCTCGCACCCCTTTTCTTTTGTTTCTGTAAATTGCTTATTTTGCTTCCTTGAGCTTGAATGTATGACTTGTGTTCGCTTCTTGATTTTTCGATCTTATGGATCCAGATTTGTATTTTTTACTCTCTTTTTCTTGGGCTATCTTAATCTCAGAATATTCTTTGTTTAGGACGAATCGGCTGTAAGTAAACAAAAGAAGGATGCAGAAATCAATTGGAAAGCTCAGGTATTGGTGACTTGCGTCTTTTTATTTTCTCGTCTGTTTTTCTGTGAGTTTTGAGATTCTATTTTCCTGCTTGGAATTAGGATTTCTGTTATAAGATTCATTCGTAGCTTTATTACCCAACACAAAATTGAAGAGAATATTTTAATATTCATGTGGAGGTTATGGTTATCTTTAAACTTTTGGGGCTTGGGTCAAGGGATGAAGTACTGAAAGAATTTTAACGGAATTTCCTTTGTTATGGGTATCTGGGAAATTTTTAAAATGTTCTGTGCTATGGTGTTACTATATAGTGTGAGAGAGATTGCTCTGTTGAACTCACCACAGCATGAGAAATTTTAAATATCAATAGGATGCTAAATTTGCTTTTATTTCACGGTAGAATGCAAATCAAGTCAAGTCTTATCCCAACTAAATGTGCCATTAATCAGATCTGCTCAACTCCTTGCTTGTTACATGGTTTTATGAGGTCTATCTATTGCCTTTTAGCTCCTTCAATCTGAATCAACTTACTTCATACAAGATGATCTAGAGGCGTCCATTGTACCTGGCCATGTGACCTTAAATGAATTTCCTGCTGCTTATTATATATCATAGCGTGAGAGGATACTAAATGATATAGGTTCCACTTTACAGGTAGGTCCAAGCTGCATGTTACATAGTACATGTTGTCACATCGAGTCAGCATTTTCCAAAAATGTGTTCTTGTACATTGTTAGGTTAGGTTAAAGACCAGAAATTAAGTGACAGAAGAATAATACTTCTGAGGTAGGCTGCTGTTACGATTTTCTACTGTCTGTTGCTACTTCATGTTCAGAAGATGATCTGCTGCCCCTTTTTTCCTAACAGAAAGCATACATGGTTGTGGTATTTTCTGTTGGCTTGTGAATATTTATGTACTAATAAACTATCAGTAGTCTTTATCCTTAGAATTGAGGATGTTTGAAGACAACATGAAACTGTTATCTTTTCATCATATTTTTTTCTACCTTTAGTTTTTGTGCCCAGTCATGCGAGCTATACCCTTTGTTTGCAGTTGATTTTCTAGTCTTGTCTAAATTATTTTGGTTTCCATTTGATACGGTAACGTTTAATATATTCTATTACTACCTGTTCAAAATAAATACCAGTTAATGTTTTTCTTTCATTGTCCTTTTTCTTCTGTGCCTGAACAGAAAGCCTGGGAAGTGGCCCAAGCGCCTTTCAAGAATTTACTAATGATGGGCTTTATGATGTGGATGGCGGGAAATACAGTTCATTTGTTCAGCATCGGCATTACATTTTCAGCTCTTTGGCAGCCCATAAATGCCCTTCAAGGTGTTGGGAAAGGTATTCCAGAAAACAACTTCTGTTTTATTGTACTTAATTGATTGTTAAGAATCATCGTTATTATGCATACCCTATGGTGGCTTGCTTGCATATCTGAAATTATTATACCATTGACTAACTTTTATGTTAATCAATAATTATCTAAACATGCATGTATGCCTCAAGATTAGAATCATGTTTTCAGTTTGTTGGTTTTGTGTTTGGATTTGCTGAATTCAATCTGGCTAATTAATGTCATTTGCAGTCTATTGATGTATGCTGATGCTGGTTCCTTTCTTCCCATCCCCATCTGCATCCCCACCCACCCTTTTTTATATTTTGGGTAAAAGTAGGGTCATTTTTACTGGATGTATGCTGGAGTATTCTTCAGTAAATGGTGGAGATGTGATGGAGTTTTCTTTCCATGTTTATTTCTTATGCAAGGGGTTACTCTTCCCTCCTGTACTTTATTTCTCGTATCCCTATCTATCAAAAGTTATTCTCTTTTCTACACTCCCCCAACAAAAATAAACAAACCCCGCTTTGTCTCTTTTCCTTGTTTTTGAGTATTATTTTCTACCTTAGACCCTAAATCAAATGGGATTGTAAATCTTCATACCCTGGTATAATGTTTCCTTTTCTTTCTACTTTCTCTTAACCCGCAGCATCACTTCTTTTAATTTGCCTAATTTGCTGGTAGGATACATCTCTGTACATCTCTATTCGTCTCTGTCCTGTATGTCCTGTTGATTGGAAATAAATAAGTAGAGGGAATGTGCTTATATGTTTCATGTGCGTTTTTGTTGTAATTGAGTATTCAACATCTAAGTGACTGTTTTATGAATTTCTTGAGATGGAAAAGCCTGATCTTACAGCATTAGCATTGTAATCACTGTTTGGATTGCTTCTGCTGCCATGAGCATGGGTTTAGCTTTAGTTGCTGCTAACTACATTTAAAGTGAAGAATCTTTCTGAACATACTGGAAACCTGAAAATTGGATGGACTATGTAAATTTTGCTGGTTCTTCTTACACGGTTCAAAAACTCGCTGAAACTTCTGCTGTCTTGAAGGCACTGAAACTGAAAGTCTACATAATATATGAGACTGGCACGGAAATTTCTGTTTCCCTCTGGTACCTTCTCTTTCTCCTCATCTTGAAACCTTTCCTGCAGCCTTGTTTGGACCATCCCTTCATCCTTGTTTGGACCATCCCTTCAGCCTTCTTAGGTTGGTTCAGAGGCCGATACCCTGCCATGCTTTCACCACTTGGAGAACTTTAGACCTTTGCCCTCCAATGCAATCCTTCCTTGTCCATCACCACATCTCTGCTTACCCAACTGTATCCTTTGTTGGAACGGATTTGCAGACATAGACCACATATTGTTCACCTGTCCCTTCTTCTGCTACATTTGGATGAAGATCATCTCTTCCATATGACCTCCCTCTAGGGCCTCATTCAGCTTTGCTTGGGATTGGTTATGATTCTTGAGGACCTTCTCCAGCTCTTCTATTTGTGATATGCAGGCAAGCTAGTGTTTTGTGCAACTATTTCTCATGTTTGGTGGGAGCACAACCTCAAGAGATGGATCTCCAATTCCAAATCTTTGGCTTGATTGGAAACCATCTACTTTGATGTTTCCTCTAGACTTTCCCCGCCCCCTGACTTTGTACACCCAAAGGAACAGACAAATTGTCGTTACCTGGGGCTTTGGTTCCTCTTTGCAGCCATCTAGTAGGTTATAGGCTGCTTTTTTTTCCTTCCCCCTTCTCCTCAGAGCTCCCCCTCCTTCATTAAGGTTTGTTAATGAAGGTTGTGAATTCCCTTCTATTTTGGACTTCCTTCTTGATGGGAATAGTTGAGACTGTATCATTTCCTCGTTTGGAGATATAAGGAATCCACAACGCTCTTAGGGTGGCATGTCAGCCTTTTATTCATACCAAACTAGTGGAGACTTGTGAGTTTCTTTAATTTCTCATAATGTTTTATGAGTGTATTCTTTAATTGCAAACATGTTATGATCGTTAAGCCCATTCTGTAGCATTCTCACATGTATTTGTATGGGAAAATATCTTTCTTCCCAGTCATAAGGCTTCTTCCCTCCCCCCCCCCCCCCTGCGCCATCAAAAAAGGGTTCAATTTCTCATATCTTCTCCTGAGCCATTCTGCTTCAGGGGTGTGGCTTTCCATGAACTCTTAATGAAGGTACCTCCAAATTGACTGGAAGGACTACTCCTGTGATGTAAACCAAAGAGTATGGCGGTTCCCCCAGTAGAGGTTCAAATGGAAGTTCTGCAATCCCAAAATGGCAGCATGTTGGCAAATTTTGGTCCTAATGGAGATGCCATCAAGGAAACCTTGCTCTCATGTTATTTATAGAATTGTTCTTGGATGTACTTATCCTGTGTTGTTAATTGTGAAAGAGTACAAACCTGATCATACTTAGATTGCAAACTGATTGGATCAAGTATAAGAATATGCATGTCCAAAATAATATATGGATCAAAACCAGATAATACCCGGTCTATTGACATCCCTAGCCCGGATAAACCCTGGGTCCATTGACTGGGCCAACTTTTATACATGTAATATTATATATCAGAAGTAGATTGACCTTTCAAATTTGAGAGTAGAATGCAATCAATTGAATATTATTGACAACTCTCACTGCATTAGATGGTAGCTTTCCCCAACTTAACCAATGCAATACCCACAAACCTTTAGCTTGTGCACAGTTGAACAGTGTAATGTTTCTGATATAATATTATTAAATATCTTTATTTGCACACTTACAGTTCCTTGTATCTTTGTGTTTGTAAGTTTTGTCTATTATGCTCTCTTACATTTGACTTCAACCTCCAATGATGCTTGTTGTTAACTGATTTGCAGTTTTTGAGCCTTACAAGGACTCAAAAGTAGATACTCTCACTCCTAAGTTACTTTTCATTGCATTGAACTTGGCCAGTTTGGCATTGGGTGTTTGGAAGGTGAGAGTTTCTTACTTTTGTCCTAAGATTTGATATTTTTTTCTTGCATCTTGGGCCAGAAGTTGTCCCGAGTTTCTGATTATTCATTTCGGTCTTCTTTTGTTTTGACAGCTGAACACATTAGGTCTTCTTCCAACACATATTTCAGACTGGGTCTCAACCTTGCCCCCTGCTCAGGTGATTTTTCATCTCCAAGAAAATGAATCTATATTTAGCCATCCTCACACACTGACGTAGGGACTTTTGGAATCTGTTATTGTGGGGGAAAAGAAGAAGAAAAAAAATACACACTGAAGAATAATTTAAATAGTAAACAACTGAGCTTACCTATGCTCTGATGTTCCCAGCACCCACCTCTTCTGGAAGGTGTTGTTCTATCCTTTTTCCATCTGCAGGCCTTCATGTAACGTGCGTACATGATATGTCCGTCATCCTATATAAATGTCTGGCATATAAGATATGAACGTCTAACACTTTACATTAGATTCTTCAGTTTGAAGGGTAACATGTTATGTAAAAATATAAAAATTATCATTCCAGCACTGTACAGTTGGAATGGTATGAATTGACGATGTACTTTCTGTTTATGTGGAATGAATTGAGTGATGCATAGCAATAAGATGAAGAGAAAAGCTTCTGGCCCCAAATTTGGTGGGGAAAAAAAAGACATAAAAGAAAAAGAAAGAAAGATGTGATGTGACCTTGTTTTTGTCCATCTAGGTTAGCAGCCTTTATTTTTCCCTGAGGTTAAATCTTGTTAGTTTATATTAAGACAATGAAAAATGATAATGACAAGTCACTTTCAATTTGTGCCGAATATCCTTCTTTATCCTTATTATAACTTTATTTGAAATTAGACTAGGGACAACCAAAAGGTGGTTACAACAACTTAGTTCACTACTTTGGTAACAAGTTCAACCCTAAGATAATAACTTTTATCTCTTGTCATGCCACATGAGGTGCCAACTTCGTAGTTCACTACTTTGGTAACAAGTTGAACCCTAACATAACTTTATTACTTTTATCTCTTGTGATGCCACCCTAACATAACTTTATAACTTTTTGGTGGCCACTTGTTTTTTCTGCTTTTAATCTGGTGCTGTGCAAAGCAGTGCTGCACTTGAAATTTGACCTGTGTTCTACTTCCCAATGATTATCCAGGTGTAGCTTGCAGGAGTTACTCACTAGCTAGGGTTAACGTTCCTCTATTCCTTTCATTTTCAGGAGGTTGAATATTCTGGAGGGGGTTTTCCACTCCGTTAGCTTTTGGTCTGGTGCGACTGGCCAACATCATTCATTCTTAAGAGCAGTTCTATTGGAAAGTTACGGAACAGGTCTGAAGTTGGCTGCTCTTGAATCTGGTGGATGTATCTGTCGTGGTTTACCTCCTGGAGTATGGCATGTTGTTTGAGGTTGTCTTGGATACATGGACCACAATTTCAATTCTAATTTCAGTATTTGGGCACGGGAAGAGAGACTCAATGTTGATCTTGCTTGGATCATTAAAGTGCTACACATTTGGTTTAATCATTTAATGGTATTCTGAGGAAGTTTTAGCCAACTGTATAATTTTTACTGCAGAATCATCATATGTTTCCCCTCCTGTTTGACTATGGAGTTTTATGTATCATATGTGTGCTTTATAGGACCATTTTTGCAACTTCTCAATGGTTAGCTGATCAGCTCATTGAAGGCAAAGACCCTTTTTTTCATTTTTTCTTTTTTTGTTTGGAGTGGTTGGAAGGGGGGGAACACATGATTACTAGCAAAAAAAAAGAGCAGTTTCTGGATTGTGCATGAGAAATTGAAGCTGCTTTGGGAACCCATTTGGAATTAGAGACTACGGCCAAATACATATTAGCAGACTACAATGGAGAACCTACCATTTTTAATGGCAAATGGCCATAATTTGAAAAGCACCATTGGAAGAAGGTTTTGGATTTTCTTGAAGATACTACAGATCGAGTTCTATTCATTAGATGCTGAAGTCTTCATGGCATCAAGCCTTTGATCTCTCATCCACTGATTGGCAACTTAAATTTCCTGACCACAATGTTTTTTGCCTGTCTATCAAAAAACAACCTTCTCTCTAATCCATGGATCTCTCTCTTTCTCTCCCCTTCCTTGTGTCATCTCACTATTTAGGCCTTAGAAAACAAAGACTTATTTTTCTGTAAAATTGGTTTAACATTTACTTAGAAAACCCATTTTCGTACAAAGCAAAATCATTGAAACAGGATCCCATCATTATATGATACATTTGCGTGCCTGAAGCTCAAAGTTGTCTCCTAGAATTAGGTTCTTCCTCATCCACACTGATTATGCTACCCAACTGTAAATAAATAATTCTATAAAAGCTTTTGACTGTTTGATGTAAGAAAGTCAAAATTAGCTATTAGTGGCTGACCCTTTCACAGTGAACAATGTTTGGAGTGGAAAAATCCGTAGAGATATTTGAATAAGACATTTGATCAAGGTTATTCTGTCTTATAGTAATAAGTAAAACCAACAAGATCTTAATGATTGATCATATCCAGACGAAGAATGATTGAGGGGCTCTTTTCTTTCATTTTGAATTGTTATTATATAACAGTTCAATTCATCTTTTGCATGCTCAACGAAAGATTTAATTCCTCTAGCCTTAATACTTGAATGCATGTCTAGAAAAAGGACAGTTAAATGTTAGCAAAAACCATGTAATATGATTTTGTCTCCATGGAAGGGTGGAAATCATACCTTGATCGATATTCATGTATGTATTTTAATCAGTCTCTACAAATGCATAGACTCCGAAAACCCAAACAGAATCCTCTGGTGGTATTTTTTTTTTCGGGTCATCATCAATCTAGTCATAACGATCGAGGGCCCATAGGCAAAAGGAGAGGGAAGATGTATAAGGGCAGAGACTCAAACTGGAGATCTCTTTGGTTTTACTACCTATACATATGAGGCTGCACTATTGCACTAGAATCCTTTCGAGTTTATGTCAAGAAAAAAAATCCCTAAAACCATATATCAAATATTGTTTTGGATTTTCTTTCTTATTCTTAGGCAGGAATCAAAAACCATATAATTAAACAATATTGCTTTTGAAGTTTTAATTACCTGAATGGAAATCAATTTCATCTCAACACATTTTGGTTCAAGATACTGGTACAAAACTCTAAATTCTGTAACATAGAGCTCCAGTGGTAAGGTCATGGACCCAAGAGTAGATTGGCTCTAATGTTGTAGCCGATTGTCTAGCTGGCAAATGGAGTTCTAGTTCCATTCCTTGGCTCCTTGAACCTTGTAATCAGGATGTCTTGGTTCTTATTGCCCCTCTGTAATTGAAAATCTATTTATCAAAAAAAAAAAAAAAAAAAAAAAAAAAACCGTCTGATCGATAGACTTGTTGTGCTTATCAAACAGAGAATGCTTTCTTTCATTTCTTCCTCGTGAGGCATAAATGCTCTCACTTCAAAGGTCAAGAGTCTCCTTTGGGGCTTGGGGCTTGGGGCCAGCAGAAAAGAAAAATAATGCGCTCACCTCAACACTAAAGCAAGTAAAGAACGATCTCCCTACCGCTCTGCCTTTTCTTTTCTCTCTCTCTCTCTCTGTCTGATTCTTTCATGGCGTCTCTACAGCTTTTCCCTCTCTGCATTGTACTTTTCGGCTTCCTTTTCTCTACTTGTATAATCCCAGCTTACTCTTCGGAAGTTGCGCTTGTCTTGGGAAAGATCAAACCTGCTCTTCAAGGTAGTGAAGAGAATATAATGCTCTCTTCGTGGAACTACTCGGTTCCTCTGTGTCAGTGGAGAGGACTTCACTGGGTTTTCTCTAATGGTACACTACTTCGCTGCAACGATGTCTCTTCTCCTCAACGAACCAATCCTTTGCTCTTTAAAGAACCGGGTTTGCAACTATACTCGCTTCAGCTCCCGTCTGCTGGTCTCTCTGGTGAAATCCCTAGAGAAATCGGTGAGCTCTCCTCGCTGCAGAGTATCTATCTTGGTGTTAACTCCCTCAAAGGTGATGTCCCTCTCGAGCTTGGTTACAGTCCTTCGCTTACCGATGTTGATTTGAGTAGCAATTCCTTAAATGGGTTTCTCCCTCCTTCAGTCTGGAACCTATGTGATCGACTTGTTTCTCTTCGGCTTCAGGGTAATAATCTCTCTGGACCTATTCCTGAACCTGCATTACCCAACTCCACTTGCACCAACTTACAGGTTTTGGATTTGAGCGATAACAAGTTATTAGGAGAGTTTCCGGAATTTGTTACTCAGTTTCATGCTTTAAAGGTGCTTGATCTTGCCAACAATTCCTTGTCTGGTTCCCTTCCACAGAGTATAGCTGGATTGGACCTCGAGAGATTGAATCTTTCTTACAATAACTTTAGTGGGGTTTTGCCTGCGTTGGGAATGTCAAAGTTTGGAGCCCAGGTTTTTGAAGGAAACAATCCCTTACTGTGTGGACCTCCTCTGGAGAGTTGCAGGGGAAGCTCTGGTATGAGCTCTGGTGGCATTGCGGGTCTCGTGATTGGGCTGATGACTGGTGCTGTAGTCATAGCTTCATTACTAATTGGGTATGTGCAGGGGAAGAGAAGGAGGGGAGGGATCGAAGATGACATAGAAGAAGGGGAAGAAGAGGAAAGTGGTGAAAATGGTGATGGTAAACTTATACTATTCCAGGGTGGAGAGCATTTGACATTAGAGGATGTACTGAATGCTACTGGTCAGGTGTTGGAGAAAACAACCTATGGAACTATTTATAAAGCTAAACTTGCAGATGGGGGTACCATTGCTCTGAGGTTGCTCAGAGAAGGAAGTTGCAAAGAGAGGAATTTATGCTTGCCAGTGATAAAGCAGCTTGGTCGAATCCGACATGAGAACCTGGTTCCACTTCGAGCTTTCTATCAAGGCCAAAGAGGAGAGAAGCTCCTCATTTATGACCATCTCCCCAACAAGTCCCTCTATGATATGTTACATGGTATGACCAAACATTTCCCAGCTTATCTTGATCAGCATAATTTCTGTTTACTTTTGTTGTTGAATTGGTCTCTTTGATGGATGAAAAGATGGTTTTCTTCTCATTGAATTAAGTAGGGCTAAATTGAATCTCAAAATCAGGTTGAATGCTTAACTAAAGGCAAAGAACTACATGCTTAGCATGACTTTGTTAGGGTTCTATTTATTTACTGAGTTGTTGTGCTTTCTTATGTGATTGACAAGACTTTTGTTATACTTTCTAACTCTGTGCTCTCTTTGTGGCTCCAACACAGAAAGTAGAGTAGGGAAGTCTCCCATATTGAATTGGGCTCGTCTTCACAAAATTGCATTGGGTATAGCCAGAGGTCTTGCATACCTGCACACAGGCATGGAAGTGCCCCTAGTCCATGGGAATGTGAGGTCAAGCAATGTCCTAGTTGATGAATTCTTCGTGGCCAGGCTAACTGAGTTTGGTTTGGACAAGATGATGGTTCCTACCATAGCCGATGAAATTGTGGCACTTGCGAAGATTGATGGCTACAAAGCCCCAGAGTTACAGAAGATGAAGAAATGCAATCCAAGGACAGATGTATATGCATATGGGATACTGCTATTGGAGATTTTGATGGGGAAGAAGCCTGGTAAGGATGCAAGGAGTGGGCAGTTTGTTGATTTATCATCCATGGTGAAGGTAGCAGTGTTGGAGGAGACAACAATGGAGGTTTTCGATGGGGAGGTGCTGAAGGGTATCAGGAGTCCAATGGAGGAAGGCTTGTTTCAGGCATTGAAGCTTGCAATGGGCTGCTGTGCACCTGTGGCCTCTGTTAGACCTACCATGGATGAAGTTGTTAAGCAATTGGAGGAGAACAGACCCAGAAATAGATCTGCACTGTATAGCCCAACAGAGACACGTAGTGAAATAGGTACTCCCTTTTAAGCTTTCTTCTCCCATTGCAACATAACCTAAAGCTTCTTCGATTGATTCCTGCTCCCATCCCCAACTGTAAGATGTAATATTGCTTTGTGATTCATTATGTATGTGTATGGAATTTTTATTTTAATATTAGGTTAGTGCTTGTAATATCTTTCTTAGTTGTTGAAGGGTGATGATGGGTGCTGGGCTTATGGTTGTTTCTGATTGTATTAAGTTGAATGAATTTAGGCTTACCAAGATGTCTGTCTTGATCCAGAGCTTTTCCAGAGAAATGCATGAAATACTGTATGAGCTTCATAGAGTTGGAGCATTTCTTCTAAGCTAACTTGTAGGAACTTCCGTAAAATATCAATTCAGTTTGTAACTTTTTCTAGTCTAAGCCACCTTGATAAAGTATTTGAGGAGTCAAGGGCATTGAAGACTTTGCTTCTGGTAACTTTTGAATTGGTTTTGTATGAGTAGATGAATTAGGCCTCAAAGATCCCCCTTTTTTTTTTTTTTTTTTTTTCTGGGGGGGGGGGGGGGGGCTGTTGGGGGTGAGGAGTGGGGACCATTATATATACCACTAGGGAGAGTCGAACCCATGACCTCTTCACTAAGAGGTGTTGGTCATTGCCAACTGAGCAAACTGCTTGGTGGTATTTTCAAAAACTTTTCTGTCAACTAATTGAAAATATTTAGTTTTGTTTTTGTTCCACAATTAGATTGTTGAAAGCACTCACCCAAATGGTTGCAACCATGAAATGTAAATTAGTGATCACTGATCAATGTAGTAAAGTGGTCTTGAAGAAGCTGAGTGACTTCTTCTACTTGAGAGTTTTTCTAGCTGCCTATGGGTTCTTTCTTTGGTCCTTCTATAGTCTTTGGGTATTCCAGAAAGTTCGATCTTGCCTGGCAATCAAGTCAATCTGGTTTGTAAACGTGTATGTTCTTGAAAGTTCTTAGGCTGTGTCACCAATAGGTATCTGCAACACTGTTCCTTAGCTGTCCGCTCTATGTGTCATCTTCATTTCTGTATTTATCAGGTCTCACTGTGGAGGCGTGAGTCTTCAAAACCCTGAAAGTGTTAAACCTCACAGATTGTGATCTTAGAGTCCAATTTACTCCATTCACTTTTATTCCACCCAAAAAGAACAAGAAGAGGCTATATTAGTGTAGCTCAAACATCTGTTGCCACCCCCCCCCTTCCATGGTAGCGTGTGATGCTGCCTTTGCATCCACCACCATGCATTCAAGAGGGAGACCCGCCTCTAAACACTGATAGGGTAGACCCCCTAAATAAATTGGGGGAGGGCACCACAAGGAATACTCGAAGAAGCAGACTTAGTTTTCAGCTGAATTTCAAAGATTAACAAAAAGAGAACCACATTATCATCAGAAATTCAGGAGGTATATGTATCTTGAACCCCATATAATCCATGCAAAACAGAATATTAAAAACTATTTGCATCATCCATAGTACACAGCCTAATAATGTTTCTCATCAAATTCACTGATTATATGAATTGCTCAAGTCCAAAGCAGTGAAAGCTCAACTCCAACAACCCATACTGTATGCTAGGCCGTTTACCCTTTCTTTCTTTCTTTCTTTTATTTGGGGGGGGGGGGGGGGGAGGATGTGTGTGTTTGGGTTGGATAGAAAAGAGGAAATGCAATACTAGAAAAGAGTTCATAGGTGGGCGTTCCTTGCTAGAATCTTAACCATGTCTGGTTAGGGTTCTAAGTTATTAGAGAACACTATGAGGCTTTTAACCAATTTCTTGATACCATGTTTGAGGATTGTGATGCTTCCTTTTGAAAAGTAGTAGTTAGAATTATAAACATGTAAGTAGTGTATAAAATTACCATGCTCTGTAGTCATAGAGATTACTGAATGCCAAAATCAGGGCTTAAGAACAAATAGCATAGTCAGTTGGGATGATTTGTTGTGCAAAATTTGGGGTTGGGTGTGTGGGGGTTTGGGAATGACAGAGAGGATCAAAAAGAGAGTTTGGGGGAGACTGAAATAAAGAGGAACCCCCAGAATCACTGCAACCATAGGTGATATTGCATATTGAGATGGAGAAGGCATAGGGAGTTGATTTAGTCCCATTGCAAGGTATTAGTTGTTGTACACGAAACTTTGTCGGAACGGAACAGAGGAGAATGAAATCAGATTAGAGCTTGAAATCCAAAACCAAAGGGAAAGGATGATGACCAAGGGTGAAGGTGAATGTGAACTGGATCCCACACAGCCCCCACCCCTTATCATGGCTCATTAGTTTGCTGACTTTTGTTCAAGTTTCCTGTTTTCACATTTAAATGGTCCGACCATGTTATTGGGGGTTTTACGTAGCATTGCAATAATTTTGTTTCGAAAGTTACACACACTTACAAGCCTGTAGCAATAAATGTCCCTTATTGCCATGATTTCGATCATTTGTCGTTTCTCCACAAGTAATTCAATTCTCTTGTCTGGTGTAATTGCATACAACTTGGCAGTGGGGAAGTTAAGTGTGCGTTACAAGATTCATTCATTCGAGTGACTGAGGAAACTCTTCTCGTCCCCACTTCACGTGCTATCAATGTGACATGGCTATTTTCTTCATGACTTTCCCGTGCATGACCGACCATTAACCCTTTCTTTCTTAATTTCATTGTTGCTTTACACCAAGTCTACATGGCTTTCTCTTCTTACATGCGCAAACAAAAGTAAAACGAAGAGCAGGGGCATAATCCCAAAGGGAAAGAAACTGAAGACAGTTTACAAAAACTAAATTAGAGCACACACACTATTGCTATTGCCAAAGAAGATGATACATTTATCTGTACCAATGTTTCACTACCCAAATCTCCATCCAGGTATCACTTTAAAAATGGGAAAGAAAAAAAAAATTACAAAATCCTTGGTCACTTGTAAACTAGCTAGGAATCCAGATATTTTGTAGACACAGATAGCTGAGAACAGAAACGTGAATGGGAGAAACTAACTGTATGGCGGGTGTGGCTGATGGTGAGGATTGAAGTACAGAAATGGTATATTGAAGGCAAGGAAACAGATGTAAAAAGCAAGAAAAAAGAAGAAAAAAAAATAAAAAAAAATTGAACAACGCTTCTGCGCCTACTCCAAAGGATGGCAATTTTAATTCCTCACTGGAAGCAGGCCGAGGTTGAGCAATGACACACAGAGAGGGAAGTAAAAATACCTCCCAGGCCAGTGGAATAATGAGGAATTAGGAACTTTGGGGATGAAAAATCAACGTCAGAGACGTATATAACGTTGTACACTTGTCGAGCTGAACAAGTAGTATGAGAGAGGCAGACCGGATGGAAGACCAACCAACCAAATCAATGCACACCAGGAGGAAACTGCTATAATGGTTAAAGGGAAAGAAAAATCTTTTTTTTTTTTTTTTCCGCTTCGCTTTTCTTGTTTCTCTTTTTCATTGTCATATGGATGGAAAGGTTAGCTAGCACTGGCGACCCTTGCGGCAGCTGAGAGGGCCAGCATCAGATGTCATGGAGGCCACCATGGAAGAAGACTTGGCTGAAAGGCTTGAAGCCTTTGCATAGTTGGCAGATGCCCCAGCACCAGATGGGGTAAAGTAGGCCCCATTTAACAGCATGTCCCCCTCCGACCTCCAGTTCCAACCCTGCCACGTACCTTCAGCTGTGTTCACCCTCTTTGTCACCTGCTCAGCACACATACATCACCATCAAATTATACAGAAACAAAATAGTCACAGACACTTATGAGACACGTACAAGATGATACGGAAACAAAAAGGGGTATGCAATGCATGAAATGATATGATGAAAAAGGGCATGTAATGTACCTCCTTTGCAAAAGCGTTGGCTGGGGCAAGATATCTGTTTCCCTGACTGTTGATGGTTGGGTTTGCACTCCCTCCAATTGCATACATTTCCCAGTGAGTATAATCATTGTTCACCACATGGAAATACCCATGCCTACACCTGAATTTATTTTTCCCCAATTTCATTAAACTTATAGCACAATCAGAGATGGATCAAGTTTGATTAATACTAGTTATTCCATCTCTTACCTGGGCATTCTCTGTATGAGACCTTCTCCGAAATGGTTATAAGCGATGGTCACTTGCATCTGCTTGTCGTTGGTGTAGGAGTCACTATGACCTAAAAGCATTACCTGTTCCATGTTACAGCTAACAAAGTCAACCCTACAGTACTCATAGACAGTCTCGTCTCGGCCATGTGAAAAGACAGAATGTTGTAGTGTGAAAAAGATGTATCGGGTATACCTCATTATGGTGGGCAAAGTGGTTGTTAGAGATGGTGACGGCAGTCGAGCCCATGATAGCATCAATGAGGCCATCAGCGCATTTAGAGATAGAGTTGTGATCAATCCAGACATGGCTAGCTCCAAACAGGGAGACGCCATCACCGTCGGCCATAGTCCTCCACCCGTAGTGACTTGGTGAGCTCCGGACCATGGCATTGCCAGTGGACTTGCAGTCGTGAATGTGTAGACCATGGATGATGATGTTAGTGACATACTGAATGGTGATGCAGGCCCCATTGGCAATGTGGACGTTGACGCCACGGGCATCAAGGGTCTTGAAGCTATTCATTAGAAGTTCTTGCTTTAGAGTGATAACCATATCCCTCTTGAACACGATCCACAGGGGCTCTTCCTGGATGACAGCATGGCGGAGGGTGCCAGGTCGAGGGTTGACTGCGTCGTCATCATTAGGATCGGTCACCACGTAGTAGCGGCCATCGCGACCACCGACGGCATTTCGCCCAAACCCTATGCCACAGTCAGCGAGGCGCTTGCGGTTTTTTTGCCAATTTGGGTCACAGCGCCAGCAGTCATCAATGGGGTTGCCTGTGCCACAGGAAAAGTAACCCAGCTTCCTCCTTTCGGTGCTGTTGCGTATGGTCCTGCCAAGCCCATAAGACACACAAAATCCATCAATTGGTGTAATTTTCATTTTTAACCAATGTATGTCGGAGATTCTATACCTCTACTTCCAACTCCTAAGTCCTAGCAGCATGCGAAAGCTCTTGAGCATCCGAAACGATGCAATTTAAAATTGAAATTAAACAGCAAAAGTGTCTGAACCGCTTTGATATCTTTTCTTTATTCGGCAATTCTGTCAGAGATAAGTAACCCCAAATCCCAATCTGTAAGACTAACGTGGTGGGGCATTTAAGATGTAACCAGTTGGAAGCCTAAAAAAGGTCCATGTGCCCAATTAATTACAGGGGAGATACGGACAGAGATTGGCTAAGGGACTGTCTCTGCGGAATAAATAAATAATAAAGATGGCCTGGCCAATTAATTCTATCGCTCTGCGTCGGTAGAACTGTAAGTAGAAGCATATTGAAAATACTTTCTAAAGTTTTCTTATCAGAAAAGAAAAGAAAAGAAAAAGAACAAATAAAACTGAAGATGACGACTCGAAGATTAGAGAATGGGATTGTTTATTCGGTGGTTTCATCGAATTTAAAGAAGTCCGACGATTTGAGAAACTGTGGGTGTATGATGGAGAAGCAGCGCACGAGACGGTGGACTTTCTTCTACAGCGCAATAAATGAAGGTGTCACATGAAAACGATGGGAGAACTGTGTATAATTTTTAATTTTCGTGGCAAGGGAGAATTGACATCCATATTCCAGCCATGCGAAAATCAAGCATGGATTAGTTGATCCAAGCTGAATCTTAAGGGTGGATTAGTTGATCTAATCTGAATCTGATCAAGATTTTTCTTCCTTTAATCCCCAACTACGTACCCAGTTACCCTGCAGAATATGACAATAATCCCAAAAATTAATGTAAGAAACCGCATCTTTTGCTAGCTGGTCACTTTTGCTAGGTGTCCACAGTCCACACTGACGATAATGAAGTAGCACAAACAATGTTCCGGATCGAATATGTGCAGAGAGACAGAGAATACAGTAACTAAAGGGATTGCTGAAGAAAGAAAAGATGACATATAATAAATTTAATGCGACAAGCGCAGATCTCACGACAAATGCATGTGGGGAGTGTGAAAAAGAGAATAGAAAAATGAGAAATGTTATAAACTGCTTAGAACTGAAGGTCTAAATTGGACTTGTGCATCGACGAGTATAACCAATTAGGGGGAAAGTACATAATTATGCAGATGTTTTACCTTTTGAAACGAAAGTCGAGACAAAAATCTGATCAATAAATAGTAAGAAATAAATTGAAGCCACATTGATCAAAGACTCAAAAGAGCTTTATTTAGCCTTTTGGAATTCTTTTTCCTCAGAGGGGAAGAATTTTGACTGGAAGTCTGGAAGTCTTACTCACCCGAACCAACCACCACATTATAATGTGGAAAGAACAGAATATATACTTGGGATGGATGGAGGAGTTTTAATAATGTCAGAAAAAAATTGAAAATAGAAAAAGAACTGGATTGGTCGGTTGATGATGTGGGATGGTTGTGATTAGTGAGAAGTGTTGTTATTAAAGAGGCCAAGGTCATGTGGATTTGTTCTTGTTTCAACTTGCGTAACATGATTTACATTCAGACTAACCCCAATTACCTGCTCAACTGATCCATTTTAAGATCCAAGATTATGAGATTAATACCAAATAACCATTCAACAGTGATATTGTGATAAATTTGGAGTACTTACATGTCCACCATGGAAGCAACTTCCTCAGGATTGTCGACGGCATGTTCGTTCAGTTCTTCAACCTCATCCAACCTGAAACAAACACCCGCCACACCAAATTACAGAAGTCCGTTAGGTTAACAACAATTAAATCGTGTCGGCAAGCATAATCTCGGGATCCAATTTTCTCTCGTTTAATCAATTCTGAATGAATTCTATTTTACCATTTTAGGAAGACGGTGGGAAAAAAAACAAAAGATCACCAAGGGCGTTTCTGTAATCTCACTTTCCTAAACAATCTCTCCGCCAATCAAGGAGAAGTGAGAAAATAAATTGAAGAATTTCAAATCTCCGTACGTATTCATTCTACTTGTCTGGGATCCAATTCTCACGCAGAAGAGGGGACCAACACTTGCAGTGCTCGATGCTGCCGTTTCCCGGTAAACCCGTGGAAAGGGCATTTTATGGCAGAGCTAAAGAGAGAGAAAATGGGTGGACACTCGCCGGAGGGAATTCTCTTTCTCCTTATGGTTTTGTTTGGATTCCAAACTTTCGACGAGTTAATTTCCATCTTGAGGAATCGCTTTTCATATTCCTTTGACATGGATAACTAGATTATCCTCTCTAACTGTACGACAGCCGTAGGATTGCAACCCAAGTACCGTAATAGGAACGGTTAAGAAGGAATATTTAGAAAAACGAAGAAAAGATCCATTAGAAAGTCTCGGTCAAGAAAGTTGATATCCCTCCCCACGATGCGGATACCCTGTAGTGGTTACAACTGAGTCACTGACCAATGAGAGCTTCTAAGATAACGAACATAACGAAATAAACGATTGAGATTTCCGGATCTTGATCTCAACGGTTAATATCTTTTCAATGCAGTCATTACAGGCTAAAGAACCGACAGCCTAGATTCGCCGGGAATTGAGGAAGAGCGACCTAAATTCCGAAAGCAAAGATAGTGAGAGTAGATCCTACTGACCTTCCGGCGAGTGATGAGTTCTTTGAGCTCTGCAAATGCTCCCCCTCTTGAATCCTGCAAAGAACAACCAGGGAGTGAAGGTTACAGAGCTGTGCTAATAAGAATACAGTAAAAACAGCTTTAGAACCTTAGAAAATGGGAGGAAATCATGATTCTTGAAACGAAAACAGTTAGTAAGCTATCCAATTTCTACAAAGCTACTTAGTAAGCTATGCAAGTTCTACAAAGCTACGAGTAAAGAAATCCTCATTTGAGCTGAGATACACCCCCAATTCCGAACAGAACAGAGGACTAGCGCGCAATGCAGCTAAGTTTTGAAAACATTTAGCCAAATTTCGATAGAAAACCTAAATCCAAGCAAGAAAGAACACAACCATCACCCGTTGCTCTTAGCAACCTCAAATACAACAGTCTTCTTCACATTGTTTCAAAGAGATTGATCAATAAACTCTAGCACTAGCAGGAACTCTTGAGGAAAACCTAAAGATACACACTCTGGTTCTTCTAAGCAAACTAATCAATCTCCACTAGCTTCCGAATGCTTTCTGCACAAGTGAAACTATACCTCGCATCTGAAACAGCTTCCCTCACTCCAGCTATTACCACCACAACCAACAGCAGCAGCACAAAACACAGAGAAAAGCACCTCAGAGAAGAAACTGCCATTGTCGTTACACAACTATCTTTCACTTTCTCGCTCTTCTTTTCTCTCTGTTTTCCTATCTGGATCTCGAAAAGGTCTGTATAGAGACGAGAGAAACAGAGGAATGTAGTAAAGAAAACCTTCATGAAACAGCCCTTTTATAGGAAACGTTGGTCTACGTGGCTAACTCCGTTAAGTAAACCCACTCTACCATGGTTAGGTTTAATTAACCCATCGTAACAGTTTAATCTCCGTTAACCGTTTAACCACCTCGCAAAAAATCCTAAACCGCCAGTAACGGACTTCACTCTCTTCTCTTCTCTTTTCCGGCGTTTTTAACGATTAACGGTGTCGGTCATGCTATTAGCCTATAACTGGGTCGTTCTTAAATCCTTTGCATTTACGGTCAAAGGTATATTTCGATTCAACGATCGAGATCAAAACCTAAGACAGATCCAACGGTCGAAAATATTGTTTGACTGTGATGCACATGAGTGGAGCAATTTACTATAACTGAAAATGTTACACTGGGGCCCACAATTCCATGTCATCAAATCCAGATCAGACCAGATCAGGATACCAATGCAGCCGGTGACTATCCGTACAATCTGGGGGCTCACACGCATTTCGGAATTTCACCGCTTCTTTGTTTTCCAGTTTCCCGCCTAATTATTATTTTCTACCCTAATTTTTTTTTAACTCATTCGAAAACCGTTCAGTTACCTTTATGGGGGCACGATTATGGTTCCATGCAACAACCAAGAGGTCCCCATCATAACAACGATCTCACGCGTATCCTCAACATGTTACTTTAATTACGGATTTACCCTGGTTCGGTTCTTGCGGAGTTGAGTGTTTTAGAGTGGGTCAAGTATGGGTCCATTTCACTGGTTCGACCAGCTTCCTGTTTAGCTTAATAATTTGGGATGATTTTAACTTTTAATTTGTAGCCTAATTGAGATTAATTATGAGATGGAACCCACAAAGGCTTTTTAACAGTTGCAAAACCTTGGGTTACACGCTAGGTAAGAAAAGGTGGAACAAGACCAGAGTGGCGGTTTACTTTTGTTGAGTGAAAAAAGTTGGATTTTGTAGGACAGGTTGTTCTCTACTAATGAGAAGAAAAGGGAAATTTTCCCAAAAACCCTGTGTGAAACTTGCTTGGCCCCACAGAACAGTCGATGTTTCATCTTTTCTCTTTTGCTTGGCTGGGCTTCAAGTCAATCTAAAATAAAGCCCATAAGACAATTTAATTTAGAAATGTTTTCAAAATTTTTCTTTTTTTAATTTTTTTTTATATAAAGACGTTTTTTTATATAGGGATAGGGAGATTACATATGCTGTCGGTAGAGGCTGAACCCACGACCTCTCCACTGAGAAGTCAGGTCCCTAACCATCGTATTACACTACTACCTCTCCGGCAAATTTTTTTAAAGTTTAAAAACTCAAACTTGGGAATAGTTTTCATTGATTTTGTTTTCCAATCTTGGAATATTCTAGAATCAATGAATTTCTCTTATCATTATGTGTCCTAATTCGATTGAACTTAACTAGGAATCCAAAGAGAGTAGTCAAGTTAACAAGGGATCATCACTTGAGTGTAGAGGATACGTTCCCCAATTCAAATTTTGACAGTCATTGTTTGAGTCAAATAGAAAATAGTTGCGCTCAAGAGAACTTCTCAATGTTGATGTATCTCATTCTCGTACATGTAGAAATCAGTCTCTTTTGAATTTTGTAATTCAATTGTAATTTCATGGACCCTTCACTACTACATACTATTGTGGTGGTGGATTAGTCTTGTAACAGTCTCAAACTTTTACTTTATATGGAAATGTGATGTTTCACCACCTTTGGAAGCGTGGAGATTAAATATTCCACACACTTCGGACATCTCCCAAGACATCAAGAATTCCCTTGCAACTCTAAAATCGTGATATGCGATGATTCCAATATCCAATAACGGTGATCTCTCCCACCTTTGTAATCATAGATATCAAATCTTAAAAAAATGCCACGTATTAAAATTTCATAATGAAAAGAATGTATTTAATTTAGAATTTTTTTAATAACACGTATAGATAATTATTGGAGGTGGGGACGGGCCCACATGGAAGATTATAATGGGATGGGGTTAAACAAATCCAAAATCCAATATCCATTCCAACAGTGGCACCTGGCTGGCCATTTTGTTATAACGAATCCCATCCTCCATTCGTACGATGCCAGCTGGCATTTCCGTATATCAGGAACTCCTCCATCCGAATCTCTGCACCGTGCCTGCTACGTCCGACCAACGTCCTCCTCATTTGCCGGATCCAACCGCCCAAATTTATGCATGCGTTGCGTCGCGTCGTTGGGGAAGGAAAAAAAAACTGAAGCGGCTGATCAGAATAATTGGAGGTGTCAGACAAGGTGGGACCCACATAAATGAATCACCGACGAATACAACTCATCTACTACTTGGAGGATATTTTATTTATTTATTTATTATGAGTTGTAAGAAGTAAGAACAGAATATTTATTTTATGAAAATTCAAGACCGGGAAATAATGCTGCGGTTTGGCACAGTAAGTTCAGACTTGATGAAAGAGAAAGTCACATGGCATGAGATTTTAGCGACATAAGTGGGATTGGATAAGAAGACTCTCTTTAGTCTCTACCGTCTACGACGAATTTTCTATTATACCCCTTATAAATATAATAATAATAATAAACACGTCAACATATAATAATAATAATTTTCCTTTATCTTTACTTACGCAGCGATTGACGGTCCTAATTCCTCTCGACACATCTTAGCCGTCTGCTTTTTTTTCTTCTTTTTTCTCTTCTTTTGATTAATTTTTGATTATTTATATTTATATAATTGAAAAAAATAGAATGAAGGTTTCAGACCCACGTGATTCCGTCAATTGGTCCGCGCCGCGAGGAGACTGCAATCTTTAACGGAAGAACCTTCCAAGATACCAAAGAAAGGGGGAAGGGTGTGTTTGGTAAGTAGGTTACTTAGGCGGTTTGGGCCTAAGGTCTGAAAAAAAACCAAGAATCGAATATCTCAAATTAATTGGAAATCATCTATAGATCTCGTTGAATCCAATCATTTGGTTTGCTTTGGTTTGGTTTGGTTCGATCATTAATTGCAATTGATTCCTGATGTTTTGAATTGAAAATCGATAATCTTAACTAGATCGATCATATTCGTTGTTCAACTTTAAATTAGATAATCAGAAAACATCATATCGAATTTAATCATTGAACTTCCACACACACACACAAGATTGAGAATAATGATAATATTAAACTTGAACTAAGTAGAACCTTTGGCCTTGCATGTTCTAAAAATGGTGATCAATCGATCATGTCGATTTCTATAGCTCTAAATCATAATGTTCATGTCAATATTCCTAATTTCTATCAGTTCACCAATTGAATCTCAAGTAAGAATTTCACCATTACTTTACCTTTTAAGATCACGTTCGAGTTTAGGCACTGAGTGAATGTATAAATAAGACAAACAATACCATCCGAAGAAAGAAAAAGTTGTCTACTAAGTATTATCAAGACCTAAAAATACGCAAGTTCCATGCTTAGCTGACATTTAGGACTTTAAGTGCACATAATCTTTTTCTATTTATTTTAATTACTTTCATTGACTTAATTCTTTTTAGAGGATCTTCACCTAACAATTTGTTGGAATTTTGTCACCACTACATGTGGGGGGTGGAAGCATTTGGTGGTGATGAAAAGTGCTTTGTACCAATATAACAAGTATTAAAGAAAGTATAATTTTAATGTCATGTTTTGGGGTATTTGTAGAAACAATTATCATTAATGGTACATAGACACAATTTTAGTCAACTCCTCAACAACCCTATTGCAGTTATACTTTTGACCTTAGACAATGTTGTAACAATCAATCACTGCTCATACATCACCAAGATGAACAAGTGATGTAATTACACTGTAACATCACTTTAATTGGTTGACTAAGTAGTCAGATTAAAGTAAATGATCATTGGGAGACCGATGCTTCGGTACTATTTGAGGTCAAGAGTTCTAATTTTCTTCGGATCAAGGCGAAGCCTCACTGTATCATTTTCATCATAACACGAACGGGACAACAGGCAAACTCAAAGAACCGAGGACCGAGGGGGGAGCCGTTCCTGAGATGCGCAAGAGAGAGGAAGAGAGACCAGGATTACTCTAGTTTGACAACAAGGTTTAGATCCTCTCTGAAGAATCCACACAAGAGAAACTTGGGCCTTGAAAGTACCCTAAGTCGTAGTTAGAAAAGAACTAAAAATCTAGTAATGAAAACTAAGTTCCAGGCCAAAACTTATGTCAATTGGACTCCGACTTGTCAAATGGTGAAGAAACCAGGCTAGCATGGGAGATCCAATGGACATCCATCAACAGGTTATTCTATATAAATCACAAACATACACCATCTAAGGTAATTGAAGTATATACTTGTTGCTTCTTGTATATGCTCATTATCTTCTTCTTTGGCTCTGCAACTTTTCGTGCATAGGTATTGGATTGATTCTTGAGCTTCAATCTTGATTTGTCTGGAGCAGATTTGGATGTAATAGTTATAAAAGTTACCCAGAGAATGTAATTGAGGTGCACAAAAGTTGAATCGATCTAACATCATTTCCAAAAGATAAAAAAGAAAGGCCTAACCAATATACCTTCAAAGTCAAATTTCAACCAATTGATGAAGAAGTTTTGTAATACAAACACAAACCATTCTTAACTTATGACTTCAGAAAGTAAAAGAAAGCATCATTATTCCTCATTAATAAACTAAGTAACGTGATGAAGATCTGATCATCGAGTACTACAGATGGATACATAAATGATCTTGATTCTTTGTTACTTTCTATGTCAAATTAATTAGGTAGCTTTAACAAAGGTCATGAAATGTTGGCATGTTTGGTGCATTCATGTATAACTTTTTCTCTCTTTTGTGTCTACGTAGGAAGCTAGAAGTATAATAAGATGGCAAGTTGAATGTCTTAATGAAAATTTGCTCCCAGTTCCATGTTTTACGCCGCTATATCTTGTCAAGTAAAAACTAAGTTGCTTGATTCTTTCCACGAATTGATCCATTCATGTAGCAAGTTTTGGGATCAACCACCAAATTTTGGGTTGTTGGCTTCAAGCAAGCTCATTCACTTCTTTCTTGTCTCATTTCGTCATTGGGTCTTTTTGCTTTCTCCCCTTGGTGGAGTCTTAAAATAGTGCAAAAAGGCTATAAAGCATCCATTGCTTCATTTCATTGCATAAGAAGTTTCTAAAACCCAAAGATTAGATTCATGGCAATTTAATCAAGATGCCCAATTTTGAGTTAAGCATGTCTTTCATTTGAATCGTCTTTGGGGTGAGGTGAAGTGCGAGAATGAGAAAAGATTCATGCACGATAGAGTTTTGACTTCACTAGAGATGAAGTATTAGTGTGTGAACCACGTTAAATCTCTTTGTTCTTTTATAAGCAATTTCTTGATGTTCTTTGTAATACTTATTTGAATGCAAATATATGGAGTGATAGTCTAGCATATGCAAATCCATTTTCTTCCATCCTTACCCAACTGAACTAATATAAACCAACCAAGTGGGTACGGCCAAGCTGGCCTGACCCACCCACCAACCCATTGCCATCCCCCACAAAATCCTATACCAGATCACATATAGGTACACTTTACCATATAAGCAATAACACCCAAGATTCAAGAATGACTGACCACAACATGTTCAATGTCCCCCACCTATGCATGTCATTCCCTACCATGTCTCATTTGGCCTTCTATTAGAAGTTTCCATGCATGACAAACCCTAATTCCTTGTAGGGTTGCCACCGGATTAAGCTATATCATCTATAATGTTTCTCATTGATTCAAAAAATGATCACAGCTTTGCCCTCACCTTCATTATGTTGTTATAGAGTTAAAAGTCAACCTTCCAGCATATAAGGCAATTTTAGTAGATCCCTAGATGGCTAGACATTAAAATGATTGAACAAGATTCAAGCCTACTTACCCCCCACACCAACCCCCCCCCCCCCCCCAAGAATTTTTTTTAAGCCTATCACCTAACAAGTAAATTTATTAGAATTAATATACTTTAACCTAGATTTTGATGGTGAAACAACTCTCTATGCCTTTGAAAACAACCCTAATTTGGTTAACCTACACAGATTCTAGTGAGTATTGTAGGAGAATGTAAAGTCTACCAGTTTGTTTGCAAGCCAATAGGACTGCATGCAGAAGCATTTGATTCAATGAGGTTTTGTAGTTTTATGCACGACGTGATCAGTGATCAATACTCACTGCATATAAGTCTCCCAAATGACTAAATTGTCCTTGTCACTTTCGCGGTTGACTATATATTTGACTATTTTAGTTTTTTCAACTCATCATATTCTATTTTTCTTTTAAAAGATCATTTATATTAAGCAAAAAATATATATACTATAAATACTCTATGTTATAATGATGACCAAATACCTTCAGGCCACAACATCAATTGCATCCAATACACCAAACTTCATTGGTTCCACACTCAATAAAATAGAGAAGCTTGAGAGAAACAAACTCTACTAGCACCGCATCCTACAATAGTATTTACGAAGCCATAGAACCGAAATCTAGGTCTACCATCATATTTCATTATCATATCATTGATATGATTGAAAACATCGTTAACAATGACAATGCGACTTCATAAAACTTTTAAACATCGTCAACAATGACAATCCGACTTCATAAAACTTTTAAGCGCTCAAAAGATGATGTACACAATCAACCGCTGACCATTTGTAATTGCATTTTCCTTTTTCAATTTAGAAGACAACATTGTATCAGAGTAAAGTTTTTTCAATATGATCTGGTCATCAAACATATGATTGTGTACGTTATGATCATCCCAAGATTCATATTGGTAAGAACCTGAGGTATATAAACACCCTTTTTTACAAAAATTACCATGATTGTTCTTTTAGGAAAAATATTTGTATGATCATTCTTACATTTCTAAAGGGCTTTCAATCTCAAGCCCTAGACATTCTAGGGTTTTCAACACAACCAGTGCAAGAAGTAGCCAGTAGTGTTGGTGATGATGTTGCCCATGATTAGCTTAGGGTTTTGGTCCCTCCCTTTAGTAGGTGTGTTTGGTTGCCCGTGAGAAAGCCATTATTAACTTGGCTCATTCTACTGAAACCTGGTAATAATACAAGAACATGCATGCATTGATGCATCATGAGAATTTATTATTCCCATCTACCATCCATCCATGCATGCATGCATGCATGCATTGCTAGTGTGGCAGACAAGGTTATTCTTTGTGGGTTCTTTTTGGGTCTAAGAATCTCCCTTTTTTTCTTCCAAAAATAATTATAAATTTTGCCCAATTACCACAACCATACTTCAAACCATTGGATTGGAATCCAAGATGATGCTTAGAGAACCAGTTTCAGATAGGGTTAGCCTCCTCGTAGAGGGAATCTAGCCAAACAGCCAATCAAGGAACCTTGCTAATCATTTACTCATGTTGCTTAATAATGTCTTTTAAAGTTATCATAAAAAAAATAGCCAATCAAGGGCTTAATTACCTGCTTGGGTTCTCCATGATTAGTCTAAAGAAAATAAAGAAATGAAAAACATAAATTCCTAGAGAACATAAAATTAAATGTTGACTCTTGTTGTAAATTTGGATTATCATTCTTAACCTCATATGCTTATATTCTTTCCCACAAAGGTATCTTAAAGCTGTTCTTCTACTTAAATAGGGTTTCACATGCTATACGTATATGGCCACATGTTGGTGTTAACAAAGTCCAATCTTCTTCTTTCTCTGTGAATTCTTTACTTGAAAGATGGAGGAACCACTGCAATAAGATTTCATTTCAGGTTTGTTTAGCAACTAACAAATATTCACTTTAATTGGGGACCCATTACAGATTTGGTGCCTTTAGTTTGCAGTTTGCTCTATCAGCTGTAAAGATTAATTAGTAGTTTATCTTATCATTCATCTTAGAAAGGCGTAAATGGCTCCCTAGCTTATAACCCTATTCTCTTTCTGTCTCTGTGTGTTCTATTTTATATGCATGTAAGGAAAACAGTAAGGACATGTTTGTTGTGTATGGCCCCAAATGGTAACAGGGAATTAGTTAGTGAAGAGAAAGAAAGTAGGTTAACTGAAACAACGAAGATAGACAACAACTACCAAACAGGACCTTTTGTGCTTTATTGGTTTTGGTGAGAAACTGAGAAGGAACTTGAGGAGCTCGAGAAGATGAGAGAAAGTTAGTGGTGAAGTGAAATACCAATTAAGTTCCTCACCAACCACGCCATCCATCCATCTTGTTCATCTATATATTAATCTCCCCGCCATTAACGCCTTCCGCTGTTTTCTTCTTCTTCTGAGTTTGCTTTTCAAGTTGTTATTCTTTTTTAATAAGTAACCAACCACTACTCTCTCTCTCTCTCTTTGAAATTTAAGCGTTTTAAATTGACAAATCTCTAACATGAACTACTTAAACTTTTGGTTATAAGTTGACATAGTGGTTTTTGAAATAGGTCAGAGTTGGAAGTTGTACTAGTTCAGAGATAAAAGAACAAAGGGAACCAAAGACCCACAGGAAGTACTTATCAGCATCAACATTGAAAGAATCAACACAAACACAAGCCTACTCTTCATCTCTCTAGGGTTTTTATTATATATATATAGTGAACTTCGTACTATGAGGTACTAGTCTTTACCAATTAAGTTAATTCCTTAGGTTTATCTTTACAATTCTTTCTTGTAATTTTCTGTAATTGGTCAGTAATGAACCCAGAATAGAAAATAACTGTAGTATCTCGTACAATTTCTTCCCAGTCTTCTCTCCTCTTTCCTTACAGTGGATGACCGTGCCGTAAAACGCCGATTTACTGACTCTGTCCCTCTCTTTTTGCTGGGCTGGAGTGATTGGATTGGGTTATTGGAGGTGAGTAGGCCCAGAGTGGGGAAAGGTTGGGAGAGCCACCTATCTTCCACATGACTTCATGTGCACTTCAAAGAAAGAAAAGGATTCCCAGAATGAATCACAGAAGTCTCCTCTGCCCATGTGAGCATGATTGGTTGCTAGCATGTACATGTTCTCTTTTTGCTGATGCTTCTCTTTATCCTTCTCTTACAGTCTTCACACCCTTGCATGCACTCTTGCTCAGTAATTTGGATTCTTGTGGCAATCCTGAGAAAGTTCTTTTTTTCTTTTCTCTTGGAGTTTGCTTTTAGTGTTTGTGCACCAGACTAAACTGGTTTTATCAAAGATAAGTTAAAGGACTTGACTCAATTTGTTTATCAGATTAGACGCTTTTGATACACGGATCAAGTACTTAATACATCCAATGAGTTTGCTTTGCATGATTCTATACAGAAGTATTCAAAATAAATATTTCCACACTGATAGAATTTTTTTTTTCCAACAAGGAAAAAAATATTTATTTCACTCTGGGATAAAAACCCAGATGGGACTTCGGAATGTTAGTTAAGATGCATAACAGATCACCCTCAGTTGGGTGGGTCCTTTGGTTTAAGTCAGTTTGTTTGTGCCTTCATGAATTATAAACATACAAGAATTGCCAAATGAACCCTACCATGATCCAAAACATTAACTTATTGGTGGGGCTGGTTATAGCCTATAGGTAATAGAAAAGCCAAAAAGCAGAGAGGCACTGTTCATACCAAATGGGAAAGAAAAAAATAAAAATAAAAATAAAGAGAGGCACTGAACCTTGCTTCTTTTTTTATTATTTTTTTTTGTTAAACAGGTTCTTGTCATATAGAATGCTATTAAGTGGCCCTCCAGTTATCCTTTGCACCTGAAAATGAGCCCATGAATCTACATGTTTAGCCCAAACATAACCCAAATGCTGAATTTCATGTTTTGGGCCATTCTGACATCCCCTAGATTTTGGTGGTAAAGTATATGTTTTAAGAGATCAGTTCACTACTTGTATCACCATATTATTTTTTGGAAAAGATGATTTTATATATTAGGATAAGGGTATTACATAATACAAAGTAGGGTTTTGCCCTTGGCCCGAGGGTTTGAACTCTGACCTCTTACTTGAAGGCATTGGTTGTTTTATACTCAACTAATTTGATATCGACATGGAAAGCTTGAGTTTTAGGCCAAGAAGCTCCGTTCTTGGGGAATATGTAGGCAATGATATATTGCAAAGAACAAAAAAGAGCTAAGAAATGATCAATGCATTGCTCAGATGGAACTGGCCTACACCTCTAATATTCAAGAGAAGCATGCTAATTGGGATTTTTTTTTCTTCTTTTTCTTTCTTTTCTCTAGGAAAGCTGGAGTGGGTAACTAGACTTCATTGAGAACAACATATTTGAATACTCTTCTAAAAAAATTCTGACAAACAACTAGAGAAGTGTTGAATGAGTTGTTACCTACTTACTCAAAAGTATATTATGTAGAGTTAATCAAGGGTAATCTAGCCCAAAAAAAACCCACAAAATTCTAAAAATGACAACACAAAGTCAAAGATTAAGGTTCTAACCAAACCAAAACTACAAAATCTGATCATGTTGTGATTGAGTTAAGCTTTTAATTATATGAAACAATATTGTAATGAATTATACAGAAGCAAAAGCTTTGCTGTAATCTTTCATGAATTTTTGTGGTCTGTACAGAAACTATGATGGTGGAATGAAATTAGAAAGTATGGCTTTCAAGGGATTTTCAATAAATTGAAACAATATCTTGGGTTCCAAAATCTTTTAGTATCATTTCATAACTGCAAGGGTTGTTACACCATTCGTGTAAACAATAATGTGAACTAGTTAATGCTTCTTTGTCTTCATATTTTATTCTATATTATCGTAGGTGATTCCAATGAGATGAAATAATGGATGGGAAAAAGATGACATCAATTGCAAAAACATGTCCACAAAATCATCAACATAACTAACATTTTTTTTCGCTAAAAGGATCATTATATTAAGATATACCAAGGTATTTTCTTCTGCTGTATTAAAGTCACCACAGCTTTTGAATCACTTTCTACCCAAAGCTTTTTAATTTGTAAATGCCTTGCCCAATGTAATCCGTGAATGAAAGTTTCCAATTCAGCCTCAAAGTTGGTTTTAACATTTAAAAAAATACTGAAATTGAAAACCACCGCAACAACTTCATTTCGAAATACTCCTCCACCACCAGACCTTCTTGGATTGCCTAAAGAAGACCCATCAATATTTAGTTTAACCCAACCTACAGCAGGAGGACACCAAAAAATTTCTTGTGGAGGAGCAGCACTAAAAACAGAGAAGTGAAGGCCCAGTCTTCTTGCATCCGAAAAAATGGTCGGAGTTACTTTTCTTCCATCCATTTTAAAGCCAAACTGTACTAAGTCTGAAAAAATTAAAATCACCACCTCATCAGTCCTGAAATTTGAATTTTCAAACCGGATTTGATTGCGGACCATCCAAAGAAAGTATAAAAGCAAACAACATCCATTTATCCAAGCAGTCTGTAAAGGAGACTGTGAAGCCTGGTGTTTCCAAGCCTTGAACGACTCTACAATTGAATCTTTTACTGTTCAACTATAACCAAACTTTGCTGCAAAAGCTTCTCCACATCCACGTGAAAATGAGCAGTGAAGAAAGAGATGTCCTATGTCCTCTGAAGCTTTACCACATAGATTACAACGAGAGGCCAGCATAATCCCTTTTCGAGTCAACAAGGCATCAACAGGTAGCCTATCATGAAAAAGTCTCTAACAGAAAACTTGTTGTCTAGGCTGCAAAGAAGTCTTCCAAATACTTTTAGCCCATTCCAGTTGTTCTCCTTTTCTACGATAGAGATCGCATGCCGATCGAAAACTAAACTCTCCCCCCACCGAACCTTGCCAATGACAAACATCAACAAAACCAGCACAAGGTACAGGATATAACATAATAAGAGAGATTACCTCTTGAAATTTGGCATTGTTCACTGACGGAAATCTCCACTCCCCTTGCTGTAAACAATCTGCAACAGTCAATTTCAAATGACCCTCTAAATCTAGAGGAATACCAACATAATCTGCAATGGTAAAATTCCCCAACCATCTGTCAAACCAAAAATTTATATTCTGAATATTCTGACCATTTCCAACTGACCACCATTCATTAGCTTGAACAAAACCCCAAACCTTCCTCAATCCCAACATCAAAGATGACTGCTGCCCATAAATCTTTAAATTTCCCCTTTTGTCCACCATAACATGACAATACATTTAGGTTTTAATTTGAGGTCCACCATGAGGTAATGGAAGTGATGACTTGAGAAGTTGGAGCTTTCTTTTGGTTATGCCTCCTCTTATTTACTCCATTCTTTAGTCCATTGTATGAAAATGTAATATGCAAAATTCAAGGAATATGAAGACCATAACAGAAATTAAGAAAATCGATAAATTTTATACTATGGATACTAATTGTTTTATCTAAATTTATTGAGTGCAAATTGTAGTTTATAAAAGATTTCCATGATAAGGCCAAACATCTTGCCCACACTCACAGAATGACAATGCACCCAGTGAAGTTACTTCATGTAAAGGAGTTTATGCCAATTATGGCAATAATCTTAATGATATTTCATATCACATCGATGACAAATATTATCTTTATTTCTTGAGTAGTCACATTGAGAATTCTTATTACTCTCTTATTTATTTTCATCATAAGAATGACAATTATTCCGTCTTTTTCCTTGTTCACGTCATCAGTCATAATCACGATTATAAATTTATCTTCTTTTAGGTTTATCATGAATTACTGCATTTACTTCAGGGAATGAATGAGCTTCGTAATTTTTCATTAATAATTCATTATTTTGCTGAGTCATAATGAGGCATGAGATGAATTCAAAGAATCTTTTAAAATCTTTTTCATGATATTGCTATTGTGTAGTACATTTGAAGCATGAAAAATTGTAATATTTTCTTTCCAGTAAGTCTTCATCAATAACATTTTCTTCATATAATTTTAATTTAAAATTAATTTAAAAAACTACTGAATTGTACTTATTTACAATTTCAAATATTGCAACTTCATGTGTTTTTGCAGAACATTATTCATTTACAGTTTCAAATCTGATGTATTTGCATACTGAGATGTTGTTGGGGTAATTGTATTACAAATTCTACAAAACACAAAAAAGAAATTACAATACAATTGAAAGATGAAGATCCTTAGCCAATCTGAAGAGCTTGATGTTGCAATCGAAGGAACCACTGATCAATGAGGTTGAGTCACACCTTGAGTGCTGTCTTTAAGGTAATTGATGCACCGTACTACCAAGGGTTCTTCGCTCCACCACCTCCAAGATAAAACAACCTCCAACTAGAAGATGAGGTAGTTCTTCGAATCCCTTCAAGGAACCAAAAGCTACAACACAACACTTAGACCAACTCAAAGAAAGAAATTAACTTTGTAACACAAATAATGCAAGTGTGAGGAGTGTCTCTATTACAGACCACATGCAAGGAAGGGTTGGGTTTATACAGGCCCAAACCTCACCTTGCACCCCTTGAGATTCTCAAGGCAATGAATTTGATTTAATCCATTCAATAACCTTAACCCCACTAATGGTAATGGCCATGAATGGTCATGAAGTTAAAATGATAATAGAAGGTCAAGAGTTAGAATTTAAGTAAATTCCACCCTTCAAGTAAGCCCACCACATCACCATGATCAAGACCTTTAAGACCCATGACCAATGTCATGAAGAGCCTCATAACCAAGGTCATGAAGGACCTTCTTTACTCATGAATCCTCATTACTACCCTTACCTCATGGGTCCCACACACTAACAAAACAATTAAATAAAAGAAATGCAAAAACTAATTTTGAAACTTAATATAAATTTTAATAAAAAACCTAACAATCCCCCCACAAGTTTCAAAATTGTAAAAAATGACTCGTGTTGTGACTGTATTAGACACTAAAGGACACATCGTTGTAGGTGTCTTCCAGACTTGAACCTACAATAGGTCTAATGAGTTGCGCTACAAAGTACGGGTAGAGTCAAACTCCTTGAACCTTTCCTCATTAGCGTAGCTTACCGTCCCATCATCCATGTCCTAAAGGTCGACTTTTGGAACTACCTTTTATATTACACATTGGACTTTCGAACTGGTCATGTCCCTTATCTTGGATTCATGAATGTTTAGAGAACTCACTTATAAGTTTTCATTGGCAGTGGCCAAACCCCTTATATCTGATAAGCATGCATTTACCATTATTTATTTGATTTAATTCCCCATACTTATTTAATTAAAGAGAGCTAATTGAGTATTTTTGTCTATTTTTCAGGAATAAGGTGATTTTGGTTATTAGAGATAATATGGAGTAAAGTTGGCAAATATGTTAGATATTGGTGGATTTTAAATCATGGCATTCAATCTTGCTGTCCAAGAAATCATGAAAAGTGAGATCTTAGCCAAATTGGAAATAGGTGGAGGTCTAAGGAACAAAATTGGTAATAAATCGGGTAAACAGACCTACCTTCAATATTTTGGGCATATCTCTCTCATATGAGCTTGGATTGCAGTGATTTAAGATGTTATGGAATGATATTGAAAATATATACAACTTTTCAGTTATTAGTTTTTCCAAAATCTGAAAGAATAAAGGTCAAATTGACGGGTAAAAAGAAGGGATTCATTGTGTGGGAGACATAAAAGAGAAGCCAGCCACAGAGAAGAGAGAAGACGGCGAATGTGGCTCTCATCTCTCTCATTGCTGAAGAAGAAAACCACATCTCTCTCTCTCTCTCTCTCTCCCTATGTTTCATCTTTGTTTTTCTTATGAACTTTGTGATAATGAGTAGCTAGTTCCATTTCTTTGGGATGTAGATGAACCATGCTTATTTCATTAATTTGATTGTTCTATCTCTTCTAGTTGATTGTGTTTGATTTTGGCCAAAGATGTTCTATAGCTCAGCAAACTAAGCGTGCCAAGCTTCCGTGAAGGACGATAGTCTCGCGAAGATAGGGCATATCTAGGAAGACCATCCCTAATTTGCTTTGAAGTGTAAAGTTATATCGGTTAGGGAAAAGCATTGGGGATTCAAAATCCCAAAGATCTTCACGTATTCATAGTTAACATTTTTTGCATTAATTAGTAGATTTAGTTTAAATTTAGTTTTGTTGAATTCAATCTTAGTGACTTAGCCTTTTAGTTCCCCATCATTCGATCCCGTACTTTCTGCTTGCTAAATTAGTATAGGATTTTATTTTTGATTGGTAGCGATACGATCAAATTTTGGCGCCGTTGCCGGGGAACCAAAGCACGGTTGCTAGGATTGATTTTTGTCAATTAGGTATAATTTGTATAGTAATTTTAGTGTTTTTAATTTTTAATTTTTCTTTGCTTATTTAACTAATCTCTTTTTCTTTTGTTTTGTGGGGTAGGCTGCAAGAGTAGCGATTCGATAATTAGATTAGGTTGTTATCTTTTCTTTCTTAGATATAATTGTATTTAGGATTTTTCAATTGTAATATTTGCATTAGATTGGGTTGTTTAGGTTAATTTTTAAAAATCCCCATCCCGCAGATCCCACGTGTGTAACTTTTGTTCGAAAGATCACGTGGATTGTGCTTCAGGTACGTCCTAAACTCTCCCTTTTGCTATAGTTATTTTCTTTTAATTTTACTTATTTAGCTTATTCTTTTTTTTATTCTTCTTGGTGTATGCATGGTCATCGGTCCCTAAACCCTGAGTTGACTCCACTTGACTTAGAGTTAGAAGAGACTTTGGCCAACCTTAGAAGGCAAAGAACCATGGCAAACTATGAGCCTCTAATGAGGCCCTTGAGTGAGCATTTCATTCCTACGATATATACTCCGGTTTGTTGTATTAAGTTGCCTGACATAGAGGCGGCTCAATATGAGATCAAATCTAGTGTGATTCAAATGCTACCATCTTTTTATGGACTTGCCAATGAAGAGCCTTATAAGCACTTAGATGAGTTTTTAAAGGTGTCATCTACGGTTAAAATTCAAAACCTCTCAGTTGATGCTTTAAGGTTACTTCTTTTTCCATTCTCCTTTAAAGATAAAGCTAAGCATTGGCTTCATTTTTTGGACAATGTTAAAATTTCTAATTGGGCAGAAATGCAACAGGAGTTCCTTAAGAAGTTCTTCCCCATTGGCCGTACTAATAGCATTAGGAGAGCGATAACGAGTTTCTCCCAACAAGGAGAACAATTTCATGAGGCTTGGGAAGACTAAAAGAATTACTTAGAAAGTGCCCCCACCATGGTATTCCTAAATGGCAATTGGTTCAATGCTTTTATGATGGCCTTAGAGACCGAATAGGCAAATGGTTGATTCTTCATTGGTGGGACTTTCATGCACAAGAATGAGAATGAAGCATGAGAACTTTTTGAGACCCTTAGTGAAAACTCCCAACACCATGCTTCAGCAGCTAGGACTGAGATTCCATCCATTGGGCAACCAAAGAGGAGCGGTCTCTATGAGATCAATCCTACCATTGAGATGAGCACTAAGGTTGACTTGCTATCAAAGAAATTGGACCATCTCTTGTCATTAGGACAACAAACCCCATCTCCACTTCCTATAAGTTTCTCTCCACCTAATCAGATTGAAGCATGTGTTTTATGTTCTAGCATATCCCATCATGTCACTGATTGTTTGTTGGCTACACAATACCCTGAGTTTGTTAAAGAGCATGCACATTTGGCCCAAGGAGTCTCTAAATTGGGCAATGATCCATATTCCAATACCTACAGCCCAGGATGGCGAAACCACCCCAATTTTTCATGGCGAAACTCAATGCCCAATCCATCTAATCAAATACCTTATAGGCCACCTCCATTTAATATGCACCAAAATGCCTATAGGACTGAGCAACCATCATCTCCACAACCCTCACATAATTCATCATTTGAGGATAAGGTGTAAAATTTGGCCTTATCCTAACCCTGACCCGGCCCTGATTTTGTACTGTTGTAGGTCCGAAGACCCGGAGTGGAGGTAGAAGAGACTTGTGGACCCTCATAGTTGAAGATTCGGTGCTTGATCTAGAGCCTATGGACATTGACAGTGTTGCCCCTTACTTGAGCACATTGTCAGTGTTTAGTGAAAATCTGCGCGTCAAAGAAGATTGAATTAGTTGAAGCACCTAATGAACTCCCGTGTTCAATCCGAAGGTATTTCTTGAAACTAGACTTGTTGATTGACTTGTAGGAGAAAACCCAACTCAATTCGGATCAGTCTGGCCTTTCAAATCCACACTCTAAGGTTCCCGTTAGCCCATCGATGCAGTCGACCAGCAATTGTTAACTTCGAAAAATAACAAAAATCTTGACCATTTTGACCCTACCTTTTTGGAACTCGTGAATGAAGGTCTACCCTAATCATTGGCACTCCAGAGAACGAGGAGTGACATTCCCTAGGCTATCTCTTGGTGGTTGTAAAGAATATTGACTCTAATCATTGGCATCCCATCTCAATCATTGTTTCAAGGTATGGATTCTTTTCTTCTCCTTCTAATCTACTTAATCTCCTATTAATTTCTACTCTTGGGACCATGGCTGAAGTGCTGCAACCTTGCAAACACTTGGCCATGAGCTTCCCCTTTCATTTCCATTAACCTCACTCCATTCTTGCCATGATATACTTCCATTATGATTACTTACATTGCAACTCCATGATTTCTTTCATTTCAACCTATTCTTTAATTCACACTGATGTATAGATGTGTGTTAGGTCTGAATTACTATTGACTTCATGATTTTAAATTAGTTCTTATCATTCCTTTAATTGATTCCCCATCATTCCTTGCAATTACAATCAATTCCAATTCAATTCTTGATGTCTAACATATGGAACATAGGGTTTCGATTTGGGTATTCATATTTGGACCATTGGATCGTGATAAATTTAGTGTGTAGTGTCCTCATATTGCCATGATCATTCCTTCCAAGTTTCATATCGATCGAAGCACCGGAAGATCAGTTTCGGGCCAAATCTCCATTTCTGCCCGTTACTGTTTGCTCTGGTCGACTGACAGTCGACCAGCCAGTCGACCAAGATATGACAGTAACTCTGTCCTTGGCCGATTTGCTTCGTTTGACCTCCGATTCGATTGTTTTCTTCTCTAATGTTGCTTATGTGTTGTCTAGGGTACGAACACTGACTTTTGGGCTATTCTTGGTGATTCTTGGTATTATTTCCGACTCGATTAAGGTAAGGATAGTTGTTACCCTAAGTACGCTGATTATGCGAATCTACTTCTACTTTGGAAACTTAGTAGATATACTTCATTAGTGTATTCCTTAGCCATGTATGACTGTTGTATGCACTTTATATCAGTAATACTATGTTACATGTCATTCGGAATATCATGCTTAATTATTCTTTATGATTACATATATATGTTGGTCATGTTATATTATGTCTTGGTTTATATGATGAATTATCGATCATGTATGATATGATGAGATTGAGCATGTGAATGACTAAGTATGACTTGGGATTGGGAAGTATCCTACCGACACTTCTATCCTTGGACATCGGAGGGAATAATATGGGATGTTCTCCGAAGGTGTCCACTGACGCTTTCCTGGATCATTGGATGACATACATAGGATTGTCTAGATGTATGGCTAGGACTATCCTACTTGTTGTATCAAACCCGAATCGGAAGGGTATTGAGACCGAACAACCCGTGGTAATAGTGTGATTTGATGGATGCTCAAGACCGGTAACCACCCTGTGAGAGGACATAGATCATGCTATGGATACCCGTTAGGGGCCATTTATTGGTGGGGTTGCAAATAGCTAGACTTGGGCTCACGGGTAGCCCGAGACCGGGAGTCATATCCATGAGGGGACGTGAGAGCTTCCCGTCTGCTATTTGTGGATGACCAATAGGGTTGATGAGTCCGTAGTCTGAGTTGGTTGTAGCCATAGGATACACTGACTCTAGTGTGAAGAATACGGAACCGAGTTGGTCGGTGCCATAGGGGAAGTATCCGGATCTGACTTGATACCACTGAGTAGATGACTTGCATTGGGCTAGGCTTTGCCGTGACATGCGTCAATACTTATACCAATGGTGATGTGAGAGACTGTGACCTAATCCCCAACCATGGTTTCTGATGAGGACTTTACCCAATTACACCCGGCAGACCCAAGATATCATGTATGATTGAGGGGGAGTGACAGATGACATAAAGAAGTATGGTGCTATGGCTTAAAGCATGTCTACCTTAGAGACTAGCATACTTAGAGTTAGAATTATATTGCATTATTGTTTCATATCATCTTGCATCATATTGTGTCTTGTATCGTATGATTTGTGTATTGTGGAACGACTCGCCTTGCTGAGTTCTTTTGAATTCATTCCTTTTTGTGCAATTGTTTTTGTTAGATTTATCTGCAGGTATTGAAGACGTTGATGGCTCCTACTACGAGGTGGAGCAGGATCCCTCATTCTACGGTGAAGGTCCTGGCCATTACGAAGGTTACGGTGAAGGTGTCGAGGGTGATTACCCTCCGTACCAGGATTAGCCCGACCTTGTTATAGGAGAGGCTGTGCTTGATTTCTTTTGTGTATACATACGAGGACACCTTATACAAGATGGAGGAGACCCTAGCTTAGGCCCTTTACTGTCATTCTGGAACTTGGACATGTTATGTTAGCTTTTATGGATTTACTCTTTGATACTGGTTTGTAACTTAACTTAATTAACCACTTTCCGTTGCTACTGAGGGAGTGACTTCTGATCGCTCTCTCTCTTTTTGAGATTACCTTTATAAATACTTGATACCTTATGAATTTCCACACTCTGATTTGGTTATCTATTTCTTACTCATTTTGATCTAGTTATTACTAGATTAAAACATTGATTATATTGTTCGTGATTATGTTATCGTGTATGTGGGAGGCATGGCCACTCGATCCTTGATCCTTGGGCTGTGGATCACATTCCTGGGTATGCTAGATAGGGTACCGGCTGGGTGGATGTGACATAAGGTACTAAAAGCACTTAGTGGATTAGAGCAAAACACTCAATTGTTGCATTCCCATTCTCAGTCGATTAACAAATTGGAAACCCGACTTGATCAACTAGTTGATGCCATCAGTAGGAGGTAGGTTGGTCAGTTACCTAGTCAACCAATAGGTAACCCTAATCATCAAATTGGGTCTAGGAAAGAACAAGTCCAAGCAGTCTCTATTGTGACACGTAGTGGGAAGGAATATTATGCACCTTTGCATACTCCCAAGCCATTGCCCATTGATCTTGAGAGTCGAGAGGAGGTTGATTTGACCCATGAGACTGGCGATGATGCACACAAGCCTAGTAAAGAAACACCACCTGTGAGTATTCCCCATCAATTTCCTCGTAAGGGGTTGCACACTCCGATTGTAGAGGGTCCTACTCCTAAATCTTACACTCCCAAAGCCCCCTTCCTTGAAGCTCTTGAGTCCTCAATTCCAGATTCTAGAAAGAATGCTAAGATGCAAGAGATGATTGATTTATTCCAACAAGTTCGTATCAATCTCCCATTATTAGATGCTATCAAGCAAGTCCTAGCTTATGCTAAGTTTTTAAAAGATTTGTGCACCCAAAAGCGTAAGTTGAAGACTTAAACACCTAAAACTGTGCACCTAACTGAACAAGTCAGCTCGGTAATTTTCAACCAATTGCCCCCTAAACTTAAAGATCCAGGTACACCTTTAATTTATGTGTCATTGGAGATTTATCCATAAGTAAAGCATTGCTTGATTTGGGAGCCAGTGTGAATATTTTACCCGGTTCAGTTTATGATAGGTTTGGTCTAGAATATTTGAAATCCACTGATGTGATTCTACAATTGGCAGACCGCTCAATTAAACGACCTCGCGGTCTACTTGAAAACGTTTTGGTAAAGGTTGAGGATCTATATTTTCCTGTTGATTTTTTGATCCTAGATATGGACAATACAAATAAGTTACCACCTATCATTCTTGGACGGCCCTTTTTAGCTACTGTGAATGCTTGCATCAATTGTAGATCGGGTGTCATGGACATATCATTTGGCAATAAGAAACTTAGAGTCAACATCTTCAATGCCTCATTAAGCCCAAATAGGGGTGAAGAGTGCTTTGCAATTAACTTTATTGATGAGGTAGTGGTTGATTATATTCCAAACATGCTTATTGATGATCCCCTACAACATTATTTGCCATTTGGGGAATCTAACCTAAATATTGAGGAAGTCAACACATTGTTGGACTCTTCCACTTCTTTGGAACAGTCACCATTTACATTTAGATTTGAGCTTCCACCTCCATTGGCTGCATCTCACTGAGTCTGGCTGAAGACTCTAAACTTAGCGCTTTATGGGAGGCAACCCATTTGTTTAGATGTTATTTCTTGTTCTTTTTCTTCTATTTTCTTTGTTTGTTGTTAGGTTTTACTGTTGCGTGCTCTATCATGATTTCAAACATCGGGTACACTCTTTCCTCTATTTGCTTCTATCATGCTTTTTTAGATATCTTGCATGCACTGAGGTCATTGCATAATTTAAGTGTGGGGGGGGGGGGTGTCAATTCGAGTAAGACTTGTTGATAGTTGGTAGAGCATTGTCACAAAGATAAAAAGTGCCCAATTTTTTTTGGCTTTGGTTAGATAAATGTTTTAATTCCTTGCTTAGATACAAAATGAGAGTTTTAAGTGTTTTAGAATTCCCATCTGATGTAATGAACACCCTCTTGAGAGAGTAGTAATGGGTTTTACATTTTGAGGCTGAGGTTGAATTGGAAAATAGGAACTCCAGGTAGTCCAAAAGGTTTGACCATCTAGTTATCTTGTATTGCCTTGTGCTTATGGTGACAAGTTGAGACCGATTTTAGTCTATTTAAATGTGAAGTGAATTGAAGTATAATGTGAAAAAAAGAAAAGAAAAGAGAATCTGCTGAAGTTTAAAGTTTAGACCTCCTTCTTAGTAACCGGGTCTCGGTGTCACCAACATCGTGCCTCGCATCAAACAGTTGGGGTGTCTTTGGTCTAGTCTTGGCCTGTAGCCTAGTTGGCTTGAGTACGTAAGTTCGAGGGGTATTCTACACCTAGTCCCCTAAGGCCATCTGGCTTGAGAGTGGCTGACCCAACACTCGTTACATAGGCCATCTGGAAAGCTTAAGAGGCAAGACATTGCATGAACTAGAACTGTGAGCATTAAAGAAAGAAGTGAAGTAATGTGCTTATAAAGGTGAAATGTCTAAGAAGGTCAATATTGCTTAGATCTTGAGTTCTTGGTATTATTTGGTACCTAGTTTAGTCTTATCTGAGGGTTAACTGGTAGACTGAAGATAAGAGGAGACTTCTCGATTGAATTGTTTGCCTAGAGCTAGACTCAAGAGAGGGTGTAAAGAGCTTAAGTGTGGGAGTGCCTATATTCCCTTTAATCTTTAGTGGAATGTCTTTGTCTTGGAGTCTATCTTTTTACTCTTACTACTGCCAGAATAATTAGAAGAGCACTTAAAAATTTTGTGTGTATATTCTCTGCAAACACTCACGAGACACAACTCATCCACTAGGGTAACCTAGGGGTTTAAAGGCTTGTTGCACATGCTAAGTGCAACCGTGATTCCTACGAAAGTGAGTTAGGTTTTTCTTTATTTATTTCTTGTATTGCATTTATTGTTTCGTTTTGCTCGAGGACTAGCAAACACTCAAGTGTGGGGGTATTTGATAAGCATGCATTTACCATTATTTATTTGATTTAATTCCCCATAGTTATTTAATTAAAGAGAGCTAATTGAGTATTTTTGTGTTTTTTTCAGGAATAAGGTGATTTTGGTTATTAGAGATAATATGGAGTAAAGTTGGCAAATATATTAGATATTGGTGGATTTTAAATCATGGCATTCAATCTTGCTGTCCAAGAAATCATGAAAAGTGAGATCTTAGCCAAATTGGAAATAGGTGGAGGTCTAAGAAACAAAATTGGTAATAAATCTGAAAATCGGGCAAACAGACCTACCTTCAGTATTTTTGACATATCTCTCTCGTATAAGCTTGGATTGTGGTGATTCAAGATGATATCGAACGATATTGAAAATATCTACAACTTTTCAGTTTTGAGTTTTTCCAAAATCCGAAAGAATAAAGGTCAAATAGATGGGTAAAGAGAAGGGATTCATTGTGTGCGGGAGACATAAAAGAGAAGCCAGCCATAGAGAAGAGAGAAGACGGCGAACGCGGCTCTCATTGATGAAGAAGAAAACCACATCTCTCTCTCTCTCTCTCTCTCTCTCTCTCTCCCTATGTTTCATCTTTATTTTTCTTATGAATTTTCTGATAATGAGTAGCTAGTTCCTTTTCTTTGGGATGTAGATGAACCATGCTTATTTCATTATTTTGATTGTTCTATCTCTTCTAGTTGATTGTGTTTGAGTTTGGCCAAAGATGTTCTAAGTTCAGCAAAGTAAGTGTACCAAGCTTACGCGAAGGACGATAGTCTTGCGAAGATAGGGCATATCTAGGAAGACCATCCCTAATTTGCTTTGAAGTGTAGAGTTATATCGGTTAAGGAAAAGCATTGGGGATTCGAAATCCCAAAGATCTTCACGTATTCATAGTTAACGTTTTTACATTAATTAGTAGATTTAGTTTAAATTTAGTTTTGTTGAATTCAATCTTAGTGACTTAGCCTTTTAGTTCCCCATAGTTCGACCCCGTACTTTCTGCTTGCTAGATTAGTATAGGATTTTATTTTTGATTGGTTAGCGACACGATCACTTACATCCACTTAGGTTAGCCTCTGATGTGCACCATAACTAACACACCCCTACATTCCTTGGGATTAGACTAATTAAGAGCTTCGCTCAACCTTACCCTTGTGGTAGTACCATTAACTTCATGTACATCCTATAATGGAATAATTATAAATAGTAGTACTGAACCAGTCGTCCCATGACTTCGTTTGTACCCCTTGAACCTAATTCAGGTATTTAGCCTCTTCATATAGGGAGGGTATCCATAATGTGACCTGAGGATTAGGCATTAATCCCATTCCTGTAAATGCAATACACAAGTTTTTGACAGACATAGCCTTCGTGAACATGTCAGCTTGATTCCTTTCTGACTTCACATAATCGATAGCTATCATTCCTTCATCTATGTACTGTCGCACAAGATTGTGTCTAAGGCATATATGCCTCATTTTACCATTGTACACCTTATTCTTGGCTAAGTGAATAGCTGCTTGGTTATCACAATGTAGTGATATCGATGGCGTCAATTTTTCCCATAATGGTATATTCGCCATTATATTTCTAAGCCATTCGGTTTTTGTTCCTTCCTTCTCTAAGGCTATGAACTTAGCTTCCATGGTAGAGCCTATTCCACATGATTGCTTTGTGGACTTCCAAGAGATTGCACCGCCTGCTAGTGTAAACACATACCCACTAGTGGCTAAGGATTCTTTTGTTTCTGAAATCCAATTAGCATCGCAATACCCTTCTAGAACTGTTGGTTTACCACTATAGTCTATAGTACCTTTTAGGTACCTTAGTAATCTATCAATTGCACTCTAATGCTCTTTACTTGGATTTTGAGTATGTTGACTTAATTTTCATACCGCAAGAGCAATATCCGGACGTGTACAATTCATAAGATATGAAACTAAACCAATGATTTGTCATACCTTTTCTGGTTCATTGGTTCACCCAAGTTCATTTTCAAATGACATCCCACCTCAAAAGGTGTTTTGACCATTGAAAGTTCATGGTAGCCATACTTTTTAAGTATGTTTTCCACATAACGGGCTTGAGATAGTGAAATACTATTCCCTTGCTTAATGATCTTGATCCCAAGAATCATATCAGCTTATCCTAAGTCTTTTGTGTCAAAATTAGACATCAAAAGATGCGTAGTTTGATTCACTATTGCCAAGCTCGTCCCCATTATCAACATATCATCTACATATAGTAGAATAAATACGCCTTTACCACCATGAAACCTGCTATATAAGCACCTTTCGGCGTTATTGACAATAAAAGCCATTTGAAAATAGAGCCTTATCTAATTTTTCATGCCATTGTTTAGGTGCTTGCTTAAATCCATATAAGGATTTTCGAAGCTTGCAAACTTTTTGCTCTTGTCCTTTTACAATACAACCTTCTGGTTGTTTTATGTAAATTTCCTCTTCTAAATCACCATTTAGAAAAGCAGTTTTTACATCCATTTGATGGATTACCAAGTTATGTAATGACGCTATTGCCAACATAACCCTTATTGAGGCAATTCTTGACATAGGGGCAAATGTGTCAAAATAATCGATGTTTCGTTTTTGCCTAAATCCCTTGACAACAAGTCTAGCCTTGAAACGATCAAGGGACCCATCAATTTTTAACTTCTTTTGAAATATCCACTTGGTCTCCAAAGTTTTAGAGCCAATTGATAAATCTACCAATTCCCAAGTAATATTCGCCAATATTGAATCAAGTTCACTCTTGATTGCCTCCTTCCAAAAGATGGCATCTAATGATGTGATAGACTCTTTATAATTAAGAGGATCCTTATCTACCAAGTAAACAAGCCACTCATTGTCAAACCCCATCCACTGGTCTCGGTTACCCGCCCAACAACCCGTGGGTGTGATCCGTCATAGGATCCATGGTCTTACCCATCAATAATAATAAATGCAAGTATAGATAATTATAAGCAAGAGTAAGTTCAATAAATAATAAAAAGGATTACAGGAGTCCAAATACTCCAATAAAAGTCAAAAGAATGAATCAACTGAAAGAATCATGAATCAAAATAATATCGAGTTCGGCGGAAGCAAACCAAATAAACTAAAATAATCTTCTTTCCAAATTTCTTTTCTAAAGTTAAGCCCTGTGCTTCTATTTTGATAAGATGGGAAGTCCTCCAATTCTTCTCCAGAGACTTCTCAAAATGCTTGACGATCTGTCTTCTTTGAGCATCAATGTGTGCTATAAGCGCACTCCAAGCATCCGCAAGAGGCTTCATGGACCACATCTCCGTCATCCATTGACGGTGCCACACTATCTTCATATAGGAGGGTTTGATCATATGAATCCTCTCCAATATCCAACGACGTAAAACCATTAGTGCAGTTTAATATAGTATACAAAGAAAGGAATGAGTTCTGACGAACTCAGTAAGGATAACACAATTCTCATACATATGTCAACACAATCCACAATACATATATGAAATGAATGATATGCAATAATATGTATGCCACTAAGATCTAACCATGCAAGTCTCTAGATAGTCGACATGCTTTAAGATATAACAGCAGCCCTCCTCTGGTAGGTCTAGTCACTCTGATCCCTCACGGACTGGCTACCTCTGTTGGGATCTTGGGTAAAGGGGGTAAGACCACACTAGGCAAATCCAGGGCTGAGGTTTTAGTCTACACTCTCTCACCAGGACCATTGGCATGAGTACTGGCACATGTCAGGGTTTCTAATCCAATGCAAGGTCATACAGGTAACACGTTATATGAAGTCCAGATACTTTCCCTATGGCACCAATCAACTCGGTTTAGTATCCTTAGCAACCTAGGAATGAGAATCCTCACGGACTGGCTATCGTTGTTGGACTCCACTCCCTAACCCTATGGTCATCCACATATTGTTGGGGCAGAATACTCTCATGATTCCTCACGACACCCGGTCCGCTCCTTGGACATCCATGAGCGCAACCCTAACATATGTAACCCTACCATTGCATGAACAACAATGGACCAATGAATCTCCGCACGAGATTGGTTATCGCTGTAGGATGAAACAGAGTCACGTCACCATTGTCACAGGTCATCCGGCTTCAATTTCCATGCCGAAAGGGTAATAATACGTAGGGGACCTAGCCATGCAATTTTAGACTCCTTAGGTATGTCATCCAGTAGTCATGATAGTGCTGGAGGCATCAGTGAGCATGTGTCCCATACCACAGCCTTCTGATATCTCAAGTCAAGATATCCAAATTGAATATCCTTTCTATCACAACTACACTACATCATTCACTATCATACCATAACCAGTTGTTCAATAAAAGAACATCACAAACAACAAGTATACAACATTAATAACATGATTTATACAGTTACATCAAGATATATAATTAATGAATAGTAAAGAAAGCAACTGATTCATCATGTACATGTTATTGCATATAGACAAGAATGTAGGTCCTTACTTGTAATTAAGTAAAAGTTCTTTAGAAGGAAAACCGTTCACAATTAGTAGACTTTCAGAAGAAACAGAGAACACTTATAAATAGGGTTACAAGACTATATAAGACAAATGAGTCAAACGGACTAAAATCCAAAAGCCACATACTTACTATGACCTAGCCGATCGCTTGGGCCGGTTGCTTGGCTCAAGTGACCGCCTTGAGCAACTGCCCCAAAGACAGACTGTTTCCAATCCAAAACTCATGCTTTTGATCATCCATTTTCAATCCGATTTTGGAATGATCTTAATCCAAAATTTGAACTTAACATGTCTATAACCAAGGGCTAAATCAGAAACCCAAAAATTAACATGGATTGTCACCCAATTTCTTTCCCTTGAATAGATCCATCCTTTCCACCAATGCAAGGATTCGTTCTCGGACATGATCCTTTCAAGAATATTAAAAAGGGGATACAATAACAAGGTAGGGTAACTAACAACCAAAAATGAAACAATACTACACCATTCAATAGCTGAAGAAGGAGAATAGGTGAATGGAGATTCACTTACCTCAACTAGATCAGCAAGAATAGAAGGGAAAAGGTTCCAGATCACTATCAGCACTTCGCCCACCTTCCAGCACGTCTCCACTACTGCCTAATAGCCCAAAATAGCAATCCCAAATATAATAATGCATTAATGGGGTGAGGGTTGCTATTTATCAATAGGGGCCAAATTAGGATATTTACCCGCAAGCAGAACCTGGTGGTCGCTTGGTTCAATTAGCCGCCTCAAGCAACCGCCCTCTAGTACATTTCTTTACAAGGGTGCTTTGCTCAAGGGGTTAAAACCCAAACACAACCTAACCCTAATCAACATATGGGGGAGGTCTTACCTTCATTCCGGACATCTCCGACATCTCATGCCTTCTACCAGAGATCCAACTTCCCAGCAAGGCCGGTTTTTCATCAAGAGAATCCATATCCATGGGTTCAGGGTATGGATCATGGACTTCTATCCGGACACCCAAAAAGTAACTCGACTAGACCTTCGGGTTCTCGGACCTGCAATACAGACTCCGAGTTAGAAATACGGGGATTGTTGCACTCATCATCCTTATATTTGGGTCTTCTAAGTCGTTTGCTTGTTTGTGGTTGATTTCCATCACTATTATCCAATTCTTGATTGATATTCTTTTGAATTGGATCCAATTCCCCATTGGTCAATTGGCTCTCCTTACTTAAGGTAAGGCGGAGTTAAAGGGGAATATTCTTTAAAAAAACTCAACGTCCCTTGATTCTATGATGCTATTTGGTTCAATAATATCATCCATGGATTTAATTACCATGAACCGGTATGCCGTGCTATTTATCGTATACCCTAAGAACACACAATCACATTTTTGGGACCTAATTTTCTTTTCTTGGAATCCGATAATAACATCGTGGCCAAACAGCCTCAAACACGTAAATGTTTTATACTTGATTTTCTACCAAACCATTTTTCAAATGGAACCACACCGGTCTTGTTATGTTGGATTCTATTTGATAGATAACATGATGTCAACATGGCTTCCCCCCACTTATCAAGTGGTACATTAGAACACAACAACATGGAGTTCATCATCTCTTTAAGAGATCTATTTTTCCTTTCCGCTACCCCATTTGATTCCGGTTGGTACAGAGCGGTCTTTTCATGGATGATTCCATTTTTCTCACAAAACTCATCAAGATTAAAATACTCAGTCCCTCTATCAGTTCTAAGTCTTTTAATCTTCTTGGCAAGTTGATTTTCAACTTCCGTTTTGTAAGATATAAATGTCTTTCTGGCTTCATCCTTTGATTTGAGTAAATATATCATGGTATATCTAGAATGATCGTCTATGAAGGTGATAACATAATTGTTTCCCCCCCTTGACTCATATGACTTATAGTCACTTAGGTCACTATGGATCAATTCCAAGAGATCACTCTTTCTATCCATAATCTTGTGAGGCATTTTGGTTAACTTAGCCTCCACACAAGTTTTACACTTGTCCTTGGGAGATTCCACCTTATTGGTGATCATCCCTAACTTGCATAGTTTGGTGATATATTTTTCACTACTATGACCTAACCTATCATGCCACAAATCAAAAGAATTAGACGAAACAACAAAGTAAGCAGAAGAAGTACTAGCCTTTTCAATTACAACATTGGAAATACTAAGTACAAACAATCCCTCACTAAGATATCCCTTTCCCACAAATACATTATTTTTAGTGATAATTGCCTTATCACTTTCAAAAGCCAACTTCATTCCTAATTTATTAAGCAAAGGATTTGAAATTAAATTTCGCCTAATATTTGGCACATGGAGGACATTGGTGTGAACAATAGTCTTCCTCGAAGTGAGTTTCAAAGTCACCTTACCTTTTCCCAAAATAGGGGCATTTTGGAAATTTCCCATAAATATATTTTCATCATTTGAGCCCATGGAATAGGAGGAAAACATCTTGAGATCACCACATATATGTTTTGTAGCACTACTATCTAACACCCAATCCTTCGGTTTTTCAACTAAATTGGCTTCTTTGATCATAGCTACAAACACATCATCTTCAACTATGTTCACTTTTTTAGTTTTTTTTTCTTCTTGAACCTACAATCTTTCTTGAAATGGCCAACCTTTCCACAAACAAAACAAGCCAATTTCTTCTTCTTAAAAGACTCATCATAGTCATGATGACTTTTCCTCTTCTTGTTTTGCTTGTTGGTTTCCACCAAGTTTGTTTAAGCTTCTTTCCCCAAGGTCTTTTTCACCCTTGTCTTTGAATCGGTTCCTTTCTTCAATCTTGATCCTTTCAACTAACTGGTCTAAGGTCAATCATGTCTTCTTATGTTTCATTGACATCTTGAAAGCATTCCATGAAGGTGGAAGTTTCTCAATTAATGCATCGGTTACAAATTCTTCAGGTAGGACCATTTTTTCTTTTGCTAGCTTTCCAACCACAATTTGAATAAATCAATTTGGGTTAATATAGTGTCACTATCTTTCATAGAAAAAATTAGAAAGCTAGCCACCAAGTATTTCTTTGAACCAGCATCTTTAAGAGAAAACTTCTTAACCAAAGCATCTCAAATCGAATAAGCATATTCTAATGAATTATACACATGGTATAAATCATTAGATAATGCATTCAAAATTCGATTCTTGCATTGGTAGTCCGCTTGAATCCCACCCTCATTTATAGGATCATTACTCTTTTTTTTTTCTTTCTTCTTTCAGGTATGGGTTTAGTCAAGGCAAATGCCACCCCAATTTGGGCTAAGGCAAACAACAACATTTGCCTCCACCGTTTGAAGTTTTTGACATCCAAACTGTTCGATTTTGTCAAACTCAGTGACAATCCTCATCTTACCCAAATTAGGGATAAGATTTGTCACTGTTGGGATTATTGGTGGGGATTGAATCATGGGTAGCAAGGAATGGATATTTCATACCATCTAGGCCAACGAATGTGTCGTCTCCTTGTTTGTTGACGTTTCCTTCAATGGTATTGTTTGAAAGATCTCCTTCGATTTTAACTCCATCAACAACCTCAATGTTGTTATTCTTGTCTTTGTTGAAGTCACCATCTCCAAGACTTGCCATTGGATTTTTCAAAATCAATTACCTTAAACTTGTTGGGGGTAATTGTATTACAAATTCTACAAAACACAAAAAAGAAATTGCAATACATTTGAAAGATGAAGATCCTTAGCCAATTCGGAGAATTTGATGTTGCAATCGAAGGAACCACTGATCAATGAGGTTGAGTCAAACCTTGAGTGCTATCTTTAAGGTAATTGATGCATCCTACTACCAAGGTATTTCGCACCACCACCTCCAAGATAAAGCAACCTCCAACTAGAAGATGAGGTTGTTCTTCTAGTCCCTTCAAGGAACCAAAAGCTACAACACAACACTTAGACCAACTCAAAGAAAGAAATTAACTTTGGAACACAAATAATGTAAGTGTGAGGAGTGTCTCTATTACACACCACATGCAAAGAAGGGTTGGGTTTATATAGGCCCAAACCTCACCTTACAACCCTTGAGATTCTTAAGGCAATGAATTGGATTTAATCCATTCAATAATCTTAACCCGAACTCATGGTAATGGCCATGAATGGTCATGAAGTTGAAATGATAATTGAAGGTCAAGAGTTAGAATTTAAGTAAATTCCACCCTTCAAGTAAGCCCACCACATCACCATGATCAAGACCTTTAAGACCCATGACCAATGTCATGAAGAGCCTCATAACCAAGTTCATGAAGGACCTCATAACCAAGGTCATGAAGGGCCTCTTTTACTCATGGGTCCCTCATTAACACCCTTACCTCCTGGGCCCCACACACTAACAAAACAATTAAATAAAAGAAATGCAAAAACTAATTTTGAAACTTAATATAGATTTAAAAAAACCTAACATATGCTTTTGCATAACTTTATTCATTTACAATTTCAAATCTTGCAACTTCAGATACATTTATAGAACTGTATTCATTTACAGTTTCAAATCTTGCAACTTCAAGCACATCCAACAATATTTGTAGTGCAAAATTAGCAACCATTGTATACAATAAATAAAACCATTATGTTGAGATTGGTTAATGACAAACCACAATTGTTAAGGCAACCTAATATCTTATAATCTGTTTGACTCTTAGATTCAAATAAATTACATACTTTAATCACGATGCACTTACCTTACAAGATGGATAAAACAAACTCCATTGTTCACAGAAATGCGCGGGGAGGTCGATTATAATTTTCACCTTAGAATAGAAAGCATAATGATACATAGTCTATCGTCTTTTTCTTAAAAGACAATACTTTGAGAGGAGTCGTGCTGATAATGTGTTATAAAATAGAGAAGATATATTAAATACAAATAATAAAATTAGAACAAGATGCGTTGAACACTTCTATTGAGTTCTTCATTATATATTTATAATGGAACTAACATATTATCTGATATGAAAATATTAGAGTATACAAAGAAATTTAATATATGATTTTTGTGCACAATAAGATGATTTTGATATAGAATGATGGATTGCTAAGATCTTCAGTTAATATGGGAATGCAAATAGCCAAGATTGTACGCTGAGATTTTGAAAATTACATATTTCAGTATGATCTCTTTAGGGGTAATGAACATCTATAAATAAATATTATTTATAACAGAAAACTAATACACACAATATGAGATTTGAATAAAAACAAAGGATGGACAATCAAGGAAAAGATTTGCCACGAAAGAGGTATATATGCTTTTATATAATAGTGATATGGATTTTACCCTACCAATAATATTAATATCCTTCCTTAAAGTTTCATTTTCTTTTCCATGTTTCCATCTTAATTATCATCTCATAAATTGCTAAAATCTTTGTAAGAAAACATATATTCATTTATTCATATTCTCATTATTTATCATATTAATTCTTAAATTATTAAAGGTGATATTTAAATAATTGATTTATTGTAATTTTATATAATAACATTTCTCGAGCTCTCTCTCTTTTTCTTTTTTGTCATTTTCATTCAAACATGAGAAATTAAAGGAGAGAATGACAAACTATAATGAATTAGTTAATTATTTTCTTGGAGATCTGAGGTTCATCAGAGCCAGCTTACACACACCTCGACTTCATCCTCAGAGGAACTTTTATATAATAAGGATAGAAGTGTTGGTCTTTTAGCAACTAAACGTTCAAGCGACCCTTCAGAGGATTTTTTTTGACTTGTTGGTAAGTTGGTGAGAAAAATCTTGCCATTAAAAAAAAAAAAAAAGGCACACACAAAAAAAAATTATAAATATACCTATAGAGGGGGTTTGCAAGCATACTGAAATAACTCCGAATTATTTACCCAAAAAAATCATCCTAAATTAAAAACATGTTTAGTATCAAATGAAAAATAAAATTTAAACCATTTTTCCACCTAGGAAAACATCATCTATTGTGTACCTCTCTTTGCTGAGCACAACATTGCACTAATGTGCCTAATAAGTGGCTAAGGAAAAAAAAAACTAAATGATTATTGAAGTTTTTTTTTTTTTTTTTTTTTTTTTTTTTTTTTAAATTTAAAATCAAGCCTTCAACTATAGTCTTCTTTTTTTTGGTCAACAATAAACATATTGCATTAAGTAAAACAGTTTAAGGTCATAGACCCAATACACAATAAGGAGGGTGAAACAATAAAAGCCGGTGGAATCCCCCACCAGTGCCTAAAAAGTTTAAACTGGTTTGCTCCTTTAGCAAGGAAGTCAGCAAATGAATTCCTAGATCTAGGAATAAACCTAAACATAACACATCTAAAATCATTTACAAGTATCAAAATTGCAGAAATAACACTAGAAGTCATACAATCTAAACAAAGAGACTCTCCTTGGAGAGCCAATATAAGAGTTTGTGAATCTGAATTCACTTGAATCTCAGAAATATTGAGAGACTTTGCAAGAAGCAACCCGTCTCTAATCGCTTCAGCTTCCATAATTACAGCAGAAGATCCCTCACTGCCGATACATTGCCCAACAATAAACCCACCAGCTGAGTCCCAAATAAGAGCTCCTCGACCACCATAGCTTGATCTCTTGTCCTAAGAACCATCAGTGAACAACTGGAACATATTTCCAATCTCCATCTCAGGTTCCACCCTCCTTGTAGGTGCAGCTGTCGTATCCAAGGATGGTGATATATGCTGCTGAATTTCTGCACATAATGAGAAGAAAGTGGATAAAGTATGATGAATTGAAGGATCCAATCCATCATATACTACTGAATTTCTAGTTTTCCACATGCACCAAATGAGAGTACTCCATATTTGATCTATATGTGTCATATTCCCAAATCCTGAAAATCTGAAAGAGATAAAACTCATCCATTCATGCAAAGTCTCACCAGGAAAATCAGATGTATCAAGTCTGAGAGGACAAAGCCTCTAGCATTCCTTAGCATGAGTGCAGAAAAAGAAAGCATGTCCAACATTTTCAATTGCCTGGCCACAAATTAAACATATAGGGGAAGGGGTGGAATTTCGGTGGAAGAGAGAAGAGCTAATAGCCAATGCATCATAAGATATTCTCCATAAAAAATGTTTGATTTTGGGTAGTGTTTGCATTTGCCAAATTCTTTTCCAACATAAAGATGGTGAGGAAGAGGAAGAAATGCTACCTTGTGAGTCTGCCATTGCCAAGCATTGGTAATAAGCTGATTTTACCTGAAATTTTCCATGTTTCGTCTTGCACCATACCCATGATCAGATGACATAGGAGAAATCAGTGGAATAGTCAAGATTGCATGTACTTCCATTGGGGAGAAAAGAGAGGTAAGTAAGTAGCTATTCCATTTCATAGTTGACCAATCAATAAGCTCGGAAACTAGCCTAGGCCCATTTGGATGTGGGGGACTTGCAATACATTTGAAAGGTAGTGAAGGGACCCATTGATCTTTATAGATCTCAATCTGTTGTCCATTTCCTACTTGTCTTACAAGTCCTTGTTTTAGGATTTCCCTACCAGCTAGGACACTCTGCCAACCCCAAGAGCAATTGGATGGTACCTCAACCTCGAGAAGAGGTCTCCCTCTAAGGTATTTAGCAAACATGACCTGGGCCCACAAAGAGTCAGAATGTGTTAAGAGTCTCCAACATTGCTTAGCCAACAAGGCTTGATTAAAACAGTGGATATCCCGAAAACCTAGTCCACCATCCTTCTTACTCTTACAGAGAGTATCCCATTTTATCCAACATATCCCTCTTCCTTTATCATTTTTCCACCAGAATTGCCTAATTTTCTGGGTCATCAAGTGGCATAATTCATTTAGGATAAGAAAGCAAGACATAGCATAAACAGGGAGAGCTTTGGTAGAAAATTGCACTGCTGTGCACAACAAAGGATTTTTTTTTCCCTTTCCTACCCATAGACCTCTTTGTCTTTATATGTTGAGAATGTGGTTTTGAAATGGGTATGAGTTGAAAGTGGCAGTAGTTCTAGAGATACATGAAGAAAGGGAAGCCAATAAGACCCACACGAGTACTTATCAGCAGCATCATAGAAGGAATCAACACAACTCAGACCTACTTTTTCACCTTCTTTCATTTTCTTTGCTATTTTGGACATGGAAGAGGGCAAAAGAGTTCAACTTGTTCGTCTCCTAAGTGCAAGAATCTTTGATTTCACCTATGACGAAGATGGAAACCAAATCTATGATTTGGATGAGGAGGGAGGAGGAAGAGGAAGACGAAAATGGGAATCAAATCGGGTTTGGAGTTACCCCAATCTTGTGATTTCAGATTTCGGGGTAAAAATAGAAATATGAGTTTAGCCCTTGGATGGATATAATACACGTTGCAGACTCTCAATCCTCCCTGAGCACTCCTCGGGAGATATACTCCGTAGAGAGGATCCAAACCCTTTACAAGATGGGAGTGACTATTTTATATATACCGGGCTTTGCTCTTTGCCTTAAGGATATTTAAACCCGTAACCTCTTATTACGAGGCAGTGGTCTTTAACAACTGAACAAAACCTTTAGGTTTACCTCTAAAATTTAGTATCTTATAATTCCCTATAATTAAATATTAAAATTGTGACACTTGGTTTTATTATAAATATCTCAAATTCATATTAGAAATAACTATAGTATCTCCTACAATTTCCCCCAGTATTCTCTCAAGTTTCCTTTCGGCGACTAATCATGTCGTTAAACACCGATCTACCATCCCTCTCTCTTTGCTGGACTGGGCTGAATTGGGTTGAGCTGGGTTTATGGGAGGTGAGTAGACCTAGAGTGGGGAAGGCTGGGACTTGGCAGAGCCACCAATCGTCCACATAGACTCTTTTTTCTCTTCTCTTTTCCTCGCAAACCTAGCATGTCACCCCGTGCATCTCCCTCCATGATATATACAACAATGTAAATGATTTGGCCCCTCAAACCCTGGAATTCTAATGCATGTGTTAATGGAGTCTATTATTATAATGTATAGAGACGGGATTAAACAAGCCTAGTATGAGATAAGTTAAAAGGATTTGAGATTTCTTTTGAATAATTTCTAGTGGTTGTTCGTATGGTGAGAACTGAGATGGGTAGGTCTTTGGTGATCTGATAATAGATGAAGTTCCATTTGGTCAATAATGCACAGCTTAGCCATCCATGATGGCATGCCTGGAGGAGAGATTTTCTCTTATAATTGAATGTTAAGATTGAAAGACGAAGAAGGAAAATAATCTTCCAACAACCCATCTGTTGCAACAGACTAGCTACTATATATTGACTCTCACAGCTTAATTCAGACGAGCACTCCAACAGCTTCAGACCAGATCAATTCAACTCCCTATTTTGCTGGAGCAGTTCACAACAGAATTCTCAATATATAGATGCAACGGGTCATTCACAAATTTATTAACACTCTACTTCAGATCTATAAAGAAAAGAGTGAAAAGAGTGAGAGTCAACCAGTTCTGAAAATTCTAAACTAACCATGAATATTAGGTCGACACTATTCGTGATCCTAGCATTCTCATTCGCCTTGTCTGTGCAGGGAAAATACCATGTTCATTTGATAAATCAGTTGGGTCCAAATCAGATATTGAATGCTCATTGCAAATCCAGAAATACTGATTTTGGTCCCCATACGATTGCAAATGGCAAGGAATTTACCTGGGCCTTCGATACTAATTTTTGGATGACGACTCTCTATTGGTGCAAGCTAGATTGGGCAACTAAACATCGTAGTTTTGTGATCTTCAATGCCAGGAAAGATAGACCGGACTGTGAGCATGTCGATGATGTCATAAGACACTGCTATAGGTGGGTAAAGCCGGATGCCATATATTACGGTAACAACCATAGCCACTGGCTCAAGTACAAGTGGTAGAGCTTCCAAAAATAATTAATCTACATGCACTAGTATCAACTCCTTCAAGTTTGAATACAGAAGATACAAAAGATTGATGACAATATTTTATCAATGTCTAATTCTATGCCCTTTATACAGCTTTGACATGGGTATTGATCTATTCAATGCTAGTAAAATTATTGAAATTTACTTAGCTTTATTAAGTAGTTTGTGTAATTGACTGGAGCAAAAACTTCATTGCGATGTATGGTTCTTTATTTTTTGAACATGTGATTTTATATATATTGAGAATGAGAATATCATGCAATATAAGGTAAGGCTAGCTTTACCCCTAGCCCCTGACAGGATTTGAATTCCAACTTCCTATTTGAAGGGGGGGGGGTGTTTTTCCTTTTTTTTTATTATTATTTTTATTTTTTATTAACTATATTGGCATGGACATCGAGAGCTTGAGTTTTGAATTTCCTATTCGGCCAAGAGGCTCCATTCTTGGGGAATATGTAGGCGATGATAGACCGCCAAAAAAACAAAAAGAGCTTAGGTGCGTTGCTCAATTGGCAATGACCAACACCTCTTGGTGAAAAGATCATGGATTTGAACTCTCTCTAATGATATATTTAAGTTTTTTTTTTGGTAAACAACAGTTCATTCAGAGAACTAAATAAAGTACAGACACACAAAGAAAAGAAAAAACAGACACAACTACATGAAGACACAAGGTTCGAACCGAATCAAGGAGCGGAAAGTGACCAAACTGTCATATATGCAATAGACAGGGTCATCCAGGCTAAAGGTAGGGTCATGCCCAAAATGGGTCACGCCTAAAGAACCCTTAGAACATAAGCTGTAACAACTACAGCACCAACTAAACATCAACACCCACGGAGGGGAACAAAATACACGCCACAAGGGCGCAGCGAAAACACGCCACGAGGGCGGAGCCAAAACACGCCACAAGGGCGGAGTCAAAACAAACCACAAGGGCGGATACAAAACTTGTGCGGTTGTTGCAGTGGTAGCATCAAAAGTGCGGATGAGGGTCGAACCTGCCATCCGGCGCTCCGTAGAGGCGTATCGATCAAGCTCGGCATAGAAGGTCTTCCAGATCTGGAGGTAATCTGCGGTATGCACCAAGGATCGCTGCAACCAAAGAGTTTAGTTCTTATTTTAAAACTGAAAAAGGAAAATAGAAGTGATGCAAACCAGGGAAAGAGATCGGCCGGAAAAACAAACAGATCAGAAGCCAAAAAAGCTACAGATCTGAGTGTTTGAGCAAAAGAAAGAAAAAAAAAAAGAAAAAAAGAAAAAAAAAGGAAAAACGAAACACCAGATCTGGTGTTCCGCGCAGGTGGAGACCAGATTCGGTTTTCCTCGGCAGATCAAAGGGAGAGGCGAAGAAGGAGGGGAGAGGGAGAAACAGGAGAGATGGAGATGGAGACCAGGGAAGACGAAAGCAGGGAAATAGGAGCTGGGAAAGGAGAAACAGGGAAGTCGGAAGGAAAGAGCAGGGAGAAGCAGGAGGGAGGCGAGGCTGAGAAAGGAGAGGCAGAGACGAGATGGAAGTAGCTGGCGGAACGGGAGAGAAAAAACCGGATAAGACAGGAAAAAAAAAGAAAAAAAAGAAGGGAGGAGACGAGAGAAAAAAACAAGAGAGAGAACTGACGAAGCGGAAGAGAGAAAAACATAAGAGATGGGGAAGAGGAGGCGGAGAGACTACAGAGGCGAGTCTCTCCGCCTCAAACTGGGAGAACCTGGGTGTCAGTAAGAGTTGGAGGAGATGGAGGTGTAGAGAAATCACTGATGATGATGATATATTTAAGTTTTGAGTCTCTTATAGGGCGTTAATTCTTGATTGTCCACTTAAGTGGGCTAAATTGCACGTCGCTCACTTTGCATTTTTTGCAAAATTGCAAGTTACCTATGATTAACTTTTCTGCTAGTTTGAAAATGACCATTTTGTCCATAATGTATTGGTAAATGTAATTTTTGTCTTTTACATTTAAGAAATTTTGAGTTTCTAAATTTAAAACCACTACTCTTTTTGCCATACCTCCTAGGAGACCAGGCGCTACTGGCGACCACCTCCCCTTGCCGGAAATGCTCACCACCACCTCAAAACCCATTATTGAGCAGAAGAGTTTAAACCCATTAGTTTTCCAGGTAGTTCTGTCTTTTTTGTGTTTCTCGTAGATTTTAAAGTCGTTTTCCCCTATTTTGGTTATTCGTTTGAGCCTCACTTGAAATAAGAAGAAAAAGGGGAAAAACCGTTGTTGGAAGCAGGGGTGTAAATGGATAATCGAAATCCACTTCTGAATTGAATTCGCATTTGCATCTGTTTAGTGGTATCCGAATCCGTCTGATTACTAATAGGATGCGGATATGGTATACCCATTTCTTACCGATTATTATCCGTCCAATTAAATTATCCGATTAAGTTACTCATTTGGATTTTTTTTTCTTATTTTATAATTTTTACTTGAGATTTGTGATTATTTTTCTATATTTTTTACTAAAATAAATACCAAAATTGCTAAATTCTTAAATTTCAAACCTAGCCTCACAACTAAAATAGTAAAGATGTCAACAAGTAGTCGAAAACTTGTATTCAATTTGTATTCATGCCTCTGTAAAAAAATCTACTTAAGAAAATAATTATCCAATTATCATTTGAATCTGACTGAATCCGTCTGAAAACCGATAGGATATTAGCCGAATGCGTCCGAATATAATAGAATGCAGATATGGTATTATCACTATACGATCTGAATTCGATCCATTTACAACCCTAGTTGGAAGCGACTCATGAATTTTGTTTTGTCAATAACATTGTGACAAAAGGTGAACATCGTTCGGTTCATTTCTATTTATTTTGAAACTTCATGTTTCAGCAGGTTTATTGGATTGATAGCCTTGAATGCAGATTTGAAGCAAAACAATAATGTGGCCTTCAAAATTTGTAGTCTTGCAGGTGGTGATGATGATTCATAAGTATTTTATTGTAGTGACAAATCATCTTCTCTAATTTCTCGCTCGATTTCCATTTTCCCCATTCAATGACTTTGCCTTTTTATAGGGTGGATCGAAAAGGAACCTTCTAATCCAATTCAAATCTGATCTAAACAGCCCTTGTTATTTTATTTATTTTTTGGACGGGGAAATTGATTGCTTTTTATCACAGGGGATGGAGAATATTGTATACAATACACGAAATTGTAACCCTTGACCTCTTCAATAAGACGTGCTGGTAATACCAACTAAGCTACCCTTAGATGGACAAGCCAGCCCATGTTGGTTAGGTCATGCTTAATTATTTGGTTTGGTTCTAGTACTTTTGCATCATTGTCTCTTCTCTGTTATGGTTGTTGGTTGCCATATGTAGGGCACTGGTCTAGCCAAGCCAATTTCGGTTGGGTAGGACCAACCAACTTTTGACTTTGAAAGGGCTTTTAGCAAAGGGGCCTCTCTCTCTCTTTCTCTCATAGGATTTTCAAGACATGGTGGAATTTTCCCTCTTTTAGATGTTCTAGTTCTATGACCAACAAAAGTTATGAGGCTGTTGTACCCAAAATATTCGAGGCTGTTTTGTTGGGTTAGAAAGGAGTAGGCACATGAGTAGTGGAGACCCTCTCAACCTAGCTTGGCCCTCCACTCATATAGTCACACTCGCGTGTAGTATTGGGATCTCATTTGAAGCATGAAAAATTGTAATATTTTCTTTTCAGCAAGTCCTCATCAATAATATTTTTCTACATAATTTTAATTAAAAACTAGTTTTAAAAACTGTAGAATTGTATTTATTTATAGTTTCAAATCTTGCAACTTCATGTGTATTTGCAGAACATTATTCATTTACAATTTCAAATTTTGCAACTTCAGATGCATTTGCAAAACTGTATTCATTTACAGTTTCAAATCTTGTAACTTCAGATGTATTTGCAAAATTATATTCATTTACAGTTTCAAATTTTGCAACTGATAGGTCACTTAATTGCATTAATACTATATCAAATCCTTTGTATTTTAAGGAGACTAGTTGGTTGTTTTATTTGAGTATGGACAGATTATAGCATTTGGATATCAAATGCATAAAAAGAATGGTTACAACCATATTGCCACATTTAAATCAAATCAAAGAATCATGCCCAAATTAAGATGGATGATTTAATTATGTCCAAATCTAGAGATTTGATTTTGTCCAAATAAGAAGGATTTTTGTCAAATGTTTTAATTCAACAAGCAAATATTTCATTTTCTCTTGCAATCAGACATCTAAGGAAGAAGCTGATTGGAAAGTGACTAAATTAGAAACCATTGCATTGGCAAAGAGGAAGATGGAAATAACCAAATGGGCAAGGAGAAAGAAAGGAAACAATTGAATTGGGAAAAATTGCATTGCTAAAGCGAACAATGGAAATGACAAAATTGGAAAGGATGCAGAATTGACAGGAATCTCCTATTAGAATGAACGCATTTTCAGAGATTGAGAAACACAAGCGACAGCAAGAGGAAGCCACAATTTTGAGGAAGAACGACACAATGTTTTCTATTTTCATTTCTTTAATTTTCTTTTCCATGTCTAGCTAATTTCATTTTTCGATCAAGATTAATGAAAGTTTGATTTTCGCTAATTGTGAGACTTCGGATTATTAGTTTTCTTTAATTCTCAGGTATTTATGCATTTTTCATGTTTATTATGTTATTGTATTAATCTTTAGACAAGAGATCTATTGTTTGATGGTTAATACAATACCTAGTCAATTAGAATAATTTTTATTATTCTCATATAAGTGACAAATAGCATGCTCGAATGGGTAATCAATGCCCTAGAGAGTTTGTTATGAGAATGTATGTCCTAGTTTAAATAAACAAGGCTTTTCCGGGTTTACTGACTAGGGATTGGGTATTTCATTTTTTATGCAATTAATTGACATAATTCAAAGGACAGATCCGAAGGTTATGTTTATTAATTAGGGAATAACTTAAAGGACAGATCCGAAGGTTGTTGATAAATGACCTCAATGACCATAACCAATCTACTTGAAATTAATGTTTTTGTTTTTAAGTCAATGATCAATTGTGAGAATTAATACTGAAATTAAAATTTGATTGAAAGCTTTTATTATTCTGATTTTCTTGTTAATTATTGCATCCGTTTATTTTTATTTAGTTTATTGACTCAAAATCCCCCCCCCATTTTTATCAAGGAATAAATCTTCACCAATCTTTGTGTAGTCGACCCTACTCAGTGTTATTACAAATTCAGTTGAGAGAATGATTATCTTTGGTGGATTTGACACCCATCAAATTTTGGCGCCGTTGCCGGGGATCAAACCCGGGTCACCCGCGTGACAGGCGGGAGTACTTACCACTATAATTCAATATTTTTATGAAGGGCTATCTAATATGGATAGGAATATGATTGATGCTGCTAGTTGAGGTGCGTTGGTACATAAAACCCCTACTGAGGCAAGAAACTTAATCTCTAATATGGCTGCCAACACTCAACAATTTGGGACTAGACGGGATGATCCACCAAGAAAAGTTAGTGAGGGAAGTGTATCTTCCATTCACCAACGTTTAGATAATCTAACTTCACTTGTGGAAAAATTAGTTGTAAGAAATATCCAACAAGTGAAGGCTTGTGGTATTTGCTTCAAAACAAATCATGCCACAGATGCATGCCCAGCACTTCAAGATGAGATTCATGAACATGCCAATATTGTGGAGGATTCCTAGGTCCACCACAAAGAAGATATGATCCACACTCAAACACATACAATTCAGGATGGAAGGATCACCCAAATTTGAGTTATGGGCTTAGAGCTAATAATTTTCAACAACAATATCAGCTTAGGCAGTCCGATCAACAATATCAACAAGCTCTTAAGCAAGGTAAGTCTCTTGAACAATTAATTGAATCCCTTGCTCTTAGTTTTCATCAATTCCAACAGGATACAAGAGAAAGTATTCAAAATTTGAAGAATCAAAATCAATCAACCCGCATCTTCAGTAAGTAAGCCCGCATCTTCAGTAAGTAAGCTTGAGAATCAAGGAAAATTGCCCTCACAAACAATTATCAATCCAATGCAAAATGTGAGTGCCATTAGGGGTGGACCCACTAAGGGGCCGGGGGCCATGGCCCCCCCCCCCCGGATTTTGTAAATTTTTTATTATTTGCTTAGGTTTTTCATTTTTTATATTAATTTCCTTCATTTTTCCAGCTTTTTTCTCTTCTCACATGTGAAATATCACCATTTGCCCCCCCCCCCAAATTTGAAAACAAGATTTAAAGGTAAAATAATGGGTATAAATGTCATCCCTATTTAAAAAATAAATCCTCAATCCCTATGCCCTCTCTTCTCTCTCACATCTTTTCTTCCTATTTATTCTCCTTCTATAAATGTGGGTTAAGGGAAAATTTTGAAAAAAATTTATTATTAAATATTCAAAATGCCATTTCTAATGGAAACTAACTCTTCAATTCCGATTAATTCTCCCCTCTCTTCTCTATCACATCTTTTCTTCCTATAGATTCTCCTTCTATAAACGTAGGAAATTTTTTGAAAAAAAGATATTATTAAATATTCAAAATGTTATTTCTAATGGAAATTAACTCCTCAATCCCTATTTATTCTTTCATTCTCCTCTTTTTTTCCTATTTATTCTCTTCAGTTTCTTTATTTTTATTTATTCTATAAGTGCAGATTAAGGAAAACTTGGGAAAAAATCTTTTGCACAATTAGGGTCTCTTTCTCTTTTTCAATTTATTTTTCTCTTTTACTTATTTTTATGCTATTCTTTATTTGATTTTATATTCTTTGTTTTTGTATTTCTTTTGCAATTTTTATTATTTGATTTTATATTGTAAATAAAATGTCTACAATTGTAATGTAACTAACTACCATTGGTTTGCATCTCTTACTTAAATTTTTTTTTTTGTTTGCAAATTATTTAGGGTTAAAGTCACGTGTATATTTTTTTTAACTGATGCTTTAATTTACCTATATCTTGTTAAAAAAAATACCATTATTAATAATTTATCTATTTTTTTCAAATATATGTGAGCCCCACAAATATATGTAGGCGTGCTTTTCCAATCTGAACTTTTATTATTCGCCCCCCCTCCCCCCACTATTGAATCTTGGTTCCGCCCCTGAGTGCCATGACATTGAGAAGTAGCAAAGAGTTAGAAGGACCCATTCCTCGTCATTCAAATTTAAGAGAGGAGAAAGAAAAAAGAAGTAACACCTCCTGTACAACATGTAAGCCCAAAGGTAACACCCCCTCCTTTTCCAAGAAAACTTTCTCAATAAAAAAACTTGAAGAGGAAAAAGAAATTCTTGAAACATTTCACAAAGTTGAGGTAAATATTACTTTAATTGATGCTATCAAAAAAAATTCCTCGGTATGCGAAATTTCTTAAGGAATTATGTACTAATAAGAGAAAGTTGCAGCAATGAGAAAATAAGTGTAGGGGAGAATGTCTTAGCTGTCTTACAAAAGAAATTACCTTCAAAGTGCAAAGTGTAAAGTAATGAAATAAAATGATCTATGTTGATTTATTATTGAAGCATACACTTTATAGTGTTTACAAGGCAAGACATACACGTGTCTATATCCTACACATGTGGTTAACTATATATGCTTAACATCCCCCCTCAAACTTGGTCGTCCTCTAAGACCAAGTTTGTAACAAAGCCCAAAAAATTCCTTCTTAGCGAGGGGTTTTGTGAACAAATCTGCAAGCTGATGGCTTGAAGAAACATGTTTTGTAATGATGTGTCCCAGAGCCACTTTCTCCCGAACAAAGTGATAGTCCAACTCAATGTGTTTTGTTCGTGCATGAAACACCGGATTAACAGACATATGAAGAGCTCCAATATTGTCACAATATAAAGTAGCAGGGGTATGTTGATGAATACCAACATCTCTAAGAAGGAAAGCAAGCCATGTCAACTCTGCTGTTGTAGAAGCTAAAGCACGATATTCAGCTTCCGTGCTAGAACGAGAAACAGTGGGCTGTTTCTTAGCACACCATGAGATACAATTAGAGCCCAAAAAAGTACAATACTCAGTGGTTGAACGGCGTGTAATAGGACAACCACCCCAATCAGCATCAGAAAAGGCATATAGCTGTAAGGAACTCTGACGATGAATTTGTATACCATGCTCAAATGTGCCCTTTATATAACGAAGAATGCGTTTAACCAATGAAAAATGACCCATAGAAGGAGCATGCTTAAACTGGCAAACATGATGAACAGCGTAGGAAATATCTGGTCGAGTCATGGTCAAGTATTGAAGTCCACCAACTAGACTTCTATACAATGTAATATCCGTAAAGGGCTTAGAGGAATCCAAGGGAAGCCGAGAGACCATCGGAGTCACGATTGGTTTACAATCTTCCATATGAGCTCGTTTCAATAAATCTGAAGCATACTTTCGTTGAGATAAAAATAATCCATCAGAGTTATGCAAAACCTCAATTCCTAAAAAATAGTGTAATTCTCCAAGGTCTTTTATTGCAAAAGGAGCTCCCAGAGTGGTAATGAAAGAGGACAAAAATGTCGCATCATTGCCGGTAAGTACTATGTCATCAACATATAGAAGTAAGAAAAGAACGCGCCCACGATCTCGATAAATGAAAAGAGAACTGTCAACCGTGCTACATGTAAAACCATAGTCAAGAATAAAATGACTAAAACGGTCGAACCAAGCGCGTGGGGCTTGCTTGAGCCCATAAAGAGATCGATGCAATTGACATACATATCCAGGTTTAGAGGCATCCAAAAAACCAGGTGGTTGAGACATGTAAACTGGTGTTGACAAAAATCCATGAAGAAAAGCATTCTTGACGTCCAGTTGCCTAATAGACCAGTCCATAATTGTAGCAATACTGAGAATAAGTCGAATAGTCCCAGGCTTGACCACGGGGCTAAAGGTTTCCAAAAAATCAACACCTTCTTGCTGTGTATACCCACGGGCCACTAAACGAGCCTTTAGTCTCTCAAGAGACCCATCAGCTTTCAATTTTGTTTTAAAAACCCATTTACATGAGACTATATTCATATTAGATGACTTTGGAATAAGTGTTTTCACAGTCCTAGGCTCAATTGGAATATCATCAAACACCATAAAAGCATACTTAGGATTTGGACAACGCAAACCAGCTTTCAAACGTGTCAACATAGGATGATGTGTGGTAGGAGAGGAAGAGGAAAGGGAAGCATGAATGGGCGGTTCAACAACTGATATGGACTGAGAATGTAGAGAGCCCAAACCAGCATTATTTGAATTTGGAACACTAGAAACAACAGTTGGGTCAGCAGAAATAATAGAGGATTGGACTTTATCAAGTAATGGGCCTATTGAAGTTGGGCTTGAAGCATTAGAAACTGGTATGAGATTAGAGCCCAAAACAGTAGAAACATTTGTCCCATGAGGCTGATTGGCAGAAACCAAAGATGGACAACCACCTACAGCAATCGGACCAGAACAAGTTGGAACCAACGGTGCCTGAGAAGATACCTCTTCAGAAAATAAAGGCTGTACTCTGGAGACTTCTGTAGCTTTAGATGAGTCACAACCATTACTAGAAGTGTCATGCAAACCTCTTACCCAACCATCAAAAGTGCACACATCATCAATCAAAGTAGAGGACCTTTCCATAGCAGAGACAGAACTTTTAAATGGAAAAATTGTTTCATCAAACACCACATCACGCGAGACATATACCCTTCCAGTAGCTATATGCAAACAGCGATACCCGCGATGCCGGTCACTATACCCGAAAAACACACATGCCAAAGACCTGGGTTGAAACTTATTTGAAGTAGTATAACGAAGACAGGGAAAACATAATGAACCAAAAATCCTCAAAACAGAATATACAAGCTGCTGTCCAAATAAAACATTTAGAGGATTATCCATTTTCAAAACCTGTGAAGGAAGTCTATTAATCAAATAAACTGATGTATTAAAAGCCTCAACCCAATACCGAAAGGGAACAGCTACATTATACATCATAGCTAAACCAAGTTCCACTATATGGCGATGCTTTCGTTCAGCAATAGCATTCTGTGCAGGAGTATCAGGACAAGAAACATGATGCACAATTCCACAAGTAGACAAATGTTCACGAAAAGCAGTCAAAGAAAATTCCCCTCCTCCATCTGACTGAAACACTTGAATTTTAGTTGCAAACTGTCTTTCTACCATAGATTGAAATCTCAGAAAGCAAGAGAAGAAATCAGACTTTCTTCTCAGAGGATACAACCAAGAATATCGAGAAAAATCATCAACAAAAATAGCATAGTACCGAAAATGTTGAATACTACCCACTGGTGCTTTACCCCAAAGGTCACAATGAACCCTGGCAAGAGGACTATCAGTTCGTGAAAAAGAACTAACAAAAGGTAGATGAGAGCTCTTGCTAAGAGCACAACTATTACACAAATGGTTACTTTTACATGTAACAGTAATCAATCCATTAGAATTCAAAAATTTTGTTATCCTAGAAAATGGATGACCTAAACGTTGATGCCAGACTTCTTCAGTAGCAGCCCTCATTCTTGAAGAAAACAAAGCAACATGTGAAGATCCAGTGTCAAAAACATAGAGACCTCTCTGTTTACTCCCCGAGGCCAGAATCTTCTGAGACAAAGCATCCTTAATAAAGAAAGCATCCTTAGTAAATTCAAAAATGCAATGCAAATCAGAAGTGAGCTGTGACACTGATAAGAGATTGCACTTGATGTCGGGAACCACAAGAACATTCCGAAGTGGTAAAATAGAATTACCAGTATTCAACTCACAAGACCCAATATGAGAAACTGATAATCGGTCACCATTACCAACCATTAAATGTGAAGAACCATCAACAGAAACTAGGCCAGAAAGATTACCTGAACCATCTGTAACATGAGAGGTCGCCCCAGAGTCTGGAAACCATGAAGAGGCAGAGGTTGACTTAGACTGAATAGCAGCTAAAGCTTTAGGAACATTGTCACTTTGATAACTGTGATCAAACCTCCCCCAACATTTCAAAGCTCCATGGCCCAACTTTTGACAAATTTGACAGCGAATAATATTCTTTGAAACACCATAGAATGTATTTGAATCAGTGACAGAATGATTTTCTTTATCAGCAGCAGTAGACTTAGAATTAGGCAAGAAACCCCGACCCTGGGAAGAAAATGGAGATGAACGACCACCACGATAGCCTGAACCACGACCACCACTACGACCACCCCTTCTTGAATTATAAGCACTGTAAAAGGCAAAATTGGAATTCGGCAAAGAAGGACTATTGTGTTTCTGTCGCAGCTCATGACTTTGAAGCAAAGGAATGAGCTCATCATATGTAGGGACTGGAGGTTTCAACATAGTGGTTGCAAAAGACTCAAAATCTTGACCAAGATTGGTGAGCAAGATGAAGACCTTTCGCTGATCAGGAACAGACTTACCAATGCTCGCTAATTGATCACATACAGACTTAAACTGTAGCAAGAACTCAGAAAGAGAAGCACCATCCTTTCTCTTGAGAAAATGAAGCCTAGACAAGAGCTCAAACTCACGAGCCTCAGACTTCGGAGAGAAAGCTTCACTCAAAATGTGCCACAAATCCACAACTCTGTTCTTGGGTGTTTCTTGGAGGATTTCTCATGGCATCTTCTTCCCTTTATCCGTACCCCTCCACTCTCAACGTTTCTAATTTTGTTTCGCTTCGATTGACCTCAGAGAATTTTCTTCTTCTGGGAAACGCAGGTTGTCTCTCTGGAGTTGAGAGTCGGGGATTTGCTTGAATTTATAACCTCCGAGAACATCTTGCGTTTCCCGAGAAAAGTTTGTTTCACGTCACTCGCAGGGTGAGGGGTTTGTGAACCCGTTATGTGCACCGGGTTGGTTCGGGCAGTAGATAGGCTTGTTAAAGCCTGGATTACGGGGACACTTTCAGTGCAGAAATCTTCCAGGATAACTCAAGAACAGAGTCGTATAGAAATAAAACGGCAGAAATCTGTTCAAGAAACCTTACAAACGAAAACAAAAAACCAGAAACAGAGACCGATCTGCAGAAATCCTGCAAGAAACTTCAAGAACAAAGTTGAAAACGGAAGCAAACCCAGGAAGAAAGATCAATCAGCAGAAAAAATCTGAGAAATCGGATCTACAAAGCTGCTCATCGTTGGATGGGAGAAATCAGATCTGGGAAGGCTGATACCATGTAAAGTAATGAAATAAAATGATCTATGTTGATTTATTATTGAAGCATACACTTTATAGTGTTTACAAGGCAAGACATACACGTGTCTATATCCTACACATGTGGTTAACTATATATGCTTAACACAAAGATCCAGGTATGTTTGTCATTCCTTGTAAAATAGGTAATGTGAAAGTTGAGAAGGCTATGTATGATTTGGGTGCTTCTATTAATGTTATGCCTTTATCAATTTATAAATTTTTGAATGTTGGACCTTTGAAAAATACTAGCGTAATAATTCAATTGGCTGATAGATCAAATGTTTATCCTGAAAGAGTGTTAGAAGATGTTTTAGTTCAAGTAAATGGATTAGTTTTTCCTGCAGATTTTTATGTACTTGATATGGAAGAAGACTATTCTCCTAATTCAAGTTTGATTTTATTGGGGAGACCTTTCTTGAAAATCGCCAGAACTAAAATCGATGTGCATGATGGAACATTAACAATGGAGTTTGATGGCGAGATCATTAAATTTAATATCTATGCTTCCATGAGATATCCTAATGATGTATATGCTGTTTATGCTTTTGATGCCATTGGAACTCTAGCTCAAAAAACATTTAATTTTGTGATGAAGACAAGTTATAATTGCACTTAGTAATGGTTTAACTCTTGAAGAAGTGCAGCTTGCAAAAGAAGAGTTTGCAATAGATGATGAATTGCAAAATACTATTTTTGAATTAGAGTCACTTAGACCTATGAGGGTTGATGTTCCTTTTGCTAATCTTCCTATTTCTAACACAAAACTTTTACCCTCTATTGTGCAGGCCCCCAAGTTGAAACTCAAAACATTGCCAGATCATTTAAAATATGTATTCTTGGGTGATAATCAAAGTCTCCCCGTAATTATTTCAAGTAAGCTGAATGCATTAGAAGAAGAGAGCTTGCTTAGAGTGCTTCGGGAATATAAGGAGGCTATGGGATGGATCATAGCGGACATAAAATGTTTAAGTCCCTCAACATGTATGCGTCTGCTACATTCTAGAGATGTATGGTTAGTATTTTTTCTTAGTATGTTAAGAATATCATAGAAGTGTTTATGGATGATTTTACAGTGTATGGTGATTCTTTTGATATATGTCTAACTAATCTAACAAAAGTGCTGCAGAGATGTATAGAAGCTAATCTTGTTTTGAATTATGAAAAATGTCACTTTATGGTAGATCAAGGAGTTATTCTTAGACACATCGTTTCTGCAAAAGGTATAGAGGTTGATAAGTCAAAAATTGATATTATAAAATCATTGCCCTATCCTGTAACTGTACGGGAGATTCGTTCCTTTTTGGGGCATGCAGGATTTTATCGTCGCTTTATCAAGGACTTCTCCAAAATCACACAACCTTTGTGCAGACTATTGCAAAAGGATGTAGCATTTGACTTTGATAAAGCGTGCAAGGAAGCTTTTGATATTTTAAAAGACAAGTTGACTTCAGCCCCCATCATCAGATCACCAGATTGGAACCACCCTTTTAAATCATGTGCGACGCAAGTAACTATGCAATAGGAGCAGTTCTTGGACAAAAATTTGGAAGAGAGTCTCACGTCATTTATTATGCTTCAAGAACTCTTGACAGTGCACAATGCAATTATTCAACAACGGAAAAAGAACTTTTAGCTATTGTATTTTCTTTAGAAAAATTCCGTTCTTATTTATTGGGTACTAAAATTGTTATTTACTTTGATCGTGCAGCTTTGAAATATTTGTTTTCAAAGAGAGAAGCAAAACCGAGGTTGATCCGTTGGATACTCTTGTTACAAGAATTTGACTTGGAAATACGTGACAAGAAAGGTGCAGAAAATTTAGTTGCCGACCACTTGAATAGATTGATTTCAAGTGAAGACTCATCTCCATTACAAGACAATTTCCCAGATGAGCATCTCTTTTTCCTTAATGAGGTTCCTTGGTATGCAGATATAGTTAACTATTTAGTTACTAAAACTCTACCTAAGGATTTATCTAGAGCTCAAAAAGATAAAATAAAAAGTGATGCCAAATATTATGTGTGGGACGATCCTTACCTTTGGAAGCATTGTTCGGATTTAATTATTCGTAAATGTGTCCATCAACAAGAAATGTCATCCATCTTACAATTCTGTCATTCATATGCTTTTGGTGGACATTTTGGTCCAAAAAGAATGGCTCGAAAAGTTCTAGAATGTGGGTTATATTGGCCAACTTTGTTTCATGATGCATATAGGTTTTGTAAATCATGTGAGCGTTGTCAAAAAAATAGGGAACTTAGGATATAGAGATCAATTACCCCTTATCCCTATACTTATTTGTGAAATTTTTGATGTCTGGGGTATAGATTTCGTGGGTCCTTTTCCTAATTCTTTTGGTAATTTTATATAATTATTGCTGTGGATTATGTTTCTAAATGGGTGGAGGCTAAAGCTACCCGAACTAATGATTCTAAAGTGGTTGTGGATTTTGTCAAGTCACAAATTTTTGTCAGATTTGACACACTCAAGGCAATGATTAGTGATAGAGGCACTCATTTATGCAATAAAGTGATTGAAGCATTGTTCCGCAAGTATAATGTCACTCATCGTGTTTCCACTGCATACCATCCACAAACAAGTGGGCAAGCTGAGGTGTCCAACTGAGAAGTCAAGTCCATTCTTGAGAAAACGATAAATCCAAATCGAAAAGATTGGAGTTTAAGACTTAATGATGCATTGTGGGCCTATCGGACAACCTACAAAACACTTATAGGTATGTCTCCTTACCGTTTAGTGTTTGGGAAAGCTTGTCATCTTCCTGTCGAGATGGAGCATAAGGCATTTTGGGTTGTAAAACATTGCAATATGGAAATGGACAAAGTTGGAGAACAACGAAAGTTTCAGTTACAAGAGTTGGAAGAAATTCGCAATAAAGCTTATGAGAGTTCAAGGATTTACATAGATAAAACAAAGGCTTTCCATGATCAGCAATTGCGAGGTAAGAATTTTACAATTGGTCAAAAAGTTTTGCTCTACCAATCTAGATTGAAATTGTTTCTAGGAAAACTACGTTCTAGATGGTTGGGATCTTTTGTCATTACTAATGTCTTCTCTCATGGTGCAGTTGAAATCCAAAGTTTTGAGACTAATAAAAATTTTAAAGTTAATGATCATCGGTTAAAACCTTTTTATGAAGGTTTTCAAGTGCATAATGTTGAGATTGAGCTTGGTATTCCAGAATACAAGGAATGAAAAGGCACCAGGTCTAGCCAAAGACGTTAAATGAAGACGCTAATGGGAGGCAACCCAATTTTCTTTACTTCAATTATTTTCTTCTTTTTCTATTGATTTCATTAATTACTTGTTATTATTATTATTATTATTATTATTATTATTATTATTATTATTATTATTATTATTATTATTATTATTATTATTATTATTATTATTATTATTATTATTATTATTATTATTATTATTATTATTATTATTATTATTATTGTTGCCCCCCTCCCTTATAACGGTGTTAAGTAGCCGTTAAGTTTGATATTTAATGTCTAATTTGCCCTTCATTAAAATTAAGAAATCAAAAGACGATGCTACCCCATTTATAAAAGCCAGATTAAATGTCAATTTTATCCTAAACTTAATTTATTTTGAATTAATGAAATGGGAAAAATCCAAATCCGATTTGGTTTCCCACCTTCACTAAACTTCATTTATTTTGAATTCATTTATTCCGATTTGGTTTATCGCCTTCACTAAGCTTTATTTATTTTGAATTAAAGAAAATCCAAATCCGATTTGGTTTCCCACCTTCACTAAACTTCATTTATTTTGAATTAAAGAAATGAGCAAAATCCAAATCCAATTTGGTTTCCCACATTCACTAAACTTCATTTATTTTGAAAATATTTTAGGTGATATTCAGTTTCCAATTTGAGTTGAATTCGATTTTCCTTCCTTTTCGGTTTCTATTTGAGTTTTATTCAATCATTATTTCTTTATTTGGTTTTTATTTTTTATTTTTAGAATAAAACGGATTATAGTGACAAAATGGTAAATAAGTAAAGAGATAAATATAAGGGTATTTTGGGATTTTTGAGAAAATATAAAGATGCCACATCATCAGTAAACTAACAAAACTTAACGGTAGGGGGGCAATAGTAATTGTAGACAAAGTTAAAGGTTGGATTAGTAATTTTGAAAAGTACAGGGATACAGTAGTAATAAAATCAAAGTATAGGGGGCCAATAGTAATTAACCCTTTTTTTTTTATTGTTAGAAATCTTAATTTTGTTTTTCTCTTATTTTCTGACAACCAATTTTTTTAACTGTACGCCTTCCACTTGATTGCTCAGCTTCAGTCCACTGTTATATATATGAGGGGAGTATTCCTAGATTCTCTTATTTCTATGACACTGTGGACATTGTTAAATTTAAGTTTGGGAGAGGGGATCATATTTATATTTTTTGTGGGTAAAATTTTCTGAAATTCTTTTTAATAATATTTCATTTTCTATGAATTCAATGGAATGCATGATTAATATTTACAGGGTTGAATTCAATTTTCTGAATCATGATCAATTAAATTCTTTGAAATCACATGCTAATGAAAGATTGTTTTAATTTCTGATTTAGAGGAAAATATGCTAAAGATTCATATACACAAACAGTTTTTGTGAGATTTTGAGATAATCAATACTGAAATTAAATCTTGATTGAAAGCTTTTTATTATTCTGATTTTCTTGTTAATTACTGCATCCGTTTATTTTTATTTAGTTTATTGATTCAAAACCTCCCCCCATTTTTATCAAGGAATAAATCTTCACCAATCTTTGTGGATTCGACCCTACTCACTGCTATTACAAATTCAGTTGAGAGAAGGATTATCTTTGGTGGATTCGACTCTCATCAACAACTTCAAATGTATTTAACAATATTTGTGGTGTAAAACTAGCAAACATTATATACAATAAATAAAATCATTATATTGATATTAGTTGATGACAAACCATAATTGTTAAAGCGACCTAATATCTTACAATCTGTTTGACTCTTAGATTCAATAAATCACATACCTTAATCATGATGCACTTACCTTATAAGACAAGTAAAACATACTCCATTGTTTACAGAAACACGAGGATGTCGATCATTATTTTCACATTGGAATGGAAAACATAATGATACATAGTCTATCGTCTTTTTTCTCAAAATGTAATACTTTGAGCGGAGTTGTGCTAATAACGTGTCATAAAATAGAGAAGATATATTAAATACAAATAAGAAAATTATGACAAGATGAGTTCAACATTTCTATTGAGTTATTCATTATACATTTATAATGGAACTATCATATTCTCTGATATAGAAATATTAGAGTACGCAAAGAAATACAATATATGATTTTCGCATACAATAAGATGATCATGATATAGAATGATGATTGCTAAGATCTTTTTGGAAATTACATATTTTAGTATGGTCTCTTTGGAGGTAATGGACATCCATAAATATATATTATTTATAACAGAAAACTAATACATGCAATATGAGATTTGAATAAAAATAAAGGATGGACAGTCAAGGAAAAGATTTGCCACGAAAGTGGTATATATGTTTTTATATAATAGTGATATGGATTTTACCCTACCAATAATATTAATATCCTTCCTTAAAGTTTCATTTTCTTTTCCATGTTTCCATCTTAATTTTTTTTCGCTAAAAGGGTCATTTTATAACGAAAATAAGAAAAAGAAAAGAAATACAACAATTAGTACCTACCTTGCTCACCCGCAACAACAGTTGCCCCCAATACACCCTTTCTCACTGGTTCCTACTCATAATTGACAACAACTAAGTCATCAGAAACGAAATGTAGGACGTCTAGATACATCCAAATCAAGATCTTTAAGAAAAGCTTCATAACAATAGTTATAGTTACATAGCAGCACTATCCTCTCCCAATGGGAGGCTCTGATGCACTGTGGATACTTTCGCTAAAGCTGCATCTACCTTCTTGAATTTCTCTGCTATAAAAACCTTTTTACTTGTTACTACTTTCTTCACTGCGTGAGCCTTCTTCTTCGGACGACCAGATTTCCGACGAGGAGAACCTTTAGCCCGCACTGATATAGACGAAGACGAAAGTGGAAGAACTACTTTCAATTGCAAAGTTTCATCATTGGCCAAACTCTCCAGCCTGGCCGAATTCTGATCAACCCCACAATAGTCTAAATCATCCTCCGTAGTTCCTTCAATGGCTGAACTTCTAATTATATTTGCAACTTCAGGTCCCACCAATGAACACTCCAAAGAAGGGTTTCCAATTTGCATATAACTCTTACTTGCAACAAGCACTTTTTGAAATTCAAAAGGAGTGGCCGAACCACTTTCGAGCTTATCTGTAGGTCCCACTAGTGAACTCCCCAAAGGAAGTTTACCAATTGATTTAAAACACTTTGCCACATCTAAGGAATTTTGAATTTCAAAACTAGAGTCCACGGCCAAAGAAGCTGCTTCAAAATTATTCAAATTCTGTTGGGCCCCGCATGACCCCACTTGAACCTCCAAAACTAGAGTTCACGTCCAATGCAGTTTCTTCGAATCTAATCGAATTTTGTTGCGTAGAAAGTCTTCCACATAAACCGAATTCTGTTCCGTAGAAGAGTCTTCCACTCTAGCCGAATTTAGCAGGGCCCCACAAGGCCTCTCATGAAGCTTTTCAAACCGTTCAAAAGAGCCAATATCTTTAGTGGCCGAATTAGGTGGAAGTTGGTTAGTCGTGGGACCAACAGAGGTAACTACGTTCTTTGAAAGATTACCAACCAACATCGAACTCTTGCCTTTATCTAAAATTTTTTGAAGTTGAAAAGGATCACTTTGAGAGAGAGAGAAAGATCAAGAGAAGAGTTCTCGCTAGACGCGATCATCACATCAAAGGGAACCAACCTTGTAGATTTGAAATTTGAATTGAAATTTGAAATTGAATTTGCTGCACCTTCATTGGATGAAATAGAGTCCTCCAAACCCACCACCTCTAGAGCCACACGAATGTTGGAGTGAGCTTGGAGTCTGCACTCTCACACCGTCAGTAGGAATCCCATCCACAATAGGATTATCTACTGGGAGGTTTACTGCAGGAACGATAGAGGGCTGAACCTGCAAACCATCCACATAATCGTTTGAAGCAAACCTACAATGAAGACCCAGGTGGCCTTCTCGATTACACCGTGAGCACCGCAGAATATCATCCTCAATAATAACCTTCTGAAGAAAACTAAAAACTCGAAGAGTTCTTGGTTCAAGGCGCTCAATCTGAACCTCATTCACTCTAACAGCATCGACCTCCAATTCAACCAAAATTCGAGCATAATGACCAATAGAACCAAGACGAGTTCGTCTATCAAGAGAAACAGGTCTCCCAACAGATTTTGCTATAGAAAGAAGCACTTTCTCATGCCAATACTCAAGAGGTAAATCAGGGAAACGAACCCACACCAACTTACCTACTGGTTGAGGAGAGTGGATATTAAAATCCGGCCTCCATCGTTGAAAACGAATGTATTGCTTTCCAACATTCCAAAAACCTCTGCGCCACACCTCAGTCATATCTGCCTCACTATGAAACTGAAAGATGATAAACCCTTTCCCCAATGAATGTAAGATCACAACTTGAGACAATTTCCAAGCACCCCTAGCTAGCTCTCGCAATTCATCCATAGTAGTGATGCGAAAATTAGCTCGCCCAATCAACGAAAAACGGAACTGATTTCATTGTAGCTCGTATTCCTGTTGCGGGATTAGAATCCTGCGAAACTTACCCACTTGTATAGGAGAAGGGAGGGAATCGATCTTAGGCAACAACGAACTCCCCACTACTCCCGCATAAGATTTATCCCCATTGGTAGGCACCTCTGGAGGCTTCAAACGCAGGAAGACTGATTCCCTAGGCACCTCCGAATTTCCTAGAGCTTCCATCTCCTCCATCTCACATCTTTTCAAATCTCATAACATCAAAAGTTTATATTATATTTCCATCTTAATTATCGTTTCATAAATTACTAAAATCTTTGTAAGAAAACATATATTCATTTGTTCATGTTCTCATTATTTATCATATTAATTCTTAAAATTATTAAAGGTGATATTTAAATAATTGATTTATTGTAATTTTATATAGTAACATTTCTCGAGTTCTCTCTCTTTTTCTTTTTTGTCCTTTTCATTCAAACATGAGAAATTAAAGAAGAGAATGATAGACTATAATGAATTAGTTAATTATTTTTTTGGAGATCTGAGGTTCATCAGAGCCAGCTTACGCACACCTCGGCTACATCCTCAGAGGAACTTTTATATAATAAGGATAGAAGTGTTGGTCTTTTAGCAACTAAATGTCCGAGCCACCCCTCAGAGGATTTTTTTTGAATTGTTGGTAAATTGGTGAGAAAAATCTTGCCATTGAAAAAAAAACACAAAAAAAAAAAAAAAATAAATAAAAAATTATAAATATACCTATAGAGGTGGTTTGCAAGCATATTGAAAAAACTCCGAATTATTTACCCAAAAAAAATCATCCTAAATTAAAAAAATGTTTAGTATCAAATGAAAAGAAAAATTTAAACCATTTTTCCACCTAGGAAAACATCATCTATTGTGTACCTCTCTCTTATGAGCACAACATTGCACTAATATGCCTAATAAGTGGCTAAGGAAGAAAAAATAAAAATAAAAATGAAATGACTATTGAAGTGTGTGTGTTTTTTTTTTTTTTTTTTTTTTTTTAATTTTTTTTTTTTAAATTTAAAATCAAACCTTCAACCACAACCTTCTAGTTGGTATAAAATTGCACTGCCGTGCACAACAAAGGATTTTTTCCCCTTTCCTACCCGTAGACCTCTTTGTCTTTATATGTTGAGAAGGTGGTTTTGAAATGGGTAAGAGTTGAAAGTGGCAGTAGTTCTAGAGATACATGAAGAAAGGGAAGCCAATAAGACCCACACGAGTACTTATCAGCAGCAACATAGAAGGAATCAACACAACTCAGACCTACTTTTTCACCTTCTTTCATTTTCTTTGCTATTTTGGACATGGAAGAGGGCAAAAGAGTTCAACCTGTTCGTCTCCTAAGTGCAAGAATCTTTGATTTCACCTATGACGAAGATGGAAACCAAATCTATGATTTGGACGAGGAGGGAGGGGGAAGAGGAAGACGAAGATGGGAATCAAATCGGGTTTGGAGTTACCCCGATCTTGTGATTTCAGATTTCGGGGTAAAAATAAAAATATGATTTTAGCCCTTGGATGGATAAAATACACGTTGCAGACTCTCAATCCTCCCCGAGCACTCCTTGGGAGATATACTCCGTAGAGAGGATCCAAACCCTTTACAATATGGGAGTAACTATTTTATATATACCAGGCTTTGCTCTTTGCCTTAAGGATATTCAAACCCATAACCTCTTATTACGAGGCAGTGGTCTTTAACAACTGAACAAAACCTTTAGGTTTACCTCTAAAATTTACTTTCTTATAATTCCCTACAATTAAATATTAAAATTGTGACACTTGGTTTTATTATAAATATCTCAAATTCATATTAGAAATAACTATAGTATCTCCTACAATTTCCCCCAATATTCTCTCAAGTTTCCTTACGGCGACTAATCATGTCGTTAAACACCGATCTACCATCCCTCTCTCTCTTTGCTGGACTGGGCTGAATTGGGTTGAGCTGGGTTTATGGGAGGTGAGTAGACCTAGAGTGGGGAAGGCTGGGACTTGGGAGAGCCACCAATCGTTCGCATAGACTCTTTTTTCTCTTCTCTTTTCCTCGCAAACCTATCATCTCCCTCCATGATACATACAATAATGTAAATGATTTGGCCCCTCAAACCCTGGAATTCTAATGCATGTGTTAATGGGGTTTATTATTATAATGTATAGGCACGGGATTAAACCAGCCTAGTATGAGATAAGTTAAAAAGGATTTGAGATTTCTTTTGAATAATTTCAAAAGCATTCAAATTATAGTGGTTGTTCGTATGGTAAGAACTGAGACGGGTAGGTCTTTGGTGATCTGATAATAGATGAAGTTCCATTGCTCAATAATGCACAGCTTAGCCATCCATGATGGCATGCCTGGAGGAGAGATTTTCTCTTATAATTGAATGTTAAGATTGAAAGACGAAGAAGGAAAATAATCTTCCAACAGCCCATCAGTTGCAACAGACTACTATATATTGACTCCGACAGCTTCAGACGAGCACTCCAACAACTTCAGACCAGATCAATTCAACTCCCTATTTTGTTGGAGCAGTTCACAACAGATTTCACATATTTATTAATACTCTCCTTCAGATCTATAAAGAAAAGAGTGAAAAGAGTGAAAAGAGTGAGAGTCAACCAGTTCTGAAAGCTCCATGAATGTTAGCTTGACTCTAATCGTGATCCTAGCATTCACATTCGCCTTGTTTGTGCAGGGAAAATACCATGTTCATTTGATAAATCAGTTGGGTCCAAATCAGATATTGAATGCTCATTGCAAATCCAGAAATACTGATTTTGGTCCCCATACGATTGCAAATGGCAAGGAATTTACCTGGGCCTTCGATACTAATATTTGGCTGACGACTCTCTATTGGTGCAAGCTAGATTGGGCAACTAAACATCGTAGTTTTGAGATCTTCAATGCCATGAAAGATAGATTGGACTGTGGGTATCGTGATGATTCCATAAGACACTGCTATAGGTGGGTAAAGCGGGATGCCATATATTACAGTACCAACCAAAGCTACTGGCTCAAGTACAGGTGGTAGAGTTTTCAAAAATAATTAATCTACATGCACTAGTATAAAATTATTGAAATTTACTTGCTTTAAGTAGTTTGTGTAATTGAATGGAGCAAAAATTTCATTGCAATGTATAGTTCTTTATTTTTTGAACATGTGATTTTATATATTGGGATGAGAGTATTATATAATATAAAGTAAGGCTTTATCCTTGGTCTTGAGAAAATTTGAAATCTCACTTCCTATTTGAAGGGTGTGCGTGTGTTTTTATTTCTTCTTATTATTATTTTTATTTTTATTAACTATATTGGCATGGACATCGAGAGCTTGAGTTTTAGGCCGAGAGGCTTCATTCTTGGGGAATATGTAGGCGATGATAGACCACCAAAAAAAAAAGAAAGAGCTTAGGTGCGTTGCTCAGTTGGCAATGACCAACACCTCTCGGTGAAAAGTTTTGGGTTTGGGTGTCTTGTATTTTGTGGGTTCATGTAATTATGGTTTTGGTTGTATTTGTAATTGAAACAGGGTTTGGGTCAATTACTAATACTAGGGTAAAATTGTAAATGACATTGGGATTAGGGTTTTAGGTTTTCCTATAAATAGTCTTTGTGGGATAACCTATAGGCATGGAGATTGGGGAATCAATCTCTGTAGGGGATTAGGGAACCCATCCTGAGGATAAGGATTGGGGGCAAGCAAAGGGTATCACTTTGTGGGTGTGAAGTTTTTCCTGGAAATAGTAGAACTCCTTTTTCTCTCTGGTGAACGTAGGCATGGTTTTGCCGAACCACGTTAAATCCCTCTTGTGTGCTTTGCTTGTGTTCTTCTCTGTTCGTGGTTGTGCATCCATTATTATCCCTAAAAAGATCATGGATTTGAACTCTCTCTAATGATATATTTAAGTTTTGAGTTTTTTATAGGGCATTAATTCCTGATTGTCCACTTAAGTGGGCTAAATTGCACGTCGCTCACTTTGCATTTTTTGCAAAATTGCATGTTTTTCCTATGATTAACTTTTCTGCTAGTTTGAAAATATAATGACCATTTTGTCCATAATGTATTGGTAAATATAATTTTTGTCTTTTACATTTAAGAATATTTGAGTTTCTAAATCTAAAGCCGCTACTCTTTTTGCCATACCTCCCCGGAAACCCAGCGCTGCTGGCGACCACCTCCCCACCCCCTGCTGGAAATGCTCACCACCTCCTCAAAACACATTATCGAGCAGAAGAGTTTAAACCGATTAGTTTTCAATGTAGTTCTGTCTTTTTTGTGTTTCCTGCAGATTTTAGGGTTGTTTTCCCCTGTTTTGGTTATTCGTTTGAGCTTCACTAGAAAGAAGAAGAAAAAAGGGAAAACCGTTATTGGAAGCAGGGGTGTAAATGGATAATTGAAATTCACTTTTGAATTCGCATCTGCATCTGTTTAGTGGTATCCGAATCTGTCTGATTACTAATAGGATGCGGATATAGTATACCTCTTTCTTACCGATTATTATCCGTTTGATTAAATTATCTGATTAAGTTACTCATTTGGATTTTTTTTTAATAATTTTTTACTTGAGATTTGTGATTATTTTTCTATACTTTTTACTAAAAAAAAAAAATACAAAAATTGCTAAATTCTTAAATTTCAAACCTAGCCTCACAAATAAAATAGTAAAGATGTCAACAAGTAGTCGAAAACTTGTATTCAATTTGTATTCATGCCCATGTAAAGAAATCTACTTAAGAAAATAAAATTTTCATTTGAATCCAACTGAATCTGTCTGAAAACCGATAGGATGTTAGCCGAATGCGTCCGAATATAATAGAATGCGGATATGGTATTATCACTATACGATCTGAATTTGATCCATTTACAACCCTAGTTGGAAGCGACTCACGAATTTTGTTTTGTCAATAACATTGTGACAAAAGGTGAACATGGTTCGGTTAATTTCTATTTATTTTGAAACTTCATGTTTCAGCAGGTTTATTGGATTGATAGCCTTGAATGCCGATTTGAAGCAAAACAAGAATATGTTGCTTTCAAAATTTGTAGTCTGCAGGTGGTGATGATGATTCATAAGTATTTTATTGTAGTGACAAATCTTCTTCTCTAATTTCTAGCTCGATTTCCATTTTCCCCATTCAATGACTTTGCCTTTTTTATAGGGTGGATCGAAAAGGAACCTTCTAATCCAATTCAAATCTGATCTAAACAGCCCTTGTTATTTTATTTATTTATTGGACGGGGAAATTGATTGCTTTTTATAATAGGGGATGGAGAATATTGTATACAATACATGAAATTGTAACCCTTGACCTCTTCAATAAGACGTGCTGGTAATACCAACTAAGCTACCCTTAGATGGACAAGCCAGCCCTTGTTGGTTAGGTCATGCATAATTATTTGGTTTGGTTATAGTACTTTTGCATCATTGTCTCTTCACTATTATGGTTGTTGGTTGCCATATGTAGGGCACCGGTCTAGCCAAGCCAATTTCGGTTGGGTAGGACCAACCCACTTTTGACTTTGAAAGGGCTTTTAGCAAAGGGGCCTCTCTCTCTCTCTCTCTCTCTCTCTCTCTCTCTCTCTCTCTCTCTCTCTCTCTCTCTCTCTCAGGATTTTCAAGACATGGTGGGGTTTCCCCCCTTTTAGATGTTCTAGTTCTATGACCAACAAAAGTTATGAGGCTGTTGTACCCAAAATATTCGAGGCTGTTTTGTTGGATTAGAAAGGAGTAGGCACATGAGTAGTGGAGACCCTCTCAACCTAGCTTGGCCCTCCACTCATATAGTCACACTCGTGTGTAGTATTGGGATCTCATTTGAAGCATGAAAAGTCGTAATATTTTCTTTTCAGCAAGTCCTCATCAATAATATTTTTCCACATAATTTTAATTAAAAACTAGTTTTAAAAACTGTAGAATTGTATTTATTTATAGTTTCAAATCTTGCAACTTCATGTGTATTTGTAGAACATTATTCATTTACAATTTCAAATTTTGCAACTTCAGATGCATTTGCAAAACTGTATTCATTTACAGTTCAAATCTTGTAACTTCAGATGTATTTGCAAAATTATATTCATTTACAGTTTCAAATTTTGCAACTGATAGGTCACTTAATTGCATTAATATTATATCAAATCCTTTGTATTTTAAGGAGACTAATTGGTTGTTTTATTTGAGTATGGACAGATTATAGCATTTGGATATCAAATCCATAAAAAGAATGGTTACAACCATATTGCCACATTTAAATCTGATGTGTCCAAAATCTGCTTAGCCCTTAGATCTCCTCGTGATGACTTGCAAAACGAAAGCGTCAGATGTGGCCCGACTATAGGGGTCGGGAGTCCACCTCCGAAGGCCAAGTCAGTTGATGAACTTAATCACAAACGGCTCTGCTAGAAGCATAGAGCTAAGGAATGAAGAACTGGGAAAGGTGATCTAGATCGTAAGCCGCTGATAGTTTAAGTCTATCAGTATGTATCTGAACCTGAGTCTCAGATTGTGTGTTTTCGATCCCCTCACCTCGTATGGTAGTGAGGTTTATATAGAGTGTACCTTCGAATCTCCTTCGTTAGATGCACTTGAGCCTTCTTCGGGTAGTCGTTGGATCTTAACAGTTAGATCCGTTGAGCAATAGACTTCTACTGGTTTGGACTAGTAGAGGACTCCTGAGATAACCCTTTAGGTTATGTGATGATTATCCCTTCGATAATGATTAGCCGCAGCCGTCAATTCGAGTCTGCCATCATTAAGGTAATTACTCTAATCCATAAGTAGGATTAGGGCGTGCTTGTAGCTGAATAAGTTTTCTTCCTCAGCAAGCCATCTTCTGGATCCGGTTCGCTGGGGAGCGAGTCAGTTCCCTCTATCTCGACCGGGGTCGAGGGTCGAACCAGGTATGAACCCGGTCTGATTATAATTTCTCCATATCACGAGCCCCCCAGACCAAGCGTTCGGTCGATCCTGAGGGCTTGGTTTTTAACTGGGTTCTTTGTCAGGCGATAGACTCCGCGTGCTCCATTAAATGTCATATCACATTTAATGTGGTGGTCACTTTTCCTCGAGCGTTGTGAGGGTAAGGCCACGTGTCTCTTTGCAGTCGATCTGTCGTGGCTCATGTAATCCAAGCGACGGTTTCCAAACGCCTGTTTCGGATTCGTGAGTTCAAATTTTTAAAACGTCTTTCAATCTCGATCGTCGATTTTGAATCAATCTCGATCGTTCAGATTCCCGAACACTCGTGCGGGTGTTTTAAAAGCGGTTCGTTGTCTTCGTAGGTTTCATTCTTCCTGTCTGGAATTTGAACCTTTGTTGTCTGCTTCGCGCCTTCTTGCTCTCGAGCTTTTGCCTCACTGAATCAGTAAGTTTACTGGTCTTTTTCTTTTTGTAGTTTACTGAAACAAGTAATGGCGGATAATAGGGCTTCTCGGGTACCCAGTGTTAGTTATAGTAGTGAAGCTTTTGCTTCTCCTCCTTCTGAACAGTCGGATAGTGATAACAAAACCCTAACTGTCCTCTAGCGCGAGTTTGCTGAAGTTTCTCAAAAAGGTTTAGAGAGAAAAACCGAAACTCCTTCTGCCCTCCTCGAGTCTGGATCTTCCAAGATTGTCGAGTCTTCTAGGCAGCCTCAAACTTCCAGGTCCGATGGTGGACCTGGGTCTGTTCCCTTCATTTACAATGAGGAAACCCTTCTTTCAGCCATCCAAGATTTTGATTTTCCTTCCTCTTATCAGGTTAGGGCTCCCCTTTCTGATGAGAGGGTTGATTCAACCCTTTCGGGTGAATTTTCTTTGTACATAGATGCACTGGAAAGCGGGGTTCGCTTTCCCTTTTTTAATCCTTTGTTCTCCGCAGTTCTGAATCATTGGGACATTTGTCCCGGAATGCTCCTTCCCAATAGCTGGCATCTCATCGTCGGCTTCTTGGGTTTGTGTTTTGAACTTGGCATTACGCCATCTCTTTCTCTCTTTGTACATTTTCATGTTCTTTCTATCTCCCATCCTCCTGGATGGGTTTTTCTATCCAAACGCAATAAGGCTGAACTTGATTGGAGGGGCAGCATCCTTGCCAAAGGAACTTTCCCTTCTAACCACAAAAGATGGCGCGAACGATACTTTTCTTGTCGAGCGCCTCCATCGGATCTTAACTTCCCAACCGCCTGGAGGCGGTGTACTTCTTCTTCCGAGAAAAACCGAGGCCTCCCCTTATCCAAAGAAGACGAGGTGGCCGTCAGGAAGATCAAATCCATTCCATGGTATCAAGAGATACATGGACTAGAGGTGGAGTATAACTCCATTCTTCAGTACTGGAGCTTGGCTCATTGTGAGCTTCTAACCATCATCCTTTAATTTTATTGAAGTGATATGTCTTTAATTCTGACTCTTGTTCTTCTTTGCAGTGCCTCCAAGAATGAACCCCGAGAACTTGCGAGTGAAGGCCGCTAGGGCCATTGCGACAGCCGAGCAACGATCACCCCTAGCCTTGACCGTAGATCAAGAGGCTTCTGTTCCCTCTCCAGACCCCTCTTATAGGGGTATTAGGAATATCAGGCCCGTGGCTTGTCACATCCACCCAGCCGGTACCCCATTTGGAATACCCGGGATGTGATCCACAGTCCAAGGATCAATGATCTGAGGTCCATGCCTCCCACATACACGGTAACACAATCATGAACAGTAATAATCAATGGTAAAAACAGCTAATACCAAGTATCATGAATAAGATAAGAGTAACTAAATCAGAGTGCGGAATATAGATAATAATAAAGTGTGATCAAAATCATAAAGGGTGAGAAGGTGTGGTAGTCACCCTCTTAGAGCAGCGGAAAAGAAGTAAATTAAGTTAGTTACATATCCGAATATCACCAGAATAATTCAAAGACAAGTTAATTACAATATCCAAGGTTCCACAAATACACCAGGGGAATGGGGCACTATGCTAGGGTTTCTTCTATACTAATGGTAGTCTCCTCAACAGTACGGATGAAGTAAACCCAGCGTTGCCGCTCCCGCACAACTATGGGGCTAACTCTGGTGCGGATAGTAATCCTCCTCGGCTCCAATATACGGATCCTCACCGACGCCACTACCCGGAGGGTAGTATGTGGAATCATAGTCCGCCTCATAGGAGGTGCCATCGTAATCTTCGGTACCTAGAATGTAATCTAAAACATTTGCACAAAAAGGAATGAGTTCGAAGAACTCAGCAAGGAAGTTATTCCATAATTAGAAATCATACACATTCAGAACATATAATAATGCAATGTGATATGGAACATATGATGCAGATATGAGCCTAACTTTATGAATGCTGGTCTCTAAGGTAGACATGCTTTAAGTCATAGCACCGTACTTCTCTGGGTCGTCAGTCACTCTCCCATTTCCAAATCTTGGGAATGCCCGGGGAAGATCGGTAAAGTCATCAAAAAGCCGTGGTAAGGGGATCAGTCACCGCTCTCTCACATCACCATTTGGTCAAGTGCTGGCGCATGTCACAGTAAAGCCTAGCCCAATGCAAGTCATACTCAGTCGGTCAAGTCAGATTCAGATACGTCCATTCCTCGCCCCCGGCGATCCTTTCCAGTATCCTTCACACTAGAGTCAGCGAAATCCCGGATTTCGGACTCATCAACCCTATTGGTCATCCACATATAGTAAACGGGAAGCTCTCACGTCCTCTCAGGGATTGGTTACCGGTCTTGAGTGCCCGTGAGCCCAAGTCTATCCATATGCAACTCTACCAATAAATGGCCCCTTTCAGGTATTCGTAGCATGGTTTATGTCCCCTACCGGATTGGCTACCAGCCTAGAGCGCCCATCCAACCATACACTACCACGGGTTGTTCGGTCTCAATGCCCTTCCGATTCGGGTCTGACACGACAAGGATGAACCTAGCCACACAACTAGACAATCCTATGTATGTCATCCAATAACTCGGGAGAGTGTCGATAGGCACCATCGGAGAACATCCCATACTATTCCCTCCGATGCCCAAGGATAGAAGTGTCAGTAGGACACCCCCAAATCCTAAGTCATACGTAAGCAATCACACATCAAATCTCATCATTTCTCATGCATCCAATCCATATTCACAATAGTAATCAAATTATGATATTGAAACGAATCATTATAATCATAAGCAAATCAAAATGATAAAGTAACCCAACAAAGTATAAAGATTTAAATGCTACTGTTCTAACACATGTGTAACAGTCTCATAATGATTGAAAGGAAATTTAGGGATCTTATTCTTTAAATAAAGCACAGTTCAATATTTGATGACTTATATGTTTATGGATATAACCATCCTTGCCTTGGATGAGTTGATGATGAATTGAGAATAACAAGAATAGTCCAATAGAATTGTTAAGGCCCTAAACAAACATCAATAATAAGTTAGAAAAGAAGTCGGGAAGGTCGGATGTCATTTGAGTCAAAACTGACCAAGGTTGCTGTCAACAACAACTTTGGTCGATGGTATCGACCAAAAGTATCGACCAAGATTGTCCTCGGGCAGAATAGTGGATTTTGGGGATTTTGGTCCGAAATGAGTCTTTCGGTGTTCGGATCAATCTGAAACTTGGAGGCATACTTAACAACAGTAGTAGGACACTATAAATCAAGGAATTAACCCAATCCAATGGTCCAATTAAAAAGCCCCAATTTGAGCTATCAAGTTCAAGTGATAAACATCATCGCATGAGTTGGAATTGATTGCATTGATGAGGAATAGCATGCAATAGCTAGAGAAACTAATAGAAATTCGATTGGAATCATATGGCAATGTTAAACATGCACATAATACACTCTATAGTTCAGTTTGATATCAAATAATATGATGGTAATAGGTAAATCATGGAATACATATGCTAGGCATGAGATATAAGCATTAGCATCAATGAATGGCTAAGGGAATCATGGATTGAGCATGAGTAGGCACTTGGAGTGGTGGTTGCAAGGTTGCAGCACCATTCCAAATGTCCCATCAGTAAGATGACAATAGAGAAGAGTAGAAAAAGGTAGGGTAGAGAGTGGAATGAAGAGTCATACCTTAGTGTGGAAGATGAAGACAAGAATCAATGATAAACTAAGTGTCTTTGATGAGATACTCTTCACACTAACCAAGGAGCTGCTTTGGGAAGCTCTCCCCACGTTCCCAGGTGAGAAAAATGATTGCAAAAGGCTCAAGGCTCGAGGTCATATTAAATAGAAAAAGAATATTCCATGGAATCATTAACTTGGCAGACTGGGACATTTTGGTCGATGGTCCTTGGTCGATGGTATCGACCAAAATGATCGACCAAAATATTTTCAGCAGAAAACTCAGGTTTAGAACAGCAACTTCAAGTAGGGATTTGAAAGGCTATACAAGGTCAAATTGAGTGAGGTTTTCTTCCACAATTCAATCAAGAAGTCTAGTTTCGGGGAATACCTTCGGATTGTGCACAGGAGGTAATTTGGTACATCAACCATATTAATCTTCTCCGATGCGCAGACTTTCCTTAAACACTGACAATGCATTTAAGCAAGGGGTATCATTGTCAATGTCCATGGGCTCGGTCTCCGAATCATGATCATCAATCAGAATGGTCCATAAATCTCTTCTTCCACCGCTTCGGGTCCTCGGACCTGAATACAACAGTGGATCCGGGTCAGGGTCAAGGTTAGAATAGGGCTGGATATTACATTCTCCCCCCCCCTTAAAAGAATTTCGTCCTTGAAATTGAAAGCGTACCTGTGCTTCCAAAAAGATGAGGAAACTTCTCCTTCATGTCTTCTTCTTTCTCCCATGAAGCTTCTCAGGGGTATGGTTTTTCCATCGAATCTTCACCAGAGGGATGGTGCGATTCTGCAACTGCTTGTCCTTTCTATCTAGGATTTCGGCTGGTCCTTCATCGTAAGAAAGATCGGCACTAAGTCCTTCGGGTGCTTGCTGTTGTATGTGCTCCAGGTTTTCTAGGTATTTCCGAAGCATTGAAACATGGAACACATTGTGAACTCCAGCAAGTGACGGAGGCAAGGCCAAGCGGTATGCTACAGGTCCAACCCTTTCCAAAATCTCAAAAGGTCCAATGAAGCGGAGACTAAGCTTTCCTTTCACATTGAATCTCGTCACCCCTTTCATAGGTGACACTTTAAGGAAGACTTTCTCTCCAATTGGAAATTCTAAGTCGGTTCTTCTCTTGTCGGCATACGACTTTGTCTAGATTGAGCAGACTTGATCCTTTCCCAAATCATGTCAACCATATCACTGGTAGCTTCAATCATCTCTGGACCTAAGACTTTTCTTTCACCAGTCTCAGTCCAATACAAGGGCGTTCTACAAGTGTTACTATACAAAGCCTTAAACGGAGCCATGCCTATTGTTGCTTGATAACTGTTGTTATAGGCAAACTCGACTAAGGCTAGGTGTTCATCCCAATTTCCACCCATGTCAACCACACAAGACCTAAGCATGTCTTCAAGAATATGAATTGTCCGCTCGGATTGTCCATCGATTGTGGGTGATGAGCTGTACTCGGATTTAATTGGGTTCCCAAGGCTTTCTCAGCAGTTCATTCCAAAACCTTGAGGTGAACCTAGGATCACGGTCCGAAACGATACTCACTGGCACTCCGTGTAGACGAACTACATTGTCCACATAAAGTCTAGCTAGCTTATCCAAAGAGTAGGTGATCTTCATAGGAATGAAATGGGCTGATTTAGTCAACCTATCAACAATCACCCACACAGTGTCATTTTCCTTACTTGTCCGCGGCAAGCTAGTCACAAAGTCCATTGAGATATCTTCCCACTTCCAACTAGGAATAGGAAGGGGCTGAAGTAATCCAGGATGGGGGTTGGCGAACAGCTTTCACACGTTGGCAAGTTCCACACTGGCAACAAAGTCTTCAACATCTCGCTTTCAAACCATTCCACCAAAAATGTTCCCTTAAGTCCTTGTACATTTTGGTACTTCCAGGGTGTCTTGTAAAGATGGACTGGTGTGCTTCTTTCAATATTTCCTTCTTGATTTCATCAACAGCGGGCACACAGAGTCTACCTCTAAACAATAAGGTACCATCCATAGATGTACTAAAAGCAGGGTCCATTTATGAATTCGAGGCAATTTTATCAATCTTCTCTTTCAACTCTTGATCAGAACTTTGCAAGGCAACAATTCTATCTCTAAGGGAGGATCTTGCAGTCATGGCATAGAGAATACAATCCGAACCCTTAGGGACCACTTCCAAAGCAAATCTTTCCATCGAAGACAACAAAGGCCGACTCAAAACATTTAAATCCAACTCTTTTCTTTGACTCTTTCTACTAAGAGCATCCGCCACTACATTTGCTTTACCCGGGTGGTACTGGATGTCACAATCATAGTCGAGAGACCAACTCCAACCATCTTCTTTGTCTCATATTCAACTCCTTCTGGGTGAAGAAGTATTTCAAACTTTTATGATCCGTGAAGATGGCGATCTTCTCACCGTACAGATAGTGTCTCCAAATTTTCAAAGCAAATACAACAGCTGCAAGCTCTAAGTCATGAGTGGGGTAGTTCCGCTCATAATCCTTTAGTTGTCGAGAGGCATAAGCTACTACCTTTCCGTGTTGCATCAACAAGCAGCCCAAACCGATTTTAGAAGCATCAGTGTAGACCGTCAATCCACCGGAACTATCAGGTATAGTCAGAACCGGCGCGCTTGTCAATCTAACTTTCAGCTCTTCGAAGTTCTTCTCACAAGAATCAGTCCAGACAAACTTCTCTTCTTTTCTAGTTAGCTTAGTTATAGGGGCAGCCAACCTAGAAAAGTTTTCAATGAATCTCCGGTAGTATCCTACTAATCCAAGAAAACTTCTTATCTCGGTCACGGTCTTCGGTCTTTCCCAATCAGTAACAGTTTGGACTTTCTCTGGGTCAACACGAATACCCTCGGCTGAAACAACATGGCCAAGAAACACTACACTTGAGAGCCAGAAGTCACACTCGCTAAATTTAGCATAGAGTTTCTTTCCTCTCAACCTTTACAACGTGCAGTTCAGGTGCTCCGCATGCTCTTCCTCATTCTTTGAGTAAATCAAGATGTCATCAATGAAAACGATTACAAATTTATCGAGTGCATCGTGAAATACTCGGTTCATAAGGTCCATGAACACGGCAGGGGAATTAGTCAAGCCGAAAGGCATCACTTTAAATTCATAATGTCCGTACCTTGTTCTGAACGCTGTCTTAAGGATGTCACTTGACTTCACCTTCAGCTGGTGATATCCCGATCTCAAATCAATCTTTGAAAAGACAGCAACACCCTTCAACTGATCAAAAAGGTCATCAATCCGAGGCAAAGGATATCTGTTCTTGATTGTCAGCTTGTTCAATTCCCGGTAGTCAATGCACAGACGCATACTACCATCTTTCTTCTTTACAAACAAGACCGGAGCTCCCCAAGGCGACACACTTGGCTGCACGAAACCTCTCTCAAAGAGTTCATTTAATTGAGTTTGCAACTCTTCGAGTTCGGTAGGTGCCATTTCTGTAAGGGGCCTTGGATACGGGAGCCGCTCCGGGAATTAAGTCTATAGAAAACTCAACTTCCCTATCGGGAGGCAAACCCGACAAGTCATCCGGAAAAACATCGGGAATTCACTAACAACTCGACTTCTTCAAGTCTCTTCTTCTCTCGACCTTGCTTCCAGACGAAGCATTTCCCAAAAAGGCATGGACTTGCATTAGAGTGGACAAGGTCTTCTTGCTAAATCTTCCCTTCTCTCCTTGAAATTCGAAAACTGAATTCTCTTCTACACGGAACTGAATCTTCTTTGAGGAGCATAAGATCACGGCATTGTAGAAGGTCAACCAGTCGATTCCCAAGATTACATCAAAATCTCTCATGTCAAACAATACAAGGTTTGCCTTCGATTTCTTCCAGAAATCAAAATGGAACAATCTTCTAACACTTTATCTAGTTTAACAACAGACCCAACGGGGTACAAATAGATAAATGACTAGATAAACATCGAGGTGTCAAGTTAGTTCTCAAGGCAAAAGTAGATGATATGAATGAATGTGATGCACCCGTATCAAATAATACAAATGCGGGAAGAGAAGCTACTAACAGAGTACCTATTACAACATCGTGGCAGGGGTCTTGCTCGGTACCAGATATGCTAAACACTCTGCCAGAGGGAGGGGCAGAAGTAGCAGCAGGAGTACTCTTCACTATAGGAGCTTGAGGTTGCATAGACTTCTTGAGGCAGGAACGAGCATAATGGCCTGCTTGCTTGCAGAGGAAGCAAGTAGTATCTTTCGGTCCAATAGGAGCTGCAGCAGGGGGAGGTCTCTGATAAGTTGGTCTAGGATTCACCATCCCAGGCCTAGGAGGATAAGTAGCTCCCTGAGGTCTGGCTCCACTGGACTCGACCATATTAGCTCACGGGAAGGGAATTAGGATTCTGACCAACATTTCTCGGCTGAAAGGCGGGTGCAGGATAAGGAGTAGGTCTAGCAAAACGCCGATCAGTGCGGTCCACAAATCCAGAAGGTCTAGGTTGCCAGGGTTTCTCAACTCGAGCATTTTCCTTTTCATTTTCTTCAAGCTTCTTCGAGTTTTGAACCACCTGAGCATATCCTTCAAGAGGCAAGACAGTGAGGTATGCCTTAATAGAAGGTCGCAAACCCTTGAAAAACTTTTTCGCCTTGGCTTCTTCAGACTTAATAGACTCGGGGGCAAAGAAGAAAAGTTCTTCAAATTTCTGCTGATACTCAAGCACCGACAAAGTACCTTGTACTAAGGCCATGAACTCGGCCTCCTTTGCGTCCTTTACAGCTTCCGGAAAGTAGTTCTTGCAAAAAGCTTCCTTAAACTTCTCCCAGGTAATAACACCACCATTCAAGGTCTCAAGGATAGGCCTAGTGGATTTTTTTTTTTTTTTTGTAAAGATTGACCTCCTTGTTAATGAATAGACATTTCTTTTTCATGTTTGGCCCTTCCATTTCCCTGTCTCCTGCTGAAATCTTGTCCTGGATATCAAAGTATAAATGATAAAACTTATCACTTAACTTCACATTCTTCGACGAATAATAATCTTGTAGAAATATTGTGAAGATGCGTTTCGGAAAGATGCATTAATCTTCCCCACTACTTCATTTATTGCAAAGTCCACACGTTTCCCTTCTACGAAGTCCAAACGTTTTCTTGCTTTGGTATACCATTCACTGTTTCCAATGAATCGGAAATACACCCATTATTATAATGGCGGTGCGACGATTGGAGGTATCTCTGCATCGGGTGCTCCCCTCCACATGTTTCCATGTGGCATCCCTCCGACCGTTGATCTTGCTTTCTGCGGATTTCGAAGTGTCATTTTGATCTGGGTCGTTGGTTGTCCTTAGGTTTCAACCGTCGTCTTAATACCTGAGGCTATTTAAAGCCTTCGTGGGTACTCTCCATCTATCCTGCTATCTGCAAGTTAGATTTGCTAAAGTGCTAAAGCGACATTCCGTTCTTCTGCCTGCTTCCGTATTCCTCATACTCCAACAATAGCTTTATCAACTTCTGAACAAGTGAGTTTTTTTTTTTTTTTTTTGATTACTCATCTCTTTCCCCACTTCCTCCTTGAGTAAACCGCACTGTAGTAGTATTTGGGGTTTAATTAATCGGGTTTTTCAGAAGTGATAGAGAACTAGGGTTTTCCCTCTTTTTTGTCGTCGTTAGACTTCTGTACTGATACGGCTTTTCTGTTTGCATAGTGGCTCCCAAGATCAACCCGAACTTTATCAGAGCAAAGTCTAGCAAGAAAATCGTTCCGTCGGCGGTGGTTGGGGCCAGTGAGGTGGTTTCAGCTAATGAATCCTCCAAGCGTAAGGCGACTGCTGTTGGTGAATCTTCGAGTCAGATTCCCACAATTTCTATTGATGCCGCCCATACACCTCTTTTGCCCGAAGTGATCGCTCGTCTTTCCCAGGAAGATCTTGATCACTCCGTTGTTGATGGCGCTGCTGACGCCCCTGCTGCAAAGACCGTTGGTGCACCCCCGAAGGAGACTCTTCAGGCATCTGAGGCAACTATGTTGGCGTCTGATGAAGGTGTGGTCCCAGCAGGTGCTGCTCCTATTTCCAATTCTAGTGCTTGTTTGGCATCCTCCTCCTCTCCTTTGGAGTTGGAGGATTTTGCCACCAGGAAGCGCCGTCGGGTGACAGGTGATGCAGCTCATCCTTCTCTTGATGTAGCTCATCCTTCTCATCCTTCGCCCGAATTAGTGTCAAACGAGTTTGACAGAGTGTTGGAATGGTGCACTGCTGCTCGAATGACTTCTGAGAGCGCAGTGCTTTCCAAACTCTCAGATGAAGTCTTTATGAAGTCACTGGTGATGTAAGTCTTTCTTCATTATCTTTTGATTTTGAAAAATTACTCTTCTGCTCCTTTTTAACTCAGAAGTTATTTGCAGGAGTCTTACTGGTAATTTCCACAACCAAGTGGAAGCAGCCTCTAGGCTCAATAGGTTGAGCAATGAAGTTTCCAGGCTTCGGAAAATCTCTGAAGCTAAAGATGCTGAGATTGCTCGCCTTCGGAAACTAGCTTAGGAGGTTGTAGGAGAAAAGAATTCGGTGATCGGTTGTCTTCAGTAGGACTTGGATGATGCCAGGGTGAAGATTCGGCAACTGGAGCGAGCAGTTGGAAAGTCAGGAGCCAAAGGATCTGAAACGTTACCCCAAAGGCAAGCTGTCGTTCCTTTGCCTGAATCCCTTCCAACTGATGTTCGCAGAGCCTGCGTCTTCAAGTATTTACACAGTAAGCCCTTTGTTGATATGCTTAATGCTTATAACTTGCAGGCGTACCGGGATGGTGAGAACGAAGTATGGGAATCAATATTAAGGAAGGATCCTCATTTTGATACAACTCCCTACAGTGCTGTTTGGCATCATGAAGTATTTACCGACTTGGGTATTCCTCCTCCTGACTGGACCAAAGATAAAATTGATCCTCCACCTTCCGATCCAGATATTATGCATTATCTGGAAGATTCTCTTGTTTATTCTCCCCTGGAAGGAGTCAATTATGACGAGCTCGTCTTGAATGCAAGTTTGGTCGAGGACCATACTTCTCCTGGACAAGCTGGACAAAGAGTATGAAATTGCGGAGGATCTTATGCATACCGAGATATTTTTTGTAATCCTCATTTCTCTTCTTCTTTTCCTTGAATCCACACCAATGGTTGGCTCATATGTTTGTTCTAGCAAAGTTGTGTCGATCTTGTATGACTTCTTAATAATCACCGATGATGACTTTCTTTTTTGACCGAAGATTGTATCCAGCTCTTGTAATTGTTTTGATACTGGCCTCTTTCGATCTTTTGAAGAAATAAGAAATTAACTTCATCTTGAACTTTGCTAGCCACTTGAATCGCTGTTGTATTAGGTCTTAGTTGTTTGAAACAATGCCTTTACTTAAAGATTTCTGGAGAAATACAATAAGTCTGAGAAGGAACTCACTCGGGTTTTAAACCGATGCCTTTACTTAAGGATTTCTGGAGAAATACAATAAGTTTGAGAAGGAACTCACTCGGGTTTTAAACCGATGCCTTTACTTAAGGATTTCCGGAGAAATACAATAAGTCTGAGAAGGAACTCACTCGGGTTTTAAACCGATGCCTTTACTTAAAGATTTCCGGAGAAATACAATAAGTCTGAGAAGGAACTCACTCGGGTTTTAAACCGATGCCTTTACTTAAGGATAATTCGAAAATTCAATAAGTCTTGAAGGAACTTACTCGGGTTTCAAACCGACGCCTTGCAAAAGGAACTCACTCGGATTTTCATCCGATGCCTTGACTTAAGAAGATCCGAGAAAATTCCATAAGTGTTGAAGGACCCACACGGATTTTCATCCGATGCCTTATAGTTGGATCTTGTTCTTGAATGTGGTGTATGATGCCCCCCAATCAAAAGATAATTTGTTGAAAGCCAATAATTGCATTGATTGAGTTGAAAATGTTTACATCGCGAACAAAATTGAAATCATCCTCAAGGATAAAACTTTTTGAGATGCCTGGCATTCCACGACCGATCCAACTCTTTCTGGGTGTTGATGTTCTTCAGCCTGTAAGCTCCTAAACCAACTGGTTTTACAACCATATAAGGTCCTTCTCAGGAAGGGTCCAATTTTCTTTGGTGACGCGGGTCGGAAGCTAAGGTGTTTCTTAACACCAAATCTCCGGCTAAGTACCGACAATTCTTCACTCGAGTATTATAATGAGACGCTATCCTTCTTTGATAATGTTGAGTTCGTGCTATGGCCTTTGCCCGAACTTCGTCCAACAGATCAAGACTATCAAGCAGTCCTTGTTCATTTGCTTTTTCCTCGAACTCTCGATCCCGTAATGTCCCCGCCATTATCTCCACTGGGGCCAATGCTTCGGATCCATATGCCAACTTGAATGGAGTTTCTCCTGTGGGTGTTCGAACTGTAGTTCTATAGGCCCACAATACATTATGGAGTTCTTCGACCAAAGAAGCTTTGTCAGCTTTGAGCCTTCTCTTTATTCCTTCCAGTAGCGTTCGGTTAGTAACCTCTACCTGTCCATTGCTCTGGGGGTATGCCACTGAGGACATACGATGTTCGATCATATATGTTCCGCAAAATTGCTCAAATTGCGAACAGTCGAACTGAGTACCATGGTCAGTGACGATAATCTTTGGAATCCCAAAGCGATATATGATTGACTCAAGCACGAATTTCTCCACTTTTTTCTCAGTAATTGCTGCCAGTGCACTGGCTTCAACCCATTTCGTGAAGTAATCAATTTCTACTATCAGATATTCCCGTCCGCCTGACGCCTTGGTGAATTTGCCCATGATATCAATTCCCCACATCGCAAAGGGAATGGGATCCAGAATTGAAGTCATGGTTTCAGCCGGGCGCTTCGATCATTGTAGCATGAATTTGTGAGTTACCACACCGACGAACATATTCCATAGCAGCCTCTTGGACCTTAGGCCAATATAACCCAAGTCTCGAATTTTGTGAGCCGGGGCTCGTCCACCCATGTGAGCTCCACAAATTCCTTCATGAACCTCAGCCAAAGCTGATTTTGCTCCTTTGGTGCCTATACATCTCATAAGGGGTCCAGAATAAGATCTTTTGTATAGTCTCCCATTCTGAATGACAAATCTAGCTGATCGTATCTTAATCAACTTTGCCTCTTTCAGATCCTCAGGTAATTTGTCATCCCTCAGATACTCGATTATCGGATCCATCTAGCAACGCTCTGCTTCAATATAAGAAATTTCTTTCTTATGATAACTTGGGAAAGTTATCTCTTCAATATAGACCGAAGGGTCTAGATTCTTTTCTTTGGCATTGGCTAGTCGGGATAGCTCATCTGCCACTGAATTTTCATTCCTCGAAATCGAGATATCTTCAAATTCCGAAATTGGTTTTGAAATGCCTGCACTATCTCTCGATATTTCTGCAAGCGTGGTTCTTTAATACCATACTCCCCCTGGACTTGGTTGACTATAAGTTGATAGTCACTATAAATAGTAACATCTGCAATAGACAATGCTTTTGACAACCGAAGTCCAGCTATCAGAGCCTCATATTCTGCTTCGTTATTACTTGCTTCAAATGCAAATCTCAAAGCATATCGAATAATAAATCCTGCTGGACTTTTTAATAAAATTCCAGCTCCTGCTCCATCTTTATTACTCGAACCATCCACATATACCTCCCAAGTGGTTGGTATAATGGGATCCTCGATGGTGAATTCCACCGGTGCAGTAGTTTCTACTACAAAATCGGCTAATGCCTGAGCCTTGATTGCAGTTCTGGGCTTAAAGCTCACTTGGAACTCGCTGAGTTCCACCGACCAGGACACCGTCCCTTCCAGACAAATCAGGTTTATTAAGAACTTTACTAAGAGGAAAAGTTGTAAATACCTCAATTGGATGAGCTTCGAAAATATGGCCTTAGCTTCCTGGCGGCCATCATGAGAGCAGAGCTTCGCTTCTCAATCTACGAATATCTTGTCTCCGCATCTAGCAACACGTGGCTTATATAGTAAATCGGCCACTGTTTTTTATCTTTTTCACGAACAAGCACTGCACTGACCGTTGAAAGGGACGTCGCTAGATATAGCTGTACTATTTCCCCCTTCTCTAGTCTGGACAAGATCGGTGGTTGTCCAAGTGCTTCTTTTAATTCCTCGAAAACTTTCTGGCACTCTTCGGTCCATTTTGCTTCCTTGCTGCCCTTCAAGTCTTTGAGTGCCTTGAAGAAAGGCAAACATTTTTCTCCAGACTTGGAGATGAATCGATTCAAAGCAGCAACTATCCCTGTTAAACATTGCACATCACGAACAGTTTTGGGAGCCTCCATATCAACCGAGCTTGTATTTTGGCAGGATTAGCCTCAATTCCTCTCTGTTATACCATGAAGCCCAAAAATTTGCCCGAGGAAACTCCAAAGGCACACTTTTCTGGGTTCAGCTTCATTTGATACTTTCGCAGTACTGAGAATACTTCAGTTAAATCTGCAATATGATTTGCTTTTGTAAAGCTTTTCACTAGCATGTCATCAACATAAGCTTCAACATTCTTTCCTATCAGCTCTTTGAAAATCTTGTTGACGGCCCTCTGATATGTTGCTCCTGCGTTCTTCAGGCCAAAAGGCATGACCTTATAATAATAGCTTTCACGATCAGTCATGAAAGCTGTAAACTTCTCATCCTCCTTATTCATAAGGATCTGATTATACTACCGAGTAGGCATCCATGAAACTTAGAGTTTCATATCCTGTGATCGCGTCTATCAAGAGGTCAATCCGAGGCAACGGATAGCAATCTTTAGGGCAAACCTTGTTAAGATCTGTGTAGTCTGTACACATCCTCCACTTCCCATTCGCCTTTTTTACCATTACCACGTTGGCCAACCAAGTTGGGCATTCAATTGGTTCTATGAAACCAGAATTCTTCAGTTTTTCAACTTCGCTACGAACGGCTTCATACTTTTCAATGGAGAAATTTCTCCTTTTTCGTATCACTTGGTTTCACCTTAGGATCTATCCAGTGTATGCTCTACGACAGCCCGATCGATTTCTGGCATGTCTTCAGCGAGACCATGCAAATACGTCTTTATTCTCGTTGAAGAAATAACTTCAACTCATCTTTAAATTCCTCCACTGTTCGGACCCGATATAAGTAATCTTTTTCTCATCCTCGGTACACAGGCTGGATTTGTTCCGACTTCTCAACTAGTTCGGGTCTTTGCATCTCTCGCTTCTTCCCGATCGTCTCGAACTTCTATAGGTAGGGCAGTTACCTTCCTCGGGCCCTCCTTGTCTTTTAAATAGGCAACGTAACACTGCCGAGAGATCCTCTGGTAGAGGAGACTTGACCAATTCCCATATCAGTCGGGAATTTTATCTTCAGGTGTTTTGTCGAAACAATAGCACCTATCTTGGATAAAGATGGTCGCCCGAGGATAATATTGTAAGCTGGCAGTTCCCGAACCACCAAAAAATTGATTCGGACGGTTGTTTCCTTAGGAAAACTTCCAATAGATAAGTCCAACTGGACCGATCCTTCCACCACCGCAGATGACCCTACAAAACCATATAGATGTGTGGATGAAGGTTTCATCAAGTCCTAATCCACCTTCAATTTTTGATACACTTCGTAAGAAATTAGGTCATTGCAGAGACCGTATCAACCAGAACTCTATGCACTTCCCGACATGCAATCTCTACCTTGATGACTATGGCATCATCATGAGGTAAACAAACGTCTCTTTCGTCCTCCTCGCTAAAGGTGATAGAATCTTCACCATTCAGCTTTTTTCACTTCTGAGTCTCTCCGGTTCCGACAAATTTGGATTTTGTTTTCAGACTCCGGAGTGATTCGGGCTCTGGTCCCCCGAAGATGGTAAGGATCGGTGACCGAGTAGCTTCAATCACCTCCTTGCCCTTCTTAGACTTCGGGGCCTCCCTTGATCGTTCTGAACTAACCGAACGATCCCTTTTAGGAGCAGCCGCGCGTGGCTCACGTGGCTCCTCCCTCCTTCTGCTAACAAAACTGGACAAGTGTCCCTGAGATATTATCTCTCAATATCTGCTTTTAGATGACGACAGTCATTTGTATAATGACCATAGTCCTTTTGGAATCGACAATACTTTTCTCGATCCTGCTGCTCTCCAGGTTTCAAAAGAATTTTAGGCGGCCACTTCAAGATATTTTTCTTTTCTTTTGATGATATTTAAAATATCAGCCTGAGGAACATTCAATGGAGTGTACTCACTTTTACCGGGAGACCTTTGGCGCCAAGCCTGAGATTTTCCAACCCGATCACGGACATTTTTCTTTGGCTTCTTCCGCTCGGGAGAGCCTTACGTTCCTTATTGGAGACTTTATTATCTCTTTGGCGCGCGTTTAGAATCTCCATGACTTCAACCTGCTTCTGGCATCTCTGTACCAACTCAGCATAAGTCGCAGACATATCCTGTAGTAATAACTCCAGGAGTTTCCAATTAGTGAGTCCCGTGAATAGAGCAGTTTTGGCTACTTGCTCATCCAAATTTTCTATCTCCATTGTTACTTTGTTGAATCTTTTCAGAAATTCTCTGATTGATTCGTTCTTTCCTTGTCTGACAGTAAACAAGGTTTCTTCCATTTTCTTGACCTGTATTCCACTATGGAATCGCCCTATGAATTTGCGCGCCAATTCATCAAAGTTTACGATCCTTCCAGAGGGGAGGTTTGAGAACCACTTTTGTGCTGCTCCAGTAGAGATGAACCAAAAGCCCTGCATAAAATTTCATCGAATTACTCCGAAAGCGCCATGATCTGTTGGTAATAGCCTATGTGAGCTGTTGGATCTCCGGAGCCATCGAATGTAGAAAAGGTAGGCAAACGGAAGTTATGGGGAAACTGATATCCCGCAATTGGCTCGGCAAAGGGGGTCTTTCGAATGACTGAGTAAATATCCTCAGCTATCCTGCCCTTAGCCAACTGCCCTAATTTCTCATTGATGTTGGCCAATTCCTGACCAATATGGGTCGGGTGATCTTCAGCAATATGATCACGACCTCGATTAACACGATCATCCCATGCTATCCGATCATCACGAACAGCCCGTCCTTCCCGAACATTCCGCTCGTCGCGAACTGCTCGATCATCACGAACGGTTCTTCTGACAGTTGGTGAGTGAGTTCTTACCCCTGTATCCAACCTTGTATTTGAATCAGTTGTACTCTCTTTTGGTCTGTTGAACCGATCGTCTCGCCTAGGTTGATCGTCAATCCTCCTAGGTCCTCGGTCTCCTTCACGAAAATTTTGACCGATATTCCTGTCTTCAGCCAATCTTTGATCACGTGGTAACGCACGTCTCCCTGAATCGCGTTGATCAGGTTCTTGTGGTAAAACCACTCGTCTGGTGAGCAGGCGGAGTGCTTGGCTCACCTCCAAGAGTTGAATCTTTATCTGATCCAATTGATCTTGGAGTGTATCAGGAGGATCACGTCCTCTCTGACCACCATCTACCTCGATAGGATTTTGGCTTCCCTGGGGAATATCTGGATTATTCGCTCCAGGGATCTGAACAGTGGAATTGCGCTGTGCAACGGCTGCTGATCTAGTCACCATGGCTTTTCAAGTCTTTCCCACAGACGGCGCTAAATGATGCGTCCAAAATCTGCTCAGCCCTTAGATCTCCTCGTGATGACCTGCAAAACGAAAGCATCAGATGTGGCCCGACCGCAGGGGTCGGGAGTCCACCTCCGAAGGCTAAGTCAGTTGATGAACTTAATTACAAACGGCTCTACTAGAAGCACAGAGCTAAGGAATGAAGAACTGGAAAAGGTGATCTAGATTGTAAGCCGCTGATAGTTTAAGTCTATCAGTATGTATCTGAACCTGAGTCTTAGATTGTGTGTTTTCGATCCCCTCACCTCGTATGGTAGTGAGGTTTATATAGAGTGTACCTTCGAATCTCCTTCGTTGGATGCACTTGAGCCTTCTTCGGGTAGTCGTTGGATCTTAACAGTTAGATCCGTTGAACAATAGACTTCTACTAGTTTGGACTAGTAGAGGACTCCTGAGATAACCCTTTAGGTTATGTGATGATTATCCCTTCGATAATGATTAGCCGCAGCCGTCAATTCGAGTCTGCCATCATTAGGGTAATTACCCTAATCCATAAGTAGGAATAGGGCGTGCTTATAGCTGAATAAGTTTTCTTCCTCAGCAAGCCATCTTCTGGATCCGGTTCGCTGGGGAGCGAGTCGGTTCCCTCTGTCTTAACCGGGGTCGAGGGTCTAACCAGGTATGAACCCGGTCTGATCATAATTTCTCCATATCAAAATCAAATCAAAGAATCATGCCCAAATTAAGATGGATGATTTAATTATGTCCAAATCTAGAGATTTGATTTTGTCCAAATCAGAAGGATTTTTGTCAAATGTCTTAATTCAACAAGCAAATATTTCATTTTCTCTTGCAATCAGACATCTAAGGAAGAAGCTGATTGGAAAGTGACTAAATTAGAAACCATTGCATTGGCAAAGAGGAAGATGGAAATAACCAAATGGGCAAGGAGAAAGAAAGGAAACAATTGAATTAGGAAAAATGCATTGCTAAAGCAAACAATGGAAATGACAAAATTGGAAAGGATGCAGAATTGACGGGAATCTCCTATTAGAAGGAACGCATTTTCAGAGATTGAGAAACACAAGCGATAGCAAGAGGAAGTCACAGTTTTGAGGAAGAACGACACAATGTTTTCTATTTTCATTTCTTTATTATTCTTTTCCATGTCTAGCTAATTTCATTTTTCGATCAAGATTAATGAAAGTTTGATTTTTGTTAATTGTGAGACTTCGGATTATTAGTTTTCTTTAATTCTCAGATATTTATGCATTTTTCATGTTTATTATGTTATTGTATTAATCTTTAGACAAGAGATCTATTGTTTGATGGTTAATACAATACCTAGTCAATTAGAATAATTTTTATTATTCTCATATAAGTGACAAATAGCATGCTCGAATGGGTAATCAATGCCCTAGAGAGTTTGCTATGAGAATGTATGTCCTAGTTTAAATAAACAAGGCTTTTCCGGGTTTACTGACTAGGGATTGGGTATTTCATTTTTTATGCAATTAATTGACATAACTCAAAGGACAGATCTGAAGGTTATGTTTATTAATTAGGGAATAACTTAAAGGACAGATCCGAAGGTTGTTGATAAAATAGGGAAAGATTGGTTGTTAGAGGACTGATCCTCAATGACCATAACCAATCTACTTGAAATTAATGTTTTTGTTTTTAAGTCAATGATCAATTGTGAGAATTAATACTGAAATTAAAATCTGATTGAAAGCTTTTATTATTCTGATTTTCTTGTTAATTATTGCATCCGTTTATATTTATTTAGTTTATTGATTCAAACCCCCCCCCCCATTTTTATCAAGGAATAAATCTTCACCAATCTTTGTGTAATCGACCCTACTCAGTGTTATTACAAATTCATTTGAGAAATGATTATCTTTGGTGGATTTGACACCCATCAAATTTTGGCGCCGTTGCCAGGGATCAAACCCGGGTCACCCGCATGACAAGCGGGAGTACTTACCACTATAATTCAATATTTTTATGAAGGGCTATCTAATATGGATAGGAATATGATTGATGTTGCTAGTGGTGGTGCGTTGGTACATAAAACCCCTACTGAGGCAAGAAACTTAATCTCTAATATGGCTGCCAACACTCAACAATTTGGGACTAGATGGGATGATCCACCAAGAAAAGTTAGTGAGGTAAGTGTCTCTTCCATTGACCAACGTTTAGATATTCTAATTTCACTTGTGGAAAAATTAGTTGTAGGAAATATTCAACAAGTGAAGGTTTGTGGTATTTGCTTCAAAACAAATCATGCCACAGATGCATGCCTAGCACTTCAAGATGAGATTCATGAACATGCCAATATTGTGGAGGATTCCTAGGTCCACCACAAAGAAGATATGATCCACACTCAAACACATACAATTCAGGATGGAAGGATCACCCAAATTTGAGTTATGGGCTTAGAGCTAATAATTTTCAACAACAATATCAGCTTAGGCAGTCCGATCAACAATATCAATAAGCTCCTAAACAAGGTAAGTCTCTTGAACAATTAATTGAATCCTTTGCTCTTAGTTTTCATCAATTCCAATAGGATACAAGAGCAAGTATTCAAAATTTGAAGAATCAAATCAATCAACCCGCATCTTCAGTAAGTAAGCTTGAGAATCAAGGAAAATTGCTCTCACAAACAATTATCAATCCAATGCAAAATGTGAGTGCCATTAGGGGTGGACCCACTAAGGGGCCGGAGGCCATGCCCCCCCCCCGGATTTTTAAATTTTTTTATTATTTGCTTAGGTTTTTCATTTTTTATATTAATTTCCTTCATTTTTCCATCTTTTTTCTCTTCTCACATGTGAAATATCACCATTTGCCCCCCCCCCCAAATTTGAAAACAAAATTTAAAGGTAAAATAATGGGTATAAATGTCATCCCTATTTAAAAAATAAATCCTCAATCCCTATCCCCTCTCTTCTCTCTCACATCTTTTCTTCCTATTTAATCTCCTTCTATAAATGTGGGTTAAGGGAAAATTTTGAAAAAAAATTATTATTAAATATTCAAAATGCCATTTCTAATGGAAACTAACTCTTCAATTCCGATTAATTCTCCCCTCTCTTCTCTATCACATCTTTTCTTCCTATAGATTCTCCTTCTATAAATGTGGGTTAAGGAAAATTTTTGAAAAAAAGATATTATTAAATATTCAAAATGTCATTTCTAATGGAAATTAACTCCTCAATCCCTATTTATTCTCTCATCCTCCTCTTTTTTTCCTATTTATTCTCTTCAGTTTCTTTATTTTTATTTATTCTATAAGTGCAGATTAAGGAAAACTTGGGAAAAAAATCTTCTGCACAATTAGGGTCTCTTTCTCTTTTTCAATTTATTTATTTTTCTCTTTTACTTATTTTTATGTTATTCTTTATTTGATTTTATATTCTTTGTTTTTGTATTTCTTTTGCAATTTTTATTATTTTATTTTATATTGTAAATAAAATGTCTATAATTGTAATGTAACTAACTACCATTGGTTTGCATCTCTTACTTAAAATTTTTTTTTTGTTTGCAAATTATTTAGGGTTAAAGTCACGTGTATATTTTTTTTAACTGATGCTTTAATTTACCTATGTCTTGTTAAAAAAAATACCATTATTAATAATTTATCTATTTTTGTTAAATATATGTGGGCCCCACAAAATATATGTAGGTGTGCTTCTCCAATCTAAACTTTTATTATTCGCCGCCCCCCCCCCACTATTGAATCTTGGTTCTGCCCTTTAGTGCCATGACATTGAGAAGTAGCAAAGAGTTAGAAGGACCCATTCCTCGTCATTCAAATTTAAAGAGGAGAAAGAAAAAGAAGTAACACCTCCTGTACAACATGTAAGCCCAAAGGTAACACCCCCTCCTTTTCCAAGAAGACTTTCTCAATAAAAAAACTTGAAGAGGAAAAAGAAATTCTTGAAACATTTCACAAAGTTGAGGTAAATATTACTTTAATTGATGCTATCAAAAAAAATTCCTCGGTATGCGAAATTTCTTAAGGAATTATGTACTAATAAAAGAAAATTGCAGCAATGAGAAAATAAGTGTGGGGGAGAATGTCTAAGCTGTCTTACAAAAGAAATTACCTTCAAAGTGCAAAGATCCATGTATGTTTGTGATTCCTTGTAAAATAGGTAATGTGAAAGTTGAAAAGGCTATGTATGATTTGGGTGCTTCTATTAATGTTATGCCTTTATCAGTTTATAAATTTTTGAATGTTGGACCTTTGAAAAATACTAGCGTAATAATTCAATTGACTGATAGATCAAATGTTTATCCTGAAGGAGTGTTAGAAGATGTTTTAGTTCAAGTAAATGGATTAGTTTTTCCTGCAGATTTTTATGTACTTGATATGGAAGAAGACTATTCTTCTAAATCAAGTTTGATTTTATTGGGGAGACCCTTGAAACCTGCCAGAACTAAAATCGATGTGCATGATGGAACATTAACAATGGAGTTTGATGGCGAGATCATTAAATTTAATATCTATGCTTCCATGAGATATCCTAATGATGTATATGCTATTTATGCTTTTGATGCCATTGATACTCTAGCTCAAAAAACATTTAATTTTTGTGATGAAGACAAGTTAAAAATTGCACTTAGTAATGTTTTAACTCTTGAAGAAGTGCAGCTTGCAAAAGAAGAGTTTGCAATAGATGATGAATTGCAAGATACTATTTTTGAATTAGAGTCACTTAGACCTATGAGGGTTGATGTTCCTTTTGCTAATCTTCCTATTTCTAACACAAAACTTTTACCCTCTATTGTGCAGGCCCCCAAGTTGGAATTCAAAACATTGCCAGATCGTTTAAAACACGCATTCTTGGGTGATAATCAAAGTCTCCCCATAATTATTTCAAGTAAGCTGAATGCATTAAAAGAAGAGAGATTGCTTAGAGTGCTTTGGGAATATAAGGAGGCTATGGGATGGACCATAGCGGACATAAAAGGTTTAAGTCCCTCAACATATATGCGCTTGCTACATTCTAGAGATGTATGGTTAGTATTTTTTCTTAGTATGTTAAGAATATCATAAAAGTGTTTATGGATGATTTTACAGTCTATGGTGATTCTTTTGATATATGTCTAACTAATCTAACAAAAGTGCTGCAGATATGTATAGAAGCTAATCTTGGTTTGAATTATGAAAAATGTCACTTTATGGTAGATCAAGGAGTTATTCTTGGACATATCGTTTCTGCAAAAGGTATAAAGGTTGATAAGTCAAAAATTGATATTATAAAATCATTGCCCTATCCTGTAACTGTACGGGAGATTCGTTCCTTTTTGGGGCATGCAGGATTTTATCTTTGCTTTATCAAGGACTTCTCCAAAATCACAAAGCCTTTGTGCAGACTATTGCAAAAGGATGTATCACTTGACTTTGATAAAGCGTGCAAAGAAGCTTTTGACATTTTAAAAGACAAGTTGACTTCAGCCCCCATCATCAAATCACCAGATTGGAACCACCCTTTTAAATCATTTGCGACGCAAGTAACTATGCAATAGGAGCAGTTCTTGGACAAAAATTTGGAAGAGTCTCACGTCATTTATTATGCTTCAAGAACTCTTGACAGTGCACAATGCAATTATTCAACAACGGAAAAAGAACTTTTAGCTATTGCATTTTCTTTAGAAAAATTCCGTTCTTATTTATTGGGTACTAAAATTGTTATTTACTCTGATCATGCAGCTTTGAAATATTTGTTTTCAAAGAGAGAAGCAAAACTGAGGTTGATCCGTTGGATACTCTTGTTACAAGAATTTGACTTGGAAATACGTGACAAGAAAGGTGCAGAAAATTTAGTTGCCGACCACTTGAGTAGATTGATTTCAAGTGAAGACTCATCTCCACTACAAGACAATTTCCTAGATGAGCATCTCTTTTTCCTTAATGAGGTTCCTTGGTATGCAGATATAGTTAACTATTTAGTTACTAAAACTCTACCTAAGGATTTATCTAGAGCTCAAAAAGATAAAATAAAAAGTGATGCCAAATATTATGTGTGGGACGATCTTTATCTTTGGAAGCATTGTTCGGATTTAATTATTCGTAAATATGTCCATCAACAAGAAATATCATCATCTTACAATTCTGTCATTCATATGCTTTTGGTGGACATTTTGGTCCAAAAAGAACTGCTCGAAAAGTTCTAGAATGTGGGTTATATTGGCCAACTTTGTTTCATGATGCATATAGGTTTTGTAAATCATGTGAGCGTTGTCAAAAAAATTAACTGGGAACTTCGGACATAGAGATCAATTACCCCTTATCCCTATACTTATTTGTGAAATTTTTGATGTCTGGGGTATAGATTTCATGGGTCATTTTCCTAATTCTTTTGGTAATTTTATATAATTCTTGTTGTGGATTATGTTTCTAAATGGGTGGAGGCTAAAGCTACACGAACTAATGATTCTAAAGTGGTTGTGGATTTTGTCAAGTTACAGATTTTTGTTAGATTTGGTACACCCAAGGCAATGATTAGTGATAGAGGCACTCATTTATGCAATAAAGTGATTGAAGCATTGTTTCGCAACTATAATATCACTCATCGTGTTTCCACTGCATACCATCCACAAACAAGTGGGCAAGCTGAGGTGTCTAACCTAGAAGTCAAGTCCATTCTTGAGAAAACGGTAAATCCAAATCGAAAAGATTGGAGTTTAAGACTTAATGATGCATTGTGGGCCTATCGGACAGCCTACAAAACACTTATAGGTATGTCTCCTTACCTTTAGTGTTTGGGAAAGCTTGTCATCTTCCTGTCGAGATGGAGCATAAGGCATTTTGGGCTGCAAAACATTGCAATATGGAAATGGACAATGTTGGAGAACAGCGAAAGTTTCAGTTACAAGAGTTGGAAGAAATTCGCAACAAAGCCTATGAGAGTTCAAGGATTTACAAAGATAAAACAAAGGCTTTCCATGATCAGCAATTGCGAGGTAAGAATTTTACAATTGGTCAAAAAGTTTTGCTCTACCAATCTAGATTGAAATTGTTTCTAGGAAAACTACGTTCTAGATGGTTGGGACCTTTTGTCATTACTAATGTCTTCTCTCATGGTGCAGTTGAAATCCAAAGTTTTGAGACTAATAAAAATTTTAAAGTTAATGATCATCGGTTAAAACCTTTTTATGAAGGTTTTTAAGTGCATAATGTTGAGATTGAGCTTGGTATTCCAGAATACAAGGAATGAAAAGGCACCAGGTCTAGCCAAAGACGTTAAATGAAGAAGCTAATGGGAGGCAACCCAATTTTCTTTACTTCAATTATTTTCTTCCTTTTCTATTGATTTCACTAATTACTTGTTGTTTTTATTATTATTATTATTATTATTATTATTATTATTATTATTATTATTATTATTATTATTATTATTATTATTATTATTATTATTATTATTATTATTATTATTATTATTATTATTATTATTATTATTATTATTATTATTTAGGGATAATTATTGTTGCCCCCTTGTAGTTTGATTTTATTATTAATAAAACCCTGTTCTTTACGAAATTACTGTTGCCCCCCCTCCCTTATAACGGTGTTAAGTAGCCGTTAAGTTTGATATGTAATGTCTAATTTACCCTTCATTAAAATTAAGAAATCAAAAGACGATGCTACCCCATTTATAGAAACCAGATTAAATGTCAATTTTACCCTAAACTTCATTTATTTTGAATTAATGAAATGGGAAAAATCCAAATCCGATTTGGTTTCCCACCTTCACTAAACTTCATTTATTTTGAATTCATTTATGCCGATTTGGTTTATCGCCTTCACTAAGCTTTATTTATTTTGAATTAAAGAAAATCTAAATCCGATTTGGTTTCCCAACTTCACTAAACTTCATTTATTTTGAATTAAAGAAATGAGCAAAATCCAAATCCAATTTGGTTTCCCACATTCACTAAACTTCATTTATTTTGAAAATATTTTAGGTGATATTCAGTTTCCAATTTGAGTTGAATTTGATTTTCCTTCTCTTCGGTTTCTATTTGAGTTTTATTCAATCATTATTTCTTTATTTGGTTTTTATTTTTTATTTTTAGAATAAAACGGATTATAGTGACAAAAGGGTAAATAAGTAAAGAGATAAATATAAGGGTATTTTGGGATTTTTGAGAAAATATAAAGATGATGCCACATCATCAGTAAACTAACAGAACTTAACGGTAGGGGGGCAATAGTAATTGTAGACAAAGTTAAAGGTTGGATTAGTAATTTTGAAAAGTACAGGGGATACAGTAGTAATAAAATCAAAGTACAAGGGGCCAATAGTAATTAACCCTTTTTTTTATTGTTAGAAATCTTAATTTTTTTTTCTCTTATTTTCTGACAACCAATTTTTTTTAACTCTACGCCTACCACTTGATTGCTCAGCTTCAGTCCACTGTTATATATATGAGGGGAGTATTCCTAGATTCTCTTATTTCTATGACACTGTGGACATTGTTAAATTTAAGTTTGGGGGAGGGGATCATATTTATATTTTTTGTGGGTAAAATTTTCTGAAATTCTTTTTAATAATATTTCATTTTCTATGAATTCAATGGAATGCATGATTAATATTTACAGGTTGAATTCAATTTTGATGAATCATGATCAATTAAATTCTTTGAAATCACATGCTAATGAAAGATTGTTTTAATTTCTGATTTAGAGGAAAAGATGCTAAAGATTCATATACACAAACAATTTTTGTGAGATTTTGAGCCTAAGAACATATATCATTAGTTTTGCTCTGATTTTCTTGATTGAGTGATGATCTTTTATGGTTGGATACTTCTAGAAGTTGTTTAGTTTTGCATGCTGAAACCACATAATTGGATTAAATGCATACAAATGACAAAGGCACCTAGGATTCACCGCTTTTTAGCTTTCTTTTGATAGTCTATCCTTGATTATTACCTTTAGGAGCCCATTTTGAGCCTTGACCTTTTCTTTTGATAATATACTACTGTATAAACCTCATTAATCTGTTTTGTTCTTTCATTCTATTAAACCCAAATCGAACGATGGTTGAGTTACTGATATGAAATATCAATTAATAGTGAGAAGGAAAGGAAAGTATAGTCAAACTTAATGCATCTTCTACTTAAAGTGCATAAAAATAAATAATAAATAAAAAATAAAAAATAAAAAAAGAAAGAAAGAAAACAAAACTGGTGTGGTTGCATTTAGAGGGGGGGGGGAATGAAAAGAATCAGTTGCTCAAAAAAAAAAAAAAAAAGAAAAAAAAAAAAAGGAAGAAGAAGAAGAAGAATTAGTTGCTTGGGAAATAAAATTATTGAACTAAATACTTTATTTTTCCAGTGTATACTGTTTTGCCTTTTTGCTTTGTGGTTTCCATAAGTTTGTGAGAACCTGATAAAAATTGATTATGACATATTATTGTGATTTAACTCATTCCTTTGGTTTCATTTTACCCTAGTTTTTTTTGTTTTTCCATACTCTACCTAAATCCTCATTACAACTTATTAAGGACCTTTGGATGTATGTGTTTAATTCAATGCTTAGTGGTGGAGGTGTAATTTCTTTACAAGCATATGATAAATTATCCTTCTGTGATTGATTTGGTTGAAATTGTTGAGTCTTAGTTGAACTTCAATCAATTTCTGAAATCATAGAAGATAAGACTTTTAAAATAATGCTTGAGGACAAGCAACGGTTTAAGTGTGGGGGAATTTGATAGGTCACTTAATTGCATTAATATTATATTAAATCCTTTGTATTTTAAAGAGACTAATTGGTTGTTTTATTTGATATGGACAGATTATAGCATTTGGATATCAAATCCATAAAAAGAATTAGTTACAACCATATTGCCACATTTAAATCAAATCAAAGAATCATGCCCAAATTAAGATGGATCCATCTTAATTTGGGCATGATTTAATTATGTCCAAAGCTAGAGATTTGATTTTGTCTAAATCAGAAGGATTTTCGTGAAATGTCATAATTCAACAAGCAAATATTTTGTTCTCTCTTGCGATCAGAATCTAAGGAAGAAGCTTAATTGAAAAATGACTAAATTAGAAACCATTGCATTGGCAAAGAGGAAGGTGAAAATATTCAAATGGGCAAGGAGAAAGAAAGGAAACAACTGAATTGGGAAGAATCGCATTGCTAAAGCGAACAATGGAAATGACAAAATTGGAAAGGATGTAGAATTGGCAGGAATCTCCCATAAGAAGGAACGCATTTTCAGAGATTGAGAAACACAAGCGACAGTTCTGAGGAAGAACGTCACAATGTTTTCTATTTTCATTTCTTTATTTTTCTTTTCCATATCTAGCTAATTTCATCTTTCGATCAAGATTGATGAAAGTTTGATTTTCGCCAATTGTGAGACTTCGGATTATTAGTTTTCTTTAATTCTCAGGTATTTATGCGTTTTCCATGTTTATTATGTTATTGTATTAATCTTAGCCAATAGATCTTTTATTTGATGGTTAATACAATACCTAGTCAATTAGAATAACTTTTATTATTCTTATATAAGTGACAGATAGCATGCTCGAATGGGTAATCAATGCCCTAGTGAGTTTGCTATGAGAATGTATGTCCTAATTTAAATAAATAAGGCTTTTCTAGGTTTACTGACTAGGGATTGGGTATTTAATTTTTTTTACGATTAATAGACATAACTCAAAGGACAGATCCGAAGGTTGTCGATAAAGTAGGGAAAGATTGGTTGTTAGAAGACTGATCCTCAATGACCATAACCAATCTACCTGAAATTAAAGTTTTTGTTTTTAAGTCAATGATCAATTGAGATAATCAATACTGAAATTAAATCTTGATTGAAAGCTTTTATTATTCTGATTTTCTTGTTAATTACTGCATCCGTTTATTTTTATTTAGTTTATTGATTCAAAACCTCCCCCCATTTTTGTCAAGGAATAAATCTTCACCAATCTCTGTGGATTCGACCCTACTCACAGCTATTACATATTCAGCTGAGAGAAGGATTATCTTTGGTGGATTCGACACCCATCAACAACTTCAAATGTATTTAATAATATTTGTGGTGTAAAACTAGCAAACATTATATACAATAAATAAAACCATTATATTGATATTAGTTAATGACAAACCACAATTGTTAAGGGCCTGTTTGGTTTCATGAATCTAGAGATTTCAAATCTCTGGATTCATGAATCTGAGAATTATACCTGTTTGGTTGTAAAAATCTCTAGATTCATGAAATCTAGAGATTCACCTTTTTACACTAAAAACGTGGATCTGTAGATTTATGGGTAAGGGGTGCCAGAGATTTCAAAAAAGCTATACATTTGCATGTTCACAAAAATCACATCAATCAAATAATTTTTTAGGATGAATCCATAGATTTCATTCCACAACCAAACATTTAATTTTATAAATTATAACTCCATAGATTTGAAATCTCTAGATATTTGAAATCTCTAGACTCATGTAACCAAACAGGCCCTAAAACAACCTAATATCTTACAATATGTTTGACTATTAAATTCAATAAATCACATACCTTAATCATGATGCACTTACCTTACAAGACAGATAAAACATACTCCATTGTTTACAAAAACACGAGGAGGTCGATCATTATTTTCATATTGAAATAGAAAACATAATGATACATAGTCTGTCGTCTTTTTTCTCAAAATGCAATACTTTGAGCGGAGTTGTGCTAATAACGTGTCATAAAATAGAGAAGATATATTAAATACAAATAAGAAAATTATGACAAGATGAGTTCAACATTTCTATTGAGTTATTCATTATACATTTATAATGGAATTATCATATTCTCTGATATAGAAATATTAGAGTATGCAAAGAAATACAATATATGATTTTCGCATACAATAAGATGATCATGATATAGAATGATGATTGCTAAGATCTTCAGTTATATATGGGTATGTGAATAGTCAAGATTGTATGCTGAGATAATTGAGATCTTCATTTGGAAATTACATATTTTAGTATGGTCTCTTTGGAGGTAATGGACATCCATAATATATATTATTTATAACAGAAAACTAATACATGCAATATGAGATTTGAATAAAAATAAAGGATGGATTGTCAAGGAAAAGATTTGCCACGAAAGTGGTATATATGCTTTTATATAATAGTGATATGGATTTTACCCTACCAATAATATTAATATCCTTCCTTAAAGTTTCATTTTCTTTTCCATGTTTCCATCTTAATTATCGCTTCATAAATTACTAAAATCTTTGTAAGAAAACATACATTCATTTGTTCATGTTCTCATTATTTATCGTGTTAATTCTTAAAATTATTAAAAGTGATATTTAAATAATTGATTTATTGTAATTTTATATAGTAACATTTCTCGAGTTCTCTCTCTTTTTCTTTTTAGTCCTTTTCATTCAAACATGAGAAATTAAAGGAGAGAATGACAGACTATAATGAATTAGTTAATTATTTTTTTTTGGAGATCTGAAGTTCATCAGAGCCAGCTTACGCACACCTTGACTACATCCTCAGAGGAACTTTTATATAATAAGGATAAAAGTGTTGGTCTTTTAGCAACTAAATGTCCGAGCCACCCCTCAGAAGATTTTTTTTGAATTGTTGGTAAATTGGTGAGAAAAATCTTGCCATTGAAAAAAAAACACACAAAAAAAAAAACTATAAATATACCTATAGAGGTGGTTTGCAAGCATATTGAAAAAGCTCCGAATTATTTACCCAAAAAAAATCATCCTAAATTAAAAAAATGTTTAGTATCAAATGAAAAGTAAAATTTAAACCATTTTTCCACCTAGGAAAACATCATCTATTGTGTATCTCTCTCTGCTGAGCACAACATTGCACTAATATGCCTAATAAGTGGCTAAGGAAAAAGAAAAAAAAAACTAAATGACTATTGAAGTTTGTTTGTTTGTTTGTTTGTTTGTTTGTTTGTTTGTTTGTTTGTTTGTTTATTTATTTATTTATTTTTGTTTTTTATTTTTTTAATTTAAAATCAAAACTTCAACCACAGCCTTCTAGTTGGTATAAAATTGCACTACTGTGCACAACAAAGGATTTTTTTTTTCCTTTCCTACCCGTAGACCACTTTGTCTTTATATGTTGAGAAGGTGGTTTTGAAATGGGTAGGAGTTGAAAGTGGCAGTAGTTCTAGAGATACATGAAGAAAGGGAAGCCAATAAGACCCACACGAGTACTTATCAGCAGCAACATAGAAGGAATCAACACAACTCAGACCTACTTTTTCACCTTCTTTCATTTTCTTTGCTATTTTGGACATGGAAGAGGGCAAAAGAGTTCAACCTCTTCGTCTCCTAAGTGCAAGAATCTTTGATTTCACCTAAGGCGAAGATGGAAACCAAATCTATGATTTGGACGAGGAGGGAGGAAGAGGAAGACGAAGATGGGAATCAAATCGGGTTTGGAGTTAACCCGATCTTGTGATTTCAGATTTCGGGGTAAAAATAAAAATTTGATTTTAGCCCTTGGATGGATATAATACACGTTGCAGACTCTCAATCCTCCCCGAGCACTCCTTGGGAGATATACTCTGTAGAGAGGATCCAAACCCTTTACAATATGGGGGTAACTATTTTATATATACCGGGCTTTGCTCTTTGCCTTAAGGATATTCAAACCCATAACCTCTTATTACGAGGCAGTGGTCTTTAACAACTGAACAAAACCTTTAGGTTTACCTCTAAAATTTACTTTCTTATAATTCCCTACAATTAAAAAATAAAAATTGTGACACTTGGTTTTTATTATAATTATCTCAAATTCGTATTAGAAATAACTGTAGTATCTCCTACAATTTCCCCCAGTATTCTCTCAAGTTTCCTTACGGCAACTAATTATGTCGTTAAACACCGATCTACCATCCCTCTCTCTCTTTGCTGGACTGGGCTGAATTGGGTTGAGCCGGGTTTTTGGGAGGTGAGTAGACCTAGAGTGGGGAAGGCTGGGACTTGGGAGAGCCACCAATCGTCCACATAGACTATTTTTTCTCTTCTCTTTTCCTCGCAAACCTATCATCTCCCTCCATGATACATACAATAATGTAAATGATTTGGCCCCTCAAACCCTGGAATTCTAATGCATGTGTTAATGGGGTCTATTATTATAATGTATAGGCACGGGATTAAACCAGCCTAGTATGAGATAAGTTAAAAAGGATTTGAGATTTATTTTGAATAATTTCAAAAGCATTCAAATTATAGTGGTTGTTCGTATGGTAAGAACTGAGACGGGTAGGTCTTTGGTGATCTGATAATAGATGAAGTTCCATTGCTCAATAATGCACAGCTTAGCCATCCATGATGGCATGCCTGGAGGAGAGATTTTCTCTTATAATTGAATGTTAAGATTGAAAGACGAAGAAGGAAAATAATCTTCCAACAGCCCATCAGTTGCAACAGACTACTATATATTGACTCCGACAGCTTCAGACGAGCACTCCAACAACTTCAGACCAGATCAATTCAACTCCCTATTTTGTTGGAGCAGTTCACAACAGATTTCACATATTTATTAATACTCTCCTTCAGATCTATAAAGAAAAGAGTGAAAAGAGTGAAAAGAGTGAGAGTCAACCAGTTCTGAAAGCTCCATGAATGTTAGCTTGACTCTAATCGTGATCCTAGCATTCACATTCGTCTTGTTTGTGCAGGGAAAATACCATGTTCATTTGATAAATCAGTTGGGTCCAAATCAGATATTGAATGCTCATTGCAAATCCAGAAATACTGATTTTGGTCCCCATACGATTGCAAATGGCAAGGAATTTACCTGGGCCTTCGATACTAATATTTGGCTGACGACTCTCTATTGGTGCAAGCTAGATTGGGCAACTAAACATCGTAGTTTTGAGATCTTCAATGCCATGAAAGATAGATTGGACTGTGGGTATCGTGATGATTCCATAAGACACTGCTATAGGTGGGTAAAGCGGGATGCCATATATTACAGTACCAACCAAAGCTACTGGCTCAAGTACAGGTGGTAGAGTTTTCAAAAATAATTAATCTACATGCACTAGTATAAAATTATTGAAATTTACTTGCTTTAAGTAGTTTGTGTAATTGAATGGAGCAAAAATTTCATTGCAATGTATAGTTCTTTATTTTTTGAACATGTGATTTTATATATTGGGATGAGAGTATTATATAATATAAAGTAAGGCTTTATCCTTGGTCTTGAGAAAATTTGAAATCTCACTTCCTATTTGAAGGGTGTGTGTGTGTTTTTATTTCTTATTATTATTATTTTTATTTTTATTAACTATATTGGCATGGACATCGACAGCTTGAGTTTTAGGCCGAGAGGCTTCATTCTTGGGGAATATGTAGGCGATGATAGACCACCAAAAAAAAAAAGAAAGAGCTTAGGTGCGTTGCTCAGTTGGCAATGACCAACACCTCTCGGTGAAAAGTGTTAGGTTTGGGTGTCTTGTATTTTGTGGGTTCATGTAATTATGGTTTTGGTTGTATTTGTAATTGAAACAGGGTTTGGGTCAATTACTAATACTAGGGTAAAATTGTAATTACATTGGGATTGGGATTTTAGGTTTCCTTATAAATAGTCTCTGTGGGATAACCTATAGGCATCAATCTCTGTAGGAGATTGGGGAATCAATCCCTATAGGTGATTAGGGAACCCATCCTGAAAATAAGGATTGGGGGCAAGCAAAGGGTATCACTTTGTGTGTATGAGGTTTTTCCTGGAAATAGTAGAACTCCTTTTTCTCTCTGGTGGACGTAGGCATGGTTTTGCCGAACCACGTTAAATCCCTCTTGTGTGCTTTGCTTGTGTTCTTCTCTGGTCGTGGTTGTGCATCCATTATTATCCCTAAAAAGATCATGGATTTGAACTCTCTCTAATGATATATTTAAGTTTTGAGTTTCTTATAAGGCATTAATTCCTGATTGTCCACTTAAGTGGGCTAAATTGCACGTCGCTCACTTTGCATTTTTTGCAAAATTGCAAGTTTTTCCTATGATTAACTTTTCTGCTAGTTTGAAAATAAAATAACCATTTTGTTCATAATGTATTGGTAAATATAATTTTTGTCTTCTACATTTAAGAATTTTTGAGTTTCTAAATCTAAAGCCGCTACTCTTTTTGCCATACCTCTCCGGAAACCCAGCGCTGCTGGCGACCACCCTCCCCACCCCCGCTTGAAATGGTCACCACCGCCTCAAAACCCATTATCGAGCAGAAGAGTTTAAACTGATTAGTTTTCCATGTAGTTCTGTCTTTTTTGTGTTTCCCGCAGATTTTAGGGTTGTTTTCCCCTGTTTTGGTTATTCGTTTGAGCTTCACTTGAAAGAAGAAGAAAAAGGGGAAAACCGTTATTGGAAGTAGGGGTGTAAATGGATAATCGAAATCCACTTTTGAATTCGCATCTGCATCTGTTTAGTGGTATCCGAATCCGTGTTATTACTAATAGGATGCGAATATAGTATACCCCTTTCTTACCGATTATTATCCGTTTGATTAAATTATCTGATTAAGTTACTCATTTGGATTTTTTTTTTAATAATTTTTTACTTGAGATTTGTGATTATTATTCTATACACTTTTTACTAAAAAAAAAAATACAAAAATTGCTAAATTCTTAAATTTCAAACCTTGCCTCACAAATAAAATAGTAAAGATGTCAACAAGTAGTCGAAAACTTGTATTCAATTTGTATTCATGCCCATGTAAAGAAATCTACTTAAGAAAATAAATTTTCATTTGAATCCAACTGAATCTGCTTGAAAACCGATAGGATGTTAGCCGAATGCGTCCGAATATAATAGAATGCGGATATGGTATTATCACTATACGATCTGAATTCGATCCATTTACAATCCTAGTTGGAAGCGACTCACGAATTTTGTTTTGTCAATAACATTGTGACAAAAGGTGAACATCGTTCGGTTCATTTCTATTTATTTTGAAACTTCATGTTTCAGCAGGTTTATTGGATTGATAGCCTTGAATGCCGATTTGAAGCAAAACAAGAGAATGTTTCTTTCAAAATTTGTAGTCTTGCAGGTGGTGATGATGATTCATAAGTATTTTATTGTAGTGACAAATCTTCTTCTCTAATTTCTAGCTCGATTTCCATTTTCCCCATTCAATGACTTTGCCTTTTTTATAGGGTGGATTGAAAAGGAACCTTCTAATCCAATTCAAATCTGATCTAAACAGCCTTTTGTTATTTTATTTATTTATTGGACGGGGAAATTGATTGCTTTTTATAATAGGGGATGGAGAATATTGTATACAATACATGAAATTGTAACCCTTGACCTCTTCAATAAGACGTGCTGGTAATACCAACTAAGCTACCCGTAGATGGACAAGCCAGCCCTTGTTGGTTAGGTCATGCATAATTATTTGGTTTGGTTATAGTACTTTTGCATCATTGTTTCTTCTCTATTATGGTTGTTGGTTGCCATATGTAGGGCACTGGTCTAGCCAAGCCAATTTCGGTTGGGTAGGACCAACCCACTTTTGACTTTGAAAGGGCTTTTAGCAAAGGGGCCTCTCTCTCTCTCTCTCACAGGATTTTCAAGACATGGTGGGGTTTTCCCCCTTTTAGATGTTCTAGTTCTATGACCAACAAAAGTTATGAGGCTGTTGTACCCAAAATATTCGAGGCTGTTTTGTTGGATTAGAAAGGAGTAGGCACAGGAGTAGTGGAGACCCTCTCAACCTAGCTTGGCCCTCTACTCATATAGTCGCACTCGCATGTAGTATTGGGATCTCATTTGAAGCACGAAAAGTTGTAATATTTTCTTTTCAGCAAGTCCTCATCAATAATATTTTTTCCGCGTGAATTTTAATTAAGAGGGCTTTCTCCCTTTTAGATGTTCTAGTTCTATGACCAACAAAAGCTATGAGGCTGTTGTACCCAAAATAATAAATTCGAGGCTGTTTTGTTGGATTGGAAAGGAGTAGGCACATGAGTAGTGGAGACGCTCTCAACCTAGCTTGGCCCTCCACTCATATAGTCACACTCGTGTGTATTATTGGGATCTCATTTGAAGCATGAAAAGTTGTAATATTTTCTTTTCAGCAAGTCTTCATCAATAATATTTTTTCCGCGTAATTTTAATTAAAAGGGCTTTCCCCCTTTATTGGAAAGTGACTAAATTAGAAACCATTGCATTGGCAAAGAGGAATATGGAAATAACCAAATGGGTAAGGAGAAAGAAAGGAAACAACTGAATTGGGAAGAATTGCATTGCTAAAGCGAACAATGGAAATGACAAAATTGGAAAGGATGTAGAATTGGCAGAAATCTCCAATAAGAACGAAACACACATTTTCAGAGATTGAGAAACACAAGCGACAGCAAGAGGAAGCCATAGTTCTGAGGAAGAACGGCACAATGTTTTCTATTTTCATTTCTTTATTTTTCTTTTCCATGTCTAGCTAATTTCATTTTTTGATCAAGATTAATGGAAGTTTGATTTTCGCCGATTTTGAGACTTCGGATTATTAGTTTTCTTTAATTCTCAGGTATTTATGCGTTTTCCATGTTTATTATGTTATTGTATTAATCCTTAGACAAGAGATCTATTGTTTGATGGTTAATACAATACCTAGTCAATTAGAATAATTTTTGTTATTCTCATATAATTAACAAATAGCATGCTCGAATGGGTAATCAATAGCTCAGAGAGTTTGCTATGAGAATGTATGTTCTAGTTTAAATAAACAAGGCATTTCAGGGTTTACTGACTAGGGATTGGGTCTTTCATTTTTTATGCGATGCGATTAATAAACATAACTCAAAGGACAGATCCAAAGGTTATGTTTATTAATTAGGGAATAACTCAAAGGACAGATCCAAAGGTTATGTTTATTAATTAGGGAATAACTCAAAGGACAGAGGAAGGTTGTCGATAAAGTAGGGAAAGATTGGTTTTTAGAGGACTGATCCTTTATGACCATAACCAATCTACTTGAAATTAAAGTTTTTTTTTTATGTCAATGGTCAATTGAGAGAATCAATATTGAAATTAAATCTTGATTGAAAGCTTTTATTATTCTGATTTCTTGTTAATTACTGCATCCGTTTATTTTTATTTAGTTTATTGATTCAAAACCCCCCCATTTTTATCAAGGAATAAATCTTCACCAATCTCTGTGGATTCGACCCTACTCACTGCTATTAGAAATTTAGTTGAGAGAAGGATTATCTTTGGTGGATTCGACACCCATCAAATTTTGGCGCTATTGTCGGGAATCGAACTCGGGTCACCCGCGTGACAGGCGGGAATACTTACCACTATAATTCAATATTTTTATGAAGGGCTATCTAATATGGATAGGAATATGATTGATGCTGCTAGTGGAGGTGCGTTGGTACACAAAACCCTTATTGAGGCAAGAAATTTAATCTCTAATATGGCTACCAACACTCAACAATTTAGGACTAGACGGGATGATCCACCAAGAAAAGTTAGTGAGGTAAGTGTCTCTTCCATTCACCAACGTTTAGATAATCTAACTTCACTTGTGGAAAAATTAGTTGTAGGAAATATCCAACAAGTGAAGGCTTGTGGTATTTGCTTCAAAACAAATCATGCCATAGATGCATGCCCAACACTTCAAGATGAGACTCATGAACATGCCAATATTGTGGACCTAGGTCCACCACAAAGAAGATATGATCCATACTAAAACACATACAATTCAGGATGGAAGGATCACCCAAATTTGAGTTATGGGCCTAGAGCTAATAATTTTCAACAACAATATCAGCTTAGGCAGTCCGATCAACAATATCAACAAGCTCCTAAGCAAGGTAAATCTCTTGAACAATTAATTGAATTCCTAGCTCTTAGTTCTCATCAATTCCAACAGGATACAAGAGCAAGTATTCAAAATTTGAAGAATCAAATCAGTCAACTCGCATCTTCAGTAAGTAAGCTTGAGAATCAAGGAAAATTGCTCTCACAAACAATTATCAGTCCAAAGCAAAATGTGAGTGCTATTAGGGGTGGCCCAATAAGGGGCCGGGGGCCATGGTCCCCCCCCCCTCTAGATTTTTAAATTTTTTTATATTATTTGCTTAGGTTTTTCATTTTTTATATTAATTTCCTTCATTTTTCCAGCTTTTTTCTCTTCTCACATGTGAAATATCACCTGATATGGAGAAAATATGATCGAACCAGATTCATTCTCGGTTTGACCCTCGGCCCCGGTCGAGAAGGAGGGAATCGACTCGCTCCCGTGCGAACCGGATCCAGAAGATAGCTTGGTGAGGAAGAAAACTAAATCAGCTACAAGCACGCCCTAATCCGACTTAAGGATTAGGCTAATTACCCTAATGATGACAGGCTCAAATTGGCGGCCTAGCTTATCATTATCGAAGGGATAATCATCAGATAACTTGGAGGTTATCTCAGGAGTCCTCTACTAGTCCAAACTAGTAGAATTCTACCGCTCAACGGATCTAACTGTTAAGATCCAACGACTACCCGATCACCTTTCCTAGTTCTTCATTCCTTAGCTCTGTGCTTCTATCAGAGCCGTTTGTGATTAAGTTCATCAACTGACTTAGCCTTCGGAGGTGGACTCCCGACCCCAACTGTCGGGCCACGTCTGACGCTTTTGTTTTGCAGGTCATCACAAGGAGATCTAAGGGCTGAGCAGATTTTGGACGCATCATTTGGCGCCATCTGTGGGAAAGACTTGTAAAGCCATGGTGACTAGATCGGCAGCAGCCGCTGCACAACGCGATTTTGGTGTTCAAATCCCTGGAGTGAATAATCCAGACATTCCCCAGGGAAGCTAACATCCTCTTGAAGTAGATGGTGGTCAGGGAGGACATAATCCTCCAGAGACATTCCAAGATCAATTGAATTAGATAAAGATTCAACTCTTGGAGGTGAGTCAAGCACTCCTCGTGCTCACCAGACGAGTGGTATTACCACAAGAACCTAATCATTGCGATTCAGGGAGGCGTGCAGTGCCACGTGATCAAAGATTGGCTGAAGATCGGAATATAGGTCAGAACTTTCGTGAAGGTGACCGAGGGCCTAGGAGAATTGACGATCAACCTAGGAGGGAAGATCGGTTCGACCGACCACAGGAAAGTACAACCGATTCAAATACAAGGTTGGATACTGGGGTGAGGACTCACTCACCGACTGTTAGACGAACCGTTCGTGATGATCGAGCAGTTCGCAATGAGTGGAATGTTCGTGATGGACGGGCCGTTCGTGATGATCGAATAGCTCGTGAGGATGGTGTTTTTCGAGGTCGTGATCATATTGCTGAAGATCACCCGACTCAGATTGGTCAGGAATTGGCCAACATCAATAAAAAATTAGTGCAGTTGGCTAAGGGAAGGATAACTGAGGACATTTATTCAGTTATTCGGAAGACCCCCTTTGCCGAGCCAATTGCGGGATATCAGTTTCCCCACAACTTCCGTTTGCCTACCTTTTCTACATTTGATGACTCCGGAGATCCAACGGCCCACATTGGCTATTACCAATAGACTATGGCAGTTTTAGGTAATTCTGATGAAATTATATGCAGGGTTTTTGGCTCATCTTTAACCGGAGCAGCAAAAAAGTGGTTTTCGAACCTCCCCTCTGGAAGGATCGTAAACTTTGATGAGTTGGTGCGCAAATTCATAGGGCGATTCCAGAGTGGAATCCAGGTCAAGAAAACGGAAGAAACCTTGTTTACCATCAAACAAGGAAAGAGCGAATCGATAAGAGAGTTTCTGAAAAGATTCAACAAAGTAACGATGGAGATAGAGAATTTGGATGAGCAAGTAGCTAAAACTGCTCTATTCACTAGACTCACTAACCGAAGACTCCTGGAGCTATTACTACAGGATATGCCTGCAACTTATGCTGAGTTGGTATAGAGGTGCCAGAAGCAGGCCGAAGTCATGGAAATCTTAGATGCGCGCCAAGGAGACAATAAAGCCTCCACTAAGGAACAGAAGGCTCCTGAGCAAAAGCAGAAGCCGAAGAAGAATGTTCGCGATTGGGTTGGAAAACCTCAGGTTTGGCGGCAAAGGTCTCCTGATAAAAGTGAGTATACTCCATTGAATGCTCCTCGGGCTGATATTCTGAATATCATCAAAAGGCAAAATATTTTGAAGTGGCCACCTAAAATTCCTTTAAAGCCTGGAGAGCAGCAGGATCGAGAAAAATATTGCCGATTCCAGAAGGACTATGGTCATTATACAAATGACTGTCGTCATCTAAAAGCAGATATTGCGAGATTAATATCTCAGGGACACTTGTCCAATTTTGTTAGCAGAAGAAGGGAGGAGCCGCGTGAGCCACGCGGGGCTGCCCCTAAAAGGGATCGTTCAGTTAGTTCAGAATGATCAAAGGAGGCCCCGAAGTCTAAGAAAGGCAAGGAGGTGATTGATGCTACTCGATCACCGATCCTTACAATTTTCGGAGGACCAGAGCCCGAATCACTCCGGAGTTTAAAGACAAAATCCAAATTTATTGGAACCTGAGAGACGTAGAAGTGGAAGAAGCCAAAAGGTTAAGATTCTATCACCTTTGGCGAGGAGGATGAAAGAGGCATTTGTCTACCTCATGATGATGCCATAGTCATCAAGGTAGAGATTGCGTGCCGAGAAGTGCATAGAGTTTTAGTTGATACAGGGTCTGCAGCTGACTTAATATCTTATGAAGTGTATCAAGAGCTGAGGGTGGATGAGGACTTGATGGAGCCTTCATCCACGCATTTATATGGCTTTGCAGGATCGTCTGTAGTAGCGGAAGGATCTGTCCAGTTGGACTTATCTATTGGAAGTTTTCCCAAGGAGACGACCGTTCGAATCAATTTTTTGGTGTTCGGGAACTGCCAGCTTACAATGTTATCTTTGGGCGACCATCTTTATCCAAGATAGGTGCAATTGTTTCGACGAAACACTTGAAGATAAAATTCCCGACTAACATGGGAATTGGTCAAGTTTCCTCTGACCAGAGGATCTCTTGGCAATGTTACGTTGCCTATTTAAAAGACAAGGAGGGCCCGAGGAAGGTGACTGCCCTACCGATAGAAGTTCGAGATGATCGGGAAGAAGCAGAAATGCAAAGGCCCGAGCCAGTGGAAAAGCTGAAACAAATCCAACTGTGTACCGAGGACAAGAAAAAGATTAATTATATCGGGTCTGAGCAGCTGGAGGAATTCAAGGATGAGTTGAAGTTGTTTCTTCAACAGAATAATGACATATTCGCATGGTTTGCCGAAGACATGCCAGGAATTGATAGGGCTATCGCAGAGCACAAACTCTGGATAGATCCAAAGGTAAAACCAGTGATCCAGAAAAGGAGAAATTTCTCCATTGAAAAATACGAAGCCATTCGGGGCGAAGTTGAAAAACTGAAGAATTCTGGTTCCATAGAACCAATTGAATGCCCAACTTGGTTAGCCAACGTGGTAATGGTAAAGAAGGCAAATGGGAAGTGGAGGATGTGTACAGACTACACAGATCTCAACAAGGCTTGCCCTAAAGATTGTTATCCATTACCTCGGATTGACCTCTTGATAGATGCGACTGCAAGATATGAAACTCTAAGTTTCATGGATGCCTACTCAGGGTATAATCAGATCCTTATGAATAAGGAAGATGAGAAGTTCACGGCTTTCATGACTGATCGTGAAAGCTACTATTACAAAGTCATGCCATTTGGCTTGAAAAATGCAGGAGCTACATATCAAAGGGCCGTCAACAAGATTTTCAAGGACTTAATTGGAAAGAATGTTGAAGCTTATGCTGACGACATGCTAGTAAAGAGCTTTACAGGAGCAAATCATATTGCAGATTTAACTAAGGTATTTTCAATACTGCGAAAGTATCAAATGAAGCTGAACCCAGAAAAGTGTGCCTTTGGAGTTTCTTCAAGCAAATTTTTGGGCTTCATGGTGTCACAAAGAGGTATTGAGGCTAATCCTGCCAAAAATACAAGCTCGATTGACATGGAGGATCCCAAAACTGTTCGTGATGTGCAGTGTTTAACAGGGAGAATTGTCGCTTTGAATCGATTCATCTCCAAGTCTGGAGAGAAGTGTTTGCCATTCTTCAAGGCACTCAAAGATTTGAGGGGCAGCAAGGAAGCTAAATGGACTGAAAAATGCCAGAAAGCTTTCGAGGAACTTAAGGAGGCACTGGGAGAACCACCACTTTTGTCCCGACCGGAGAAGGGGGAAATCTTACAGCTATATCTAGCGGCGTCCCTTTCAGCGGTCAGTGCAATACTTATTCGTGAGAAAGATAAGAAACAGTGGCCAATTTACTATGTGAGTCACGTATTACTTGATGCGGAGACACGATATTCACAAATCGGGAAGCAGGCTCTGGCTCTCATGATTACCGCTAGAAAGCTACGGCCATACTTTCAGGCTCATCCAATAGAGGTATTTACAACATTCCCTCTTAGTAAAGTTCTTAATAAACCTGATTTGTTTGGAAGAATGGTGGCCTGGTCGGTCGAACTCAGTGAGTTCCAAGTGAGCTTTAAGCCCAGAACGACAATCAAAGCTCAGGCATTAGTCGATTTTGTAGTAGAAACTACTGTAGCAGTGGAGACCACCATTGAAGATCCCATTATACCAACCACTTGGGAGTTATATGTGGATGGTTCGAGTAATAAAGATGGAGCAGGAGCTGGAATTCTATTGAAAAGTCCAGCAGGATTTATTATTCGATATGCTTTGAGATTTGCATTTGAAGCTAGTAATAACGAGGCAGAATATGAAGAACCTCGCCTGCAGAAGTATCAAGAGATTGTGCAGGCATTTCAAAAGCAATTTCGGAATTTGAAGATATCTCAGATTCCGAGGACTGAAAATACAGTGGCAGATGAGCTATCCCAATTAGCCAATGCCAAAGAAAAAAATCTAGACCCTTCGGTCTACGTTGAAGAGGTAACATTTCGAAGTTATCATGAGAAAGAAATTTCTTATATTGAAGTAGAGCGTTGCTGGATGGATCCGATAATCGAATATCTGAGAGATGACAAACTACCTGAGGATCCGAAAGAGGCAAGATTGATCAAGATACGATCAGCAAGATTTGTCATTCAGAATGGAAGACTATACAAAAGATCTTATTCTGGACCCCTTATGAGATGTATAGGTCCCGAAGGAGCAAAATCAGCTTTGGCTGAAGTTCATGAGGGGATTTGTGGGGCTCACATGGGTGGATGAGCCCTGGCACACAAAATTCTAAGACTTGGTTTATATTGGCCTAAGATCCAAGAGGCTGCTATGGAGTATGTTCATCGATGTAGCAATTGTCAAATTCATGCTACAGTATCGAAGCGCCCAGCAGAAACCATGACTTCAATTCTAGATCCCATCCCCTTTGCGATGTGGGGAATTGATATCATGGGTAAATTCACCAAGGCGTCAGGCGGACGGGAATATTTGATAGTAGAAATTGATTACTTCACAAAATGGGTTGAAGCCAGTGCCCTAGCAACAATCACTGAGAAAAAAGTGGAGAAATTCGTGCTTGAGTCAATCATATATTACTTTGGGATTCCAAAGATTATTGTCACTGATCATGGTACTCAGTTCAACTGTCCACGATTTGAGCAATTTTGTGGAACTTATATGATCGAGCATCGTATGTCCTCAGTGGCATACCCCCAAAGCAATGGACAGGTAGAAGTTACTAATCGAACGCTGCTGGAAGGGATAAAGAGAAGACTTGAAGCTGACAAGGCTTTATGGGTCGAAGAACTTCATAATGTACTGTGGGCTTATAGAACTACGGTTTGAACACCCACAGGAGAAACTCCATTCAGGTTAGCATATGGGTCCGAAGCATTGGCACCTGTGGAGATAATGGCAGGGACATTACGGGATAGAGAGTTCGAGGAAAAAGTGAACGAGCAAGGACTGCTTGATAGTCTTGATTTGTTGGACGAAGTTCGGGCAAAGGCAATAGCACGAACTCAACATTATCAAAGAAGGATAGCGTCGCATTATAATACCTAAGTAAGGAATCGTCGGTACTTGGCTGGAGATTTGGTGTTGAGAAACACCTTTGCTTCAGACCCACGCCACCAAAGAAAATTGGACCCTTGCTGGGAAGGACCTTATATGGTTGTAAAACCAGTCGATTCAGGAGCTTACAGGCTGAAGAACATCAACACCCATAAATAGTTGGATCGTTCGTGGAATGCCAGGCATCTCAAAATTTTTTATCCTTGATGATGATTTCAATTTTGTTCGTGATGTAAACATTTTCAACTCAATCAATGCAATTATTGGCTTTCAACAAATTATCTTTTGATTGGGGGGCATCATACACCACATTCAAGAACAAGATCCGACTATAAGGCATCGGATGAAAATCCGTGTGGGTCCTTCAACACTTAAGGAATTTTTTCGGAATTTCTTAAGTCAAGGCATCGGATGAAAATCCGAGTGAGTTCCTTCCACAAGGTGTCGGTTTAAAACCCGAGTAAGTTCCTTCAAGACTTATTGAATTTTCGAAATATCCATAAGTAAAGGCATCGGTTTAAAATCCGAGTGAGTTCCTTTTACAAGGCATCGGTTTAAAACCCGAGTGAGTTCCTTCTCAGACTTATTTTATTTCTCTGGAAATCCTTAAGTAAAGGCATCGGTTTAAAACCCGAGTGAGTTCTTTCTCAGACTTATTGTATTTCTCCGGAAATCTTTAAGTAAAGGCATTGTTCTAAACAACTAAGACCTAGTTCAACAACGATTCAAGTGACTTGCAAAGTTCAGGATGAAGTTAATTTCTTATTTCTTCAAAAGACCGAAAGAGGCCAGTCTTTATATCAAACAAAAGATTACAAGGGCTGGATACAATCTTTGGTTAGAAAAGAAAGTCATCATCGGTGATCATTAAGAAGTCATACAAGATCGGCGCAGCTTTGCTAGAACAAACGCATGAGTCACGCAGCGGTATGGATTCAAGAAAAAGAAGAGGAGAAATCAGGATTACAAAAAACATTTCAGTATGTATAAAATCCTCCGCAATTTCATACTCTTTGTCTAGCTTGTCCAGGAGAAGTATGGTCCTCGACCAAACTTGCATTCAAGGCGAGCTCTTTATAATTGAATCCTTCCAGGGGAGAGTAAACAGGAGAATCTTCCAGATAATGCATAATATCCAGGTCAGAAGGCGGAGGATCAATCTTATTTTTGGTCCAGTTAGGAGAAGGAAGACCCAGGTTGGTAAACACTTCAGGATGGCAAACAACACTGTAGGGAGTCGTATCAAAATGGGGATTTTTCCTTAATATCGATTCCCATACTTCGTTCTCACCGTCCCGGTACACCTGCAAGTTATAAGCATTCAGCATATCAACAAAGGGCTTACTGTGTAAATACTTGAAGACGTAGGCTCGGCGAACGTCAGTTGGAAGGGATTCGGGCAAAGGAACGACAGCTTGCCTTTGAGGTAACGCTTCAGATCCTTTGGCTCCTGACTTACCAACTTCTCGCTCCAGTTGCCGGATCTTCTCCCTGGCATCATCCAAGTCTGACCGGAGACGATGGATCACCGAATTCTTTTCTCCTGCAACCTCCCAAGCTAGCTTTCTAAGGCGAGCAATCTCAGCGTCTTTAGCTTCAGAGATTTCCCGAAGCCTGGAAACTTCATTGCTCAACTTACTGAGCCTAGAGGCTGCTTCCACTTGGTTGTGGAAGTTACCAGTAAGACTCCTGCAAACAACTTCCGAGTTAAAAAGGAGCAGAAGAGTAATATTCATTAACATGGAAGAAGTATCTATTCATTAACTAGGAGGTCAATCTTTAAAAAAAAAAAAAAAAAAAACTCCCTAAGCCTCTTCCTCATTGTTGCCCGAGGAGCCCTGTACAGGAGAACTTTTCTCAGGATCCTGAGAAGAGCCTTCCTCAGGATTGTCATTGTTAGAGTCCTCTTCACAGCAGGCTTGTGACTCGGCTTGTGACTTTTCTTCTTGGAGTGGCGGTTCATCAGCAAGATATTCCTCATATTTTGGGTCAGCAGGAAAAGGATCATCCTCTTCCCGAGCCCAGTCAGGGAGATCCAAGTCTAACTTCTCGAAGACCTCTTTGTGACACACCTCATGAAAGGGAGCTGTATCAAAGGAAGGGATGGATTCAAGAATTTTTTCGTAAACATCATTCTGCCCCAAACGGTAAGCTTGGATGTTGAAGGCACCCAGCAGTTTGGAGAAAGGTACGCTTGTTCGGTACTTGCGAACACAATCCTTTCGAAGCTCTGGCTTGATATGTTCGGGCTTGCTAGGAATCACCAACTTCAAGTATCTTTCATTCTCCGCACACTTAAATTCCAGTCTGTCACCAAACAATGTGGCAGTTGTTTTCTGCTTCTTAGCCTCGCGCTCGGCAGCAACATCGCAAGCCGTTGAAGAATTGAGGGCCTCCTTTAGGGAGTTCATCTTCTCTTCATGCTTTCTCTGCAGCTCCTTAGCAGCTGCCGTCAGCCGGTCTATCTCCGAATTGGCCTTGGCCAAATTCTCTTCATAGGTCTGCAGCAAGGAGCCATTGCAGCCAACCCGGCTCAATGCTTCCATGTGCTAATAGAAGCTCAACACAACATTCCTGGGAAGGTAGAGATTATCAGAAGAAGTCATAAGAGATTATGAAAAAATAAACAAACAAGAAGACTGGTACCTTGTGGACTGACTAACAAGGGTATCATCGTCCAGAGCTTCAAATTCCCGACGATCAAAATGTATAAGACTGAGGGAGCTCCACTCTGCAGCTTTCTCAGGGTCTTGTGTCACCCTATCGGTCAGCTTCAGGGTCCACTGAGGGATGAAGACCTCCTCACAATCCTCAGAGTTTTTGGATTTTTTATGGGAGGAAGCATCAACTATATCATGCTTCCTTTTGGTTCGAGCGGAGGAGGAGACATTTGACCTCTCCACCATCGGTTTCTTCCCTTTACCCGAAGCATCAGCCATGGGCTTGATGTTCCTGATACCCCTGTAAGAAGGGTCGGGAGAGGGAACAGAAGCCTCTTGATCAACGGTTAAGGCTCTAGGCGACCGTTGCTCAGCTGTTACAACGGCCCTAGCGGCTTTCATTCGCAAGTTCTCTGGGTTCATTCTTGGAGGCACTGCAAAGAAGAAAAAGAGTCAGAATTAAAGACGTATCACTTCAGTAAAATTAAAGGATGATGGTTAGAAGCTCACAATGAGCCAAGCCCCAGTATTGAAGAATGGAGTTATACTCCAACTCAAGCCCATGTATCTCCTGATACCATGGGATTGATTTGATCTTCCTGACGGCCGTCTCGTCTTCTTTGGATAAGGGAAGGCCCCGGTTACTTTCAGAATAGGAAGTACACTACTTCCAGAAGGTCAGGAAGTTGAGATCTCATTGAAGCGCTCGACAGAAAAAATATCGTTCGCGCCATCTTTTGTGGTTGGAAGGACAAGTTCCCTTGGCAAGAATGCTACCGCTCCAATCGAGTTCAGCCTAATTGTGTTTGGAAAGAAACACCCACCCAGGAGGGTGGGAGATAGAAAGAAGATGGAAGTGCACAAAAAGAGCAAGAGATGGCGTAATGCCAAGTTCAAAACACAAACCCAAGAAGGCGACGATGAGACGCCAGCTATTGGGAAGGAGCATTCCAGGACAAATGTCCCAGTGATTCAAAATGGCTGAGAATAAAGGATTGAAAAAAAGAAAGCGAACCCCGCTTTCCAGGGCATCTATGTACAGGGAAAACTCGCCCGAAAGGATCGAGTTAACCCTTTCATCAGGATGGGGAGCCCTAGCTTGATAAGAGGAAGGAAAATCAAAATCTTGAATTGCTGAGAGAAGGGTTTCCTCCTTAAAAACGGAGGGGACAGAGCTAGGTCCGCCATTAGACCTGGAGGTTTGTTTCAACTGCCTAGAAGACTCGACAGTCACCCTAGGAGTCTTGGAAGATCCAAACTCAGGAAGGGCGGAGGAAGTTTTAGCTTTTCTCCCTAAACGTTTTTGGGAAACTTCAGCAAATTCGCGCCAGAGGACAGTTAGGGTTTTGTTATCACTATCCGACTATTCGGAAGGAAGGGAAGCAAAAGCTTCGTTACCACCACTATTACTGGCACTGGGTACCAGAGAAACCCTATTATCTGCCATTACTAAGTTTCAGTAAGGTACAAAAAGAAAAAGACTGGAGACAGGAAGTTTAAACTTTGCAAAGGATCAATAAACTCACTGATTCAGTGAAGCATGGACTCGAGAGCGAGAAGGCGCGAAGCAGATGTCGAAGGTTCAAATTCCAGACAAAAAGAATGAAACCTACGAAGACAACGAACTCTTTTAAAACACCCGCATGAGTGTTCGGGAATCTGAACGATCGAGATTGATTCAGGATCGACGGTCGAGATTTGAAGACGTTTTGAAAGTTTGAACTCATGAATCCAAAATAGGCGTTCGGAAAACCGTCGCTTGGGTTACGTGAGCCACGACGGATTGATTGCAAAGAGACACGTGGCATTGCCCTCACAACGCTCGAAGAAAAGTGACCACCGCATTAAATGTGATATGACATTTAATGGAACACGCAGAGACTATTGCCTGACGAAGAACCCAGTTAAAAACCAAGCCCTCGGGATCGACCGAATGCTTGGTCTAGGGGGCTCGTGATATGGAGAAAATATGATTGAACCGGATTCATTCTCGGTTTGACCCTCGACCCGGGTTGAGATGGAGGGAATCGACTCGCTCCCGAGCGAACCGGATCCAGAAGATAGCTTGGTGAGGAAGAAAACTAAATCAGCTACAAGCACGCCCTAATCCGACTTAAGGATTAGGCTAATTACCCTAATGATGATAGGCTCAAATTGGCGGCCGTAGCTTATCATTATCGAAGGGACAATCATCAGATAACTTGGAGGTTATCTCAGGAGTCCTCTACTAGTCCAAACTAGTAGAAGTCTACCGCTCAACGGATCTAACTGTTAAGATCCAACGACTACCCGAAAAAGGCTTACGATCTAGATCACCTTTCCTAGTTCTTCATTCCTTAGCTCTGTGCTTCTATTAGAGCCGTTTGTGATTAAGTTCATCAACTGACTTAGCCTTCAGAGGTGGACTCCCGACCCCAACGGTCGGCCCACGTCTGACGCTTTCGTTTTGCAGGTCATCACGAGGAGATCTAAGGGCTGAGCAGATTTTGGATGCATCATCACCATTTGCCCCCCCCCCCCAAATTTTAAAACAAATTTTAAAGGTAAAATAATGGGTATAAATGTCATCCCTATTTAAAAAATAAATCCTCAATCCCTATCCCCTCTCTTCTCTCTCACATTTTTTCTTCCTATTTATTCTCCTTCTATAAACGTGGGTTAAGGGAAAATTTTGAAAAAAATTTATTATTAAATATTCAAAATGCCATTTCTAATGGAAACTAACTCTTCAATTCCGATTAATTCTCCCCTCTTCTCTCTCACATCTTTTCTTCCTATAGATTCTCCTTCTATAAACGTGGGTTAAGGAAAATTTTTGAAAAAGAGATATTATTAAATATTCAAAATGTCATTTCTAATGGAAATTAACTCCTCAATCCCTATTTATTCTCTCATTCTCCTCTTTTTTTCCTATTTATTCTCTTCAGTTTCTTTATTTTTATTTATTCTATAAGTGCAGATTAAGGAAAACTTGGGAAAAAAAATCTTCTGCACAATTAGGGTCTCTTTCTCTTTTTCAATTTATTTATTTTTTTCTCTTTTACTTATTTTTATGTTATTCTATATTTGATTTTATATTCTTTGTTTTTGTATTTCTTTTGCAATTTTTATTATTTGATTTTATTTGTAAATAAAATGTCTATAATTGTAAGTAACTAACTACCAATGGTTTGCATCACTTACTTAAAATTTTCTTTTGTTTGCAAATTTTTTAGGGTTAAAGTCCCTTGTATTTTTTTTTAACTGATGCTTTAATTTACCTATATCTTGTTAAAAAAAATACCATTATTAATAATTTATCTATTTTTGTCAAATATATGTGGGCCCCACAAAATATATGTAGGCGTGCTTCTCCAATCTGAACTTTTATTATTCGCCCCCCCACTATTGAATCCTGGTTCCGCCCCTGAGTGCCATGACATTGAGAAGTAGCAAAGAGTTAGAAGGACCCATTGCTCGTCATTCAAATTTAAGACAGGAGAAAGAAAAAGAAGTAACACCTCCTGTACAACATGTAAGCCCAAAGGTAACACCCCCTCATTTTCCAAGAAGACTTTCTCAATAAAAAAACTTGAAGAGGAAAAAGAAATTCTTGAAACATTTCACAAAGTTGAGGTAAATATTCCTTTAATTGATGCTATCAAAAAAATTCCTCGGTATGCAAAATTTCTTAAGGAGTTATGTACTAATAAGAGAAAGTTGCAGCAATGAGAAAATAAGTGTGGGGGAGAATGTCTTAGCTGTCTTACAAAAGAAATTACCTTCAAAGTGCAAAGATCTAGGTATGTTTGTCATTCCTTGTAAAATAGGTAATGTGAAAGTTGAGAATGCTATGTATGATTTGGGTGCTTCTATTAATGTTATGCCTTTATCAGTTTATAAATCTTTGAATGTTTGACCTTTGAAAAATACTAGCATAATAAATCAATTGGCTGATAGATCAAATGTTTATCCTGAAGGAGTGTTAGAAGATGTTTTAGTTCAAGTAAATGGATTAGTTTTTCCTGCAGATTTTTATGTACTTGATATGGAAGAAGACTATTCTCCTAATTCAAGTTTGATTTTATTGGGGAGACCTTTCTTGAAAATTGCTAGAACTAAAATCGATGTGCATGATGGAACATTAACAATGGAGTTTGATGGTGAGATCATTAAATTTAATATCTATGCTTCCATGAGATATCCTAATGATGTATATGTTGTTTATGCTTTTGATGCCATTGATACTCTAGCTCAAAAAACATTTAATTTTTGTGATGAAGACAAGTTAAAAATTGGACTTAGTAATGGTTTAACTCTTGAAGAAGTGCAGCTTGCAAAAGAAGAGTTTGCAATAGATGATGAATTGCAAAATACTATTTTTGAATTAGAGTCACTTAGACCTATGAGGGTTGATGTTCCTTTTGCTAATCTTCCTATTTCTAACACAAAACTTTTACCTTCTATTGTGCAGGCCCCCAAGTTGAAACTCAAAACATTGGCAGATCATTTAAAATATGTATTCTTGGGTGATAATCAAAGTCTCCCCGTAATTATTTCAAGTAAGCTGAATGCATTAGAAGAAGAGAGATTGCTTAGAGTGCTTCGGGAATATAAGGAGGCTATGGGATGGACCATAGCGGACATAAAAGGTTTAAGTCCCTCAACATGTATGCACAAAATCCTGTTTGAAAAAAATTGTAAACCTTCTAGGCAACCTCAACGCCGTTTGAACCCATCTATGATGGAAGTAGTGAAAAAGGAAATTCTAAAACTCCTTGATGCAGGTATGATCTATCCAATCTCAGATAGCAAATGGGTAAGTCCAGTTCAGGTAGTTCCAAAGAAAACTGGCATCACTGTGATTTAAAATGAGAATGGTGAGATGGTGCCCACACGAATCCAGAACGGATGGAGAGTTTGTATAGATTATCCTAAATTGAATGCATCAATTAGGAAGGATCATTTTCCTCTCCCATTTATTGATCAAATGCTTGAACATTTAGCAGGAAAATCTCATCATTGTTGTTTGGATGGCTTTTTAGGTTTTCATCAAGTTCTGGTTGCACTAGAGGATCAAGAGAAAACCACATTTACGTGTCCTTTTGGTACTTTTTCTTACCGACGGATGCCATTTGGACTTTGCAATGCGCCTGCTACATTCCAGAGATGTATGGTTAGTATTTTTTCTGAGTATGTTGAGAATATCATAGAAGTGTTTATGGATGATTTTATAGTCTATGGTGATTCTTTTGATGTATGTCTAACTAATCTAACAAAAGTGCTGCAGAGATGTATAGAAGCTAATCTTGTTTTGAATTATGAAAAATGTCACTTTATGGTAAATCAAGGACTTATCCTTGGACAAATCGTTTCTGCAAAAGGTATAGAGGTTGATAAGTAAGAAATTGATATTATAAAATCATTGCCTTACCCTGTAACTGTATAGGAGATTTGTTGTTTTTTGAAGCATGCAGGATTTTATCGTCGCTTTATCAAGGACTTCTCCAAAATCACACAACCTTTGTGCAGACTATTGCAAAAGGATGTAGCATTTGACTTTGATAAAGCGTGCAAGGAAGCTTTTGACATTTTAAAAGACAAGTTGACTTCAGCCCCCATCATCAGATCACCAGATTGGAACCTCCCTTTTAAATCATGTGCGACGCAAGTAACTATGCAATAGGGGCAGTTTTTGGACAAGAATTTGGAAGAGAGTCTCACGCCATTTATTATGCTTCAAGAACTCTTGACAGTGCACAATGCAATTATTCAACAACGGAAAAAGAACTTTTAGCTATTGAATTTTCTTGAGAAAAATTCCATTCTTATTTATTGGGTACTAAAATTGTTATTTACTTTGATCATGCAGCTTTGAAATATTTGTTTTCAAAGAAAGAAGCAAAACTGAGGTTGATCCGTTGGATACTCTTGTTACAAGAATTTGACTTGGAAATACGTGACAAGAAAGGTGCAGAAAATTTAGTTGCCGACCACTTGAGTAGATTGATTTCAAGTGAAGACTCATCTCCACTACAAAACAATTTCCCAGATGAGCATCTCTTTTTCCTTAATGAGGTTCCTTGGTATGCAGATATAGTTAACTATTTAGTTATTAAAACTCTACCTAAGGATTTATCTAGAGCTCAAAAAGATAAAATAAAAAGTGATGCCAAATATTATGTGTGGGACGATCCTTACCTTTGGAAGCATTGTTCGGATTTAATTATTCGTAGATGTGTCCATCAACAAGAAATATCATCCATCTTACAATTCTGTCATTCATATGCTTTTGGTGGACATTTTGGTCCAAAAAGAACGGCTCGAAAAGTTCTAGAATGTGGGTTATATTGGCCAACTTTGTTTCATGATGCATATAGGTTTTGTAAATCATGTGAGCGTTGTCAAAAGACTGGGAACTTAGGACATAGAGATCAATTACCCCTTATCCCTATACTTATTTGTGAAATTTTTGATGTCTGGGGTATAGATTTCATGGGTCCTTTTCCTAATTCTTTTGATTATTTTATATAATTATTGCTGTGGATTATGTTTCTAAATGGGTGGAGGCTAAAGCTATCCGAACTAATGATTCTAAAGTGGTTGTGGATTTTGTCAAGTCACAGATTTTTGTCAAATTTGGCACACCCAAGGCAATGATTAGTGATAGAGGCACTCATTTCTGCAATAAAGTGATTGAAGCATTGTTCCGCAAGTATAATGTCACTCATCGTATTTCCACTGCATACCATCCACAAACAAGTGGGCAAGCTGAGGTGTCCAACTGAGAAGTCAAGTCCATTCTTGAGAAAACAGTAAATCCAAATTGAAAAGATTGGAGTTTAGGACTTAATGATGCATTGTGGGCCTATTGGGTAAGCTTGTCACCTGCCTGTCGAGATGGAGCATAAGGCATTTTGGGCTGTAAAACAATGCAATATGGAAATGGACAAAGTTGGAGAACAACGAAAGCTTTAGTTACAAGAGTTGGAAGAAATTTGCAACGAAGCCTATGAGAGTTCAAGGATTTACAAAGATAAAACAAAGGCTTTCCATGATCAGCAATTGCGAGGTAAGAATTTTACAATTGGTCAAAAAGTTTTGCTCTACCAATCTAGATTGAAATTGTTATAGGAAAACTACGTTCTAGATGGTTAGGACCTTTTGTCGTTACTAATGTCTTCTCTCATGGTGCAGTTGAAATTCAAAGTTTTGAGACTAATAAAATTTTTAAAGTTAATGGTCATCGGTTAAAACCTTTTTATGAATATTTTCAAGTGCATAATGTTGAAATTGAGCTTGGTATTCTAGAATACAAGGAATGAAAATGCACCAAGTCTAGCCAAAGATGTTAAATGAAGGTGCTAATGGGAGGCAACCTGATATGGAGGAAATATGATCGAACCTGGTTCATACTCAGTTTGATCCTCGACCCCGGTCGAGACTGAGGGAATAGACTCGCTTCCGAGCGAGCCGGGTCCAGAAGATAGCTTGCTGAGGAAGAAAACTAAATCAGCTACAGGCACGCCCTAATCCTACTTATGGATTAGGTTGATTACCCTAATGACGGCAGACATAACTTGGAGGCTGTCACTTATCATCATTAAAGGGATAATCATCGAATAACCTTGAGGTTATCTCAGGAGTCCTCTACTAGTTCTAACTAGTAGAAGTCTATCGCTCAATGGATCTAACTGTTAGGATCCAACAACTACCCGAAGAAGGCTCGAGTGCATCCAATGAAGGAGATTCGAAGGTACACTCTATATAAACCTTATTTACCTACGAGGTAAAAGGGGACTCAGATCCACATACACACTGGTAGATGTAAACTATCAGAGGCTTACGATCTAGATCACTTTCCCAGTTTTTCATTCCTTAGCTCTGTGCTTCTAGCAGAGCCGTTTGTGATTAAGTTCATCAACTGACTTAGCCTTCGGAGGTGGACTCCCGACCCCAGTGGTCGGGCCACATCTGACGCTTTCGTTTTTGCATGTCATCACAAGGAGATCTAAGGGCTGAGCAGATTTTTGACGCATCATTTGGCGCCGTCTGAGGGAAAGACTTGTAAAGCCATGGTGACTAGATCGGTAGTAGCCGTTGCACAATGTGATACTGGGTGTTCAAATTCCGGAGAGAATAACTCGGATATTCTCCAGAGAAGTCTACCACCTCTTGAGGTAGATGGTGGTCAGGGAGGACATGATCCTCCAGAGACATTCCAAGATCAACTGAATCAGGTAAAGATTCAACTCTTGGAGGTGAGTCAAGCACTCCGCGTGCTAACCAGACAAGTGGTATTACCACAAGAACCTGATCATTGCGATTCAGGGAGGCGTGTATTACCACGGGATCAAAGATTGACTGAAGATCGGAATATCGGTCAGAACTTTCGCGAAGGTGACCGAGGGCCTAGGAGGATCGACAATCAACCTAGGCGGGACGATCGGTTTGACAGACCACAGGAAAGTACAACCGACTCAAATACAAGGTTGGATGCAGGAGTGAGGACTCACTCACCAACTGTTAGACGAACCGTTCGTGATGATCGAGCAGTTCGCGATGAGCGGAATGTTCGTGATGATCGAATAGCTCGTGATGATAGTGTTGTTTGAGGTCGTGATCATAATGCAGAAGATCACTCGACTCATATTGGTCAGGAATTGGTCAACATCAATAAAAAACTAGGGCAGTTGGCTAGGGGAAGGATAACCGAGGATATTTATTCAGTTATTCGGAAGACCCCCTTTGCTGAGCCAATTGCGGGATATCAATTTCCCCACAACTTCCGTTTGCCTACTTTTTCTACATTCGATGGCTCTGGAGATCCTACGGCCCACATCGGCTATTATCAGCAGACTATGGCAGTTGCAGGTAATTCTGATGAAATTCTATGTAGGGTTTTTGGTTCATCTTTAACCGGAGCAGCACAAAAGTGGTTTTCGAACCTTCCATCTGGAAGGATCGTAAACTTTGATGAGTTGGCATGCAAATTCATAGGGCGATTCCAGAGTGGAATCCAAGTCAAGAAGATAGAAGAAACCTTGTTTACCATCAGGACAGGAAAGAGCGAATCGATCAGAGAGTACCTAAAAAGATTCAATAGAGTAACAATGGAGATAGAGAATTTGGATGAGCAAGTAGCTAAAACTGCTCTATTCACTGGACTCACTAACCGAAGACTCCTGGAGCTATTACTATAGGACATGCTTACAACTTATGCCGAGTTGGTGCAAAGATGCCAAAAGCAGGCTGAAGTCATAGAGATCTTAGATGTGCGCCAGGGAGACAACAAAGCCTCCACTAAGAAACAGAAGGCTCCTAAGCAAAAGCAGAAGCCGAAGAAGAATGTTCGCGATTGGGTTGGAAAACCTCAGGCTTGGCGGCAAAGGTCTCCTGATAAAAGTGAGTATACTCCATTGAATGCTCCTCGGGCTAATATTCTGAATATCATCAAAAGGCAAAATATTTTGAAGTGGCCACCTAAAATTCCTTTAAAGCCTGGAGAGCAGCAGGATCGAGAAAAATATTGCCGATTCCAGAAGGACTATGGTCATTATACAAATGACTGTCGTCATCTAAAAGCAGATATTGCGAGATTAATATCTCAGGGACACTTGTCCAATTTTGTTAGCAAAAGAAGGGAGGAGCCACGTGAGCCACGCGGGGCTGCCCCTAAAAGGAATCGTTCGGTTAGTTCAGAATGATCGAAGGAGGCTCCGAAGTCTAAGAAAGGCAAGGTGGTGATTGATGCTACTCAATCACCGATCCTTACAATTTTTGGAGGTCCAGAGCCTGAATCACTCCGGAGTTTAAAGACGAAATCTAAATTTGTTGGAACCGGAGAGACGCAGAAGCAGAAGAGGCCAAATGGTGAAGATTCTATCACCTTTGGCGAGGAGGATGAAAGAGGCGTTTGTCTACCTCACGATGATGCCATAGTCATCAAGGTAGAGATTGCGCGCCGAGAAGTGCATAGAGTTTTAATTGATACAGGGTCTGCAACTGACCTAATTTCTTATGAAGTGTATCAATGCTGAGGGTGGATGATGACTTGATAAAGCCATCATCCACGCATTTATATGGCTTTGTAGGATCATCTGTAGTAGCGGAAGGATCTGTCCAGTTGGACTTATCTATTGGAAGTTTTCCCAAGGAGGCGACCGTCTGGATCAATTTTTTGGTGGTTCGGGAACTTCCAGCTTATAATGTTATCCTCGGATGACCATCTTTGTCCCAGATAGGTGCTATTGTTTCGACGAAGCACCTGAAGATAAAATTCCCGACTGATATGGGAATTGGTCAAGTTTCCTCTGATCAGAGGATCTCTCAGCAATGTTACGTTGCCTATTTAAAAGACAAGGAAGGCCCGAGGAAGGTGACTGCCCTACCTATAGAAGTTCTAGATGATCAGGAAGAAGCAGAAATGCAAAGGCCCGAGCCAGTGGAAAAGCTGGAGCAAATCCAACTGTGTACCGAGGATGAGAAAAAGATTACTTATATCGGGTCTGAACAGCTGGAGTAGTTCAAGGAGGAGTTGAAGTTTTTTCTTCAACAAAATAGTGATGTATTTGCATGGTCTGCCGAAGACATGCCAGGAATTGATCGAGTTGTCGCAGAGCATAAGCTCTGGATAGATCCTAAGGTGAAACCGGTTATCCAGAAAAGGAGAAATTTCTCCTTTGAAAAATACGAGGCCGTTCGGGGCGAAGTTGAAAAACTGAAGAATTCTAGTTTCATAGAACCAATTGAATGCCCAACATGGTTAGCCAACGTGGTAATGGTCAAGAAGGCGAATGGGAAGTGGAGGATGTGTACAGACTACACAGACCTCAACAAGGCTTGCCCTAAAGATTGCTATCCGTTGCCATGGATTGATCTCTTGATAGATGCGACTGCAGGTTATGAAACTCTAAGTTTCATGGATGCCTACTCAGGGAATAATCAGATCCTTATGAATAAGGAAGATGAGAAGTTCACGGCTTTCATGACTGATTGTGAAAGCTACTATTACAAAGTCATGCCATTTGGCCTGAAAAATGCAAGAGCTACATATCAGAGGGCCATCAACAAGATTTTCAAGGACTTAATTGGAAAGAATGTTGAAACTTATGTTGACGACATGCTAGTAAAGAGCTTTACAAGAGCAAATCATATTGCAGATTTAACTGAGGTATTTTCGGTCTGGCGAAAGTATCAAATGAAGCTGAAACTTGGAAAAAGTGCGCCTTTGGAGTTTTTTCAGGCAAATTTTTGGGCTTCATGGTGTCACAGAGGGGTATTGAGGCTAATCCTGCCAAAATACAAGCTCTAATTGACATGGAAGCTCCCAAAACTGTTCCTGATGTGCAGTGTTTAACAGGGAGAATTGCCGCTTTGAATCGTTTCATCTCCAAGTCTAGAGAGAAATGTTTACCATTCTTCAAAGCACTCAAAGATTTGAGGGGCAGCAAGGAAGCAAAGTGGACTGAAGAATGTCAGAAGGCTTTCGAAGAATTGAAGGAAACACTAGGACAACCACCACTTTTGTCCCGACCAAAGAAGGGGGAAATCTTACAGCTATATCTAGCGGCGTCCCTTTCAGCGGTCAGTGCAGTACTTGTTCGTGAGAAAGATAAGAAACAATGGCCTATTTATTATGTGAGTCACGTATTACTTGATGCGGAGACACGATATTCACAAATCGAGAAGCAGGCTTTAGCTCTCATAACAGAGGCCAGGAAGCTACGGCCATACTTTCAGGCTCATCCAATAGAGGTGTTTACGACTTTCCCTCTTAGTAAAGTTCTTAATATACCTGATTTGTCTGGAAGAATGGTGGCCTGGTCGGTCGAACTCAGTGAGTTCCAAGTGAGCTTTAAGCCCAGAACGACAATCAAAGCTCAGGCGTTAGCTGATTTTGTAGTAGAAACTACTGCGCCGGTGGAGACCACTATTGAAGATCCTATTATACCAACAATTTGGGAAGTATATGTGGATGGCTCGAGTAATAAGGATGGAGCAGGAGCTGGAATTCTATTGAAAAGTCCAGCAGGATTTATCATTCGATATGCTTTGAGATTTGCATTCGAAGCAAGCAATAACGAAGCAGAATATAAAGCCTTGATAGCTAGACTTCGGTTGTTAAAAGCATTGTCCATTGCAGATGTTACTATTTATAGTGACTCTCAATTTATAGTCAACCAAGTCCAGAGGGAGTATGGTATTAAAGAACCTCGCTTGCAGAAATATCAAGAGATTGTGCAGGCATTTCAAAAGCAATTTCGGAATTTGAAGATATCTCAGATTCCGAGGACTGAAAATACAGTGGCAGATGAGCTATCCCGATTAGCCAATGCCAAAGAAAAAAATCTAGACCCTTCGGTCTACATTGAAGAGATAACATTTCCAAGTTATCATGAGAAAGAAATTTCCTATATTGAAGCAGAGCGTTGCTGGATGGATCCGATAGTCTAATATCTGAGAGATAACAAACTACTTGAGGATCCGAAAGAGGCAAGATTGATCAAGATACGATCAGCAAGATTTGTCATTCAGAATGGGAGACTATACAAAAGATCTTATTCGGACCCCCTTCTGAGATGTTTAGGTCCCGGAGGAGCGAACTCAGCTCTGGCTGAAGTTCATGAAGGAATTTCTGGAGCTCACATGGGTGGACGAGCCCTGGCACACAAAATTCTAAGACTTGGGTTATATTGGCCTAAGATCCAAGAGGCTGCTATGGAGTATGTTCGTCGATGTAGCAATTGTCAAATTCATGCTACAGTATCGAAGCGCCCAGCGGAAACCATGACTTCAATTCTAGATCCCATCCCCTTTGCGATGTGGGGAATCGATATCATGGGCAAATTCACCAAGGCATCAGGCGGACGAGAATATCTGATAGTTATCACATCCTCCCAGCCGGTACCCTATCTGGCGTACCCGAGAGTGTGATCCACAGCCCGAAGATCAGGTATCGAGTAATCAACCTCCCACATAAACAATAACATAATCATGAACAATAATAATAAAAGTGCGGAAGATAAACCATAGATCCAAATAAGGAAAGGATGAATCATATATAAATCAGAGTACTAGATATAATCAGAGTGTCTAAATCAGATAAATAAAGTGAGGCGAAATCCCACTCTACAACCAGCGGAAAAGTAGTTCTAAAAGAGAATAAGCAAGATAGAATCTAATCCCAATAGCAGGTACAATAGGTAACTAAATTGTTCTCAATCTTATAGACAATATCCCTATAAGTATAAATCTCATAAACGGCAGAAGGGCGCTTCCACTCTATGGTCGGACTAAGCATTGTACGGAGCATAACCACTCGCGGGATCTTTAGTGCAATTGTCGTAACCGCAATCACCTTCCTGGAGATATGCCTCTTCTCCTTGCGCTTCTTCATACGGGCCGTCATGATATTCAGAACCTGTAGAATAGTCTAACAACATTGTACAATAAAGGAATGAGTTTCAAAGAAACTCCAAGAAGGCGATTAAATCCATAATAACATAAATGGCGGGATTTCAGAACAAACATAAATGCAATATGGTATGAAACAAACAATGAATGTATGAATCTAACTCTACATATGCTGGTCTCTATTGGCAGACATGCTTTAAGTCATAGCACCATACTTCTTTAGGAAGGTCTCAATCTCTCATCATCAGTTGGTAATGGGTCCGGCATCCCTCGAGACATTCCATGGCTGGGGGTATAGGTCACCGCTCTCTCACATCACCATTGGTCTAAGTACTGGCGCATGTCAGGGCAAAGCCTAGCCAAATGCAAGTCTTCTACTTAGTTACATCAAGTTAGATCCAGATACGTCCATTCCTCGTCCCTGACGATCCTTTCCGGTATCCTTCACACTAGAGTCCTCATAGTCCCTGACTACGGACTCATCAACCCTATTGGTCATCCACATATGGTAAACGGGAAGCTCTCACGTCCCCTCACGGGTTGGTTACCGGTCTTGAGCGCCCGTGAGCCCAAGTCTATCCATATGCAACCCTACCAATAAATGGCCCCCACAATGTGATTCCTATCCTCTCACGGGTTGGTTACCGGTCTTGAGCGCCCATGAATCCCCATTGCTACCACGGGTCGTTCGGTCTCAATACCCCTCCGATTAGGGTCTGACATAACGGGACATCCTAGCCAAACACTACTAGACAGTCCTAAATATGTCATCCAACGGTTTAGGAAGGTGTCCAGAGGGCATCTCCGGAAACATCCCATAATATTCCCGTAGTAGTCCAAGGACGAAGTGTCAAAAGGACACCTCTCCTTTCCAAACCATACTTAAGCATACACAAGCATCAATTCATATCATCACATATATGGTAACTTCATATATGGAAAGAAATCAATAATTACAATCAACTTGTATATAACCAGTAAGTAAATCATACATGAGTCAATTCAATATAAATAAGTAATGCTACGATATCAAGACAAGTACCACAGTAGAATAACATTATAAGAATCTAATTAAAGAAATAACTTAACAAGATTCAAATATAGAAACTAAGATATGCAATTTATGTTGTTAAAGAAGTAACCATCCTTACCTTTTATAACTTGCAAAGGAATCCTAAGAAATCAAGTAAGATCTTGACAAACTTGAGAAGAAGGTCCTAAACAAGTGTATACAACATATTAGGAAAGATCCCTAACAGAAAAGATACCAAAACATCCAAAACAGACCAATTCTGGAGTTCTTTGTACTCATTGGTCGATTGGATTGGTCTATCTGCGTCGATCGACCAATCGGTCGACCAATGCGAGACGATAGCCTATAAAATCAGAGTTTTAAGATATAAAATCCAAATTTGGTGGTTCAAAAGGGTACTAATCAAGGGGTAAACTACATTAGTAGTATTCTAACATATAGGAGACCTCAAAAAACTAATCAAATCAAGTCATCAAGATACAAATTAGGAAACATAAAGTTACCATAATTAGATCAATCATGGTTCTTGAAGAATTCAAGATAGAAATCAAAGACAAGAACAATAGGAGAATGAATCATTGATTCAGATAAAGGTATCATGAAAGGCATACTTAGATCTTCAAGAAAATAGACCTAAGAGCATAAATCTAAATAAGGAAACAAAACCTACCATATATGTAACTATCATGATTCATGAAGAAAACATGGTATGGTAGAAGAGAAACAACTAGAGATTGATAGATCATGGATCAAGAAAAGAAAACACAGCAATTGACTACTAACATGATCAATATAGTAGATCTAAGGAGATCAGAATTCAAATCAAAAGATAAACAAAGACTAGATCATGGTTTGATCATGATTCCTTCAAAAGCTTGCAATGATCATGGTTAAGATCATTGCATTAGCCATTAATCCTTAGGAAGATCATGAGAGACAAGTCCAGAGATGTTTGCAACAGAGAATGCAGCATCCCCTCTACTGTCTCAACTCAAAAAGGAAAGAAAAACAGAGATGGAGGAGAAGAAGAGAGTGTAGACATACCTTTGATGCAAAAGGAAGAGTTTTGACGAAGATCCGTCAAGAAAAACACCAAGGATGCAAGGGAGATGACTTGCAGAGGTCTTTGGTTCGTTCCAAAGAGTTTGGAGGCAAAAAATACGAAGTAGACTCGAGATTGGACTTAAATAGAGCAAGCAAGACCTAATTGCCAAAGAGAGCACCCATTGGTCGAGTGGATTGGTCGACTGGACCTCAGTTGACCAATCAGTTCAGCAACTCCTAAACAGGGAATTGAAGACCCAGATCAAATCCAATTCTAAAGGGGTTTTGCACACATATCAAGTGACTTACCTAATAGGTAGAAATGCCTTCAAACCATGATAGAGAGCACTCCAAGTCCATCAACTAATCCAATCTTCATCAAGATTCAGTTTCCATAAATAGAACCTCATCATCAACTCTCATGGATTCAAAGCCAGACACCAAGTCCTCCACTGGGATGGCCCAAAGCTGACTTCTTACTTTACTTCGGGTCACTGGACCTACAAATAACAAGGTTTCCGGGGTCAAGGTTAGGGCTGGGTTTTACAATAGTAGCAATTGATTAATTCACAAAATGGGTTGAAGCCAGTGCCCTGGCAACAATCACTAAGAAAAAAAGTGGAGAAAGTCGTGCTTGAGTCAATCATATATCGCTTTGGGATTCCAAAGATTATCATCACTGACCATGGCACCCAGTTCGACTGTCCCCAATTTGAGCAATTTTGTGGAACTTACATGATCGAGCATCGTATGTCCTCAGTGGCATACCCCCATAGCAATGGACAGGTAGAAGTTACTAACCGAACGCTGCTTGAAGGGATAAAGAGAAGACTTGAAGCTGACAAGGCCTTATGGGTCGAAGAACTTCATACTGTACTGTGGGCTTTTCAAACTACGGTTCGAACACCCACAGGAGAAACTCCATTCAGGTTAGCATATGGGTCCGAAGCGTTGGCACCTGTGGAGATAATGGAGGGGACATTACGGGACAGAGAGTTCGAGGAAAAAGCGAACGAGCAAGGACTGCTTGATAGTCTTGATTTGTTGGACGAAGTTCGGGCAAAGGCAATAGCATTGCCCGAACTCAACATTATTAAAGAAGGATAGCGTCACATTATAATACCCGAGTAAAGAATCGTCGGTACTTAGCAGGAGATTTGGTGTTGAGAAACACCTTAGCTTCAGACCCACGCCACCAAAGAAAATTGGCCCTTCCTGGGAAGGACCTTATATGGTTGTAAAACCAGTCGGTTCAGGAGCTTACAAGCTGAAGAACATCAACACCTAGAAAGAGTTGGATCGTTCGTGGGATGCCAGGCATCTCAAAAAATTTTATCCTTGATGATGATTTCAATTTTGTTTGTGATATAACTAATTTCAACTCAATCAATGCAATTATTGGTTTTCAACAATTATCTTTTGATTGGGGGGCATCATAAACCACATTCAAGAACAAGATCCGACTATAAGGCATCGGATGAAAATCCGTGTGGGTCCTTCAACACTTATGGAGTTTTTTGAAATTTCTTAAGTCAAGGCATCGGATGAAAATCCGAGTGAGTTCCTTCCGCAATGCGTCGGTTTGAAACCCGAGTAAGTTCCTTCAAGACTTATTGAATTTTCGAAATATCCTTAAGTAAAGGCATCGGTTTAAAACCCGAGTGAGTTCCTTCTCAGACTTATTGTATTTCTTCGGAAATCCTTAAGTAAAGGCATCGGTTTAAAACCCGAGTAAGTTCCTTCTACAAGGCATCGGTTTAAAACTCGAGTGAGTTCCTTCTCAGACTTATTGTATTTCTCCAGAAATCCTTAAGTAAAGGCATCGGTTTAAAACCCGAGTGAGTTCCTTCAAAGACTTATTGAATTTCTCCGGAAATCTTTAAGTAAAGGCAGTTTTCTAAACAACTAAGACCTAGAGCAACAGCGACTCAAGTGACTAGCAAAGTTCAGGATGAAGTTAATTTCTTATTTCTTCAAAAGACCGAAAGAGGCCAATCTTTACATCAAACATGAGATTACAAGAGTTGGATACAATCTTCGGTCAGAAAAGAAAGTCATCACCGGTGATCATTAAGAAGTCATACAAGATCAGCACAGCTTTGCTAGAACAAACACAAGAGTCAAGCAGCGGTATGGATTCAAGAAAAAGAAGAGGAGAAACGGGGATTACAAAAAGCATTTCAGTATGTACAAAATCCTCTGCAATTTCATACTCTTTGTCCAGCTTGTCCAGAAGAAGTATGGTCATCGACCAACCTTGCATTCAAGGTGAGCTCTTCATAATTGAATCCTTCCAGGGGAGAATAAACAGGAAAATCCTCAAGATGATGCATAATATCCGGATCAGAAGGCAGAGGATCAGCCTTATTTTTGGTCTAGTCAGGCGAGGGAAGACCCAGGTTGGTAAACACTTCATGATGGCAAACAGCGCTGTAGGGAGTCGTATCAAAATGAGGATCTTTCCTTAGTATCGATTCCCATACTTCGTTCTCACCATCCCGATACGCCTGCAAGTTATAAGCATTCAGCATATCAACAAAAGGCTTATTGTGTAAATACTTGAAGATGCAGGCTCTATGAACGTCAATTGGAAGGGATTCGGGCAAAGGAATGACAGCTTGCCTCTGAGGTAACGCTTCAGATCCTTTGGCTCCTGACTTTCCTACTTCTCGCTCCAGTCGCCGGATCTTCTCCCTGGCATCATCCAAGTCTAAACAGAGACGCTCGATCACCAAGTTCTTTTCTCCTGCAACCTCCCAAGCTAATTTCCTAAGGAGAGCAATCTCAGCGTCTTTAGCTTCAGAGATTTCCCGAAGCCTGGAAACTTCATTGCTCAGCTACTTGAGCCTAGAGGCTTCTTCCACTTGGTCGTGGAAGTTACCAGTAAGACTCCTACAAACAACTTCCGAGTTAAACAGGAGCAGAAGAGTAACCTACAGAATCAAAAGATAATGAAGAAAGACTTAAATCACCATTGACTTCATAAAGTCCTCGTCTAGAAGTTTGGGAAGATCTGCGCTCTCAGAAGTCATTCGAGCAGCAGTGCACCATTCCAACGCTTTGTCAAATTTGTTTGACACTAATTCAGGCAAAGGATGAGAAGGATAAGCTACATCAAGAGAAGGATGAGCTGCATCACTTGCCAACCGACGACGCTTCCTAGTAGCAAAATCCTCCAACTCCAAAGGAGAGGAAGAGGATGCCAAACAAGCATTAGAGTTGGGAATAGAAGTAGCACCTACTGGGACCGCACCTTCATCCGATGGCAACATAGTTGCCTCAATGCCCGAAGGGTCTCCTTCGGGGATGCACGAATGGTCTCTGCAGCAGCGCCATCAGCAGCGCCATAAAAAATGAAGTGATCAAGATCTTCCTGGGAAGAACGAGCGATCTCTTCAGGCAGAGGAAGCGTAGGAGTGGCATCAGTAGATTGTGTGGGAATCTGACTTGAAGATTTACCAACAGCAGCCGCCTTACGCTTAGAGGATTCACCAGATGAAACCACCTCGTTGGCCCCAACCGCTGCCGATACTGGAACGATTTTCTTACAAGATTTAGCTCTAATAAAGTTCGGATCGATTCTGGGAGCCACTGTGTACACAGAAAAAGCCATATCAGTACAAAAAACCAACAACACAAGAAACAAAGGAAAACCCTAGTTCTCTGTCAGATATGAACTACTCAAGTTACCCATTAAGTAAACCCCAAGTTTTACTACTGTGGAATTTACTCAGGGGGAAGGAGAGAGCAAAAAAGCTCACTTGTTCAGAAATTATTGTTGGAGTACGAGGAATACGGAAGCAGAGCAGGAGGACGGAATGTCGCTTTTGCAAATCTAACTTGCAGATAGCAGGATAGATGGAGAGTACCCTCCAAGGCTTTAAATAGCCTCAGGTATTAAGACGACAGTTGAGAGCCAAAGGCAACCAATGGCCCAGATCGAAAAAACGCTTCGAAATCCTCAACAAGCAAGATCAATGGTCAAAAGGAGGCCACATGGAAATAGGCATCTGGTACGAGAATACCTCCAACCATCGTACCGCCATTTGAATAATGGTTGTATTACCAATTCATTGAAAATAGTGAATGAGGTACAAAAGCAAGAAAACATTTGGACTTCACAACAAATGAAGGGAAGCGTGCAGACTTTGCAATAAATGAAGGAGTAAGGGAGAGTAAAGCTAAAGCACCTTTCCCGAACATCTCTTCATGATATCTTTACAAGATTATCATTCTTCGAGGTATACGAATTTAAGTGATAAGTTTTATCATTTATATTTTGAATTTCAAGACAAGCTTTCGATAGGACACGAGGAAATATTAAGGCAAACATGGAAGAATTATTTATTCATTAATTGGGAGGGTAATCTGTACAAAACAAAAATGTAACTCCCTAAGCTTCTTCCTCATTATTGCCCGAAGAATCCTGTGCAGGAGAGCCTTTCTTAGGGTCATCATTTTCAGGGTCCTGTGAAGAGCCTTCTTCAGGATTGACATTATCAGCGACAGCCTGAGACTTTTCCTCTTGGAGTGGCGGTTCGTCAGCAAGATATTCCTCATATTTTGGGTCAGCTGGAAAAGGATCATCCTCTTCCCGAGCCCAGTCAGGGAGATCCATTTTTAACTTCCCGAAGACCTCTCTGTGACACACCTCACGAAAGGGAGCTGTATCGAAGGAAGGGATGGATTCAAGAATTTTTTCCCAAACGTCATTCTGCCCCAAGCGGTAAAGCTTGGATGTTGAAGGCACCCAGCAGTTTGGAGAAAGGTACGCTGTTCAGGTATTTCAGAACACAATCCTTTCGAAGCTCCGGCTTGATATGCTCGGGTTTGCTAGGAACCGCCAGCTTCAGATATTCTTCGTTCTCTGCGCACTTAAGCTCAAGTCTGTCACCGAACAACGTGGCAGCTGTTTTCTGCTTCTTAGCCTAATGCTCGGCAGCAACAGCGCGAGCCTTTGAAGAGTCGAGGGCCTTTTTTAAGGCGTTCATCTCCTCATCATGTTTCATCTGCAGCTCCTTAGCAGCTGCCGTCAAACGGTCTATCTCAGAATTGGCCTTGGCCAAATTCTCTTCACAGGTCTGCAGTAAGGAGTCGTTGCGACGAACCCGGATCAATGCTTCCATGTGCTGATAAAAGCTCAACACAGCATTCCTGGGGACGAGGAGATCATCAGAAGAAGTCATAAGAGATTAAGAGAAAATCAATAAAAAAAATCAGGAAGGCCGGTACCTTGTGGACTGACTAACAAGGGCATCATCGTCCATGGCTTCAAATTCCTGACGATCATAGGGTAGAAGACTGAGGGAGCTCCATTTTGCAGCTTTCTCAGGGTCTTGTGTCACCCTATCAGTCTGCTTTAAGGTCCACTGAGGTGTGAAGACCTCCTCATAGTCTTCGGAATTTTTGGACTTTTTATGGGAGGAAGCATCAACTATATCGTGCTTCCTTTTGGTTCGAGCGGAGGAGGAGACATTTGACCTTTCCACCATCGGTTTTTTTCCTTTACCCGAAGCGTCAACCACGGGCCTGATGTTCCTAATACCCTTGTAAGAAGGGTCGGGAGAGGGAACAGAAGCTTCTTGATCAGCAGTTAAGGCTCTGGGCGACCGTTGCTCAGCTGTCACAACGGCCCTAGCAGCCTTCGCCCACAGGTTCTCAAGGTTTTTTCTTGGAGGCACTACAAAGAAGAACAAGAATCATAATAATGAAAAGATATGTCACTTTCATAAATTTGAGGGATGATGGTTAAGAAACTCACAAGGAGCCAAGCCCCAATACTGAAGGATGGAGTTATACTCCACCTCAAGTCCATGTATCTCCTGATACCGTGGAATTGATTTGATCTTCCTGATGGCCGCCTTGTCTTCGTTGGATAAGGGAAGGCCCCGGTTACTTTCAGAATAAGAAGTATACTGTTTCCAGACGGTTGGGAAGTTGAGATTTAACTGAGGCGCTCGACATAAAAAGTATCGTTCGCGCTATCCTTTGTGATTGGAAGGGCAAGTTCCTTTGGCAAGAATGCTGCCCCTCTAATCAAGTTTAGCCTTATTGCGTTTGGAGAGAAAAACCTAGCCGGGAGGATGGGAGATAGAAAGAAGATGAAAGTGCACAAAAAGAGAAAGAGATGGCATAACGCCAAGTTCAAAACACAAACCCAAGAAGCCGACGATGAGACGCCAGCTATTGGGAAGGAGCATTCCAGGGCAAATGTCCCAGTGATTCAGAATGGCTGAGAACAAAGGATTGAAAAAAGGAAAGCGAACCCCGCTTTCCAGTACACCTATGTATAGGGAGAACTCGCCCAGAAGGGTCGAATCAACCCTCTCATCAGAATGGGGAGCCCTAACATGATAAGAAGAAGGAAAATCAAAACCCTGGATTGCCGAAAGGAGGGTTTCCTCCCTATAAGTGGAGGGAACAGAGCCAGGTCCGCCATTGGACCTGGAGGTTTGTTTTGGCTGCCTAGAAGACTCAGCAGTCACCCTAGGAGTCTTGGAAGATCCAGACTTAGGAAGGGCGGAAGAAGTTCCAGCTTTTCTCTCTAAACTTTTATGGGAAACTTCAGCAAATTCACTCCAGAGGACAGTTAGGGTTTTGTTATCACTATCCGACTGCTCGGAAGGAAGGGAAGCAAAAGCTTCGTTACCACTACTATTATTGACACTGGGTACCAGGGAAGAAGAAACCCTATTATCCTCCATTACTAGTTTCAGTAAGTTACAAAAAAAGACTGGAGACAGGAAGTTTAAACTTTGCAAAAGGATCAGTAAACTTACTGATTCAGTGAAGCAAAGGCTTGAGAGCGAGAAGGCGCGAAGCAGACGATGAATGTTCAAATTCCAGACAAGAAGAATGAAACCTACGAAGACAACGAACCGCTTTTAAGCACCCGCATGAGTGTTTGAGGATCTGAACGATCGAGATTTATTCAGCATCAACGGTTGAGATTAGAAGACGTTTTGAAAGTTTGAACTCACGAATCCAAAACAGGCGTTCGGAAACCGTCGCTTGGGTTACGTGAGGCACGATAGATCGACTACAAAGAGACGCGTGGCATTGCCCTCACAACGCTCGAGGAAAAGTGACCACCGCATTAAATGTGATATGACATTTAGAGGGATACACAGAGACTATTGCCTGATAACGAACCCAGTTAAAAACCAAGCCCTCGGGATCGACCAAACGCTTGGTCTGGGGGCTCGTGATACGGAGGAAATATGATCGAACCTAGTTCATACTCGGTTTGATCCTCGACCCTGGTCGAGATGGAGGGAATCGACTCACTTCCGAGCGAGCCGGGTCCAGAAGATAGCTTGCTGAGGAAGAAGACTAAATCAGCTACAGGCACACCCTAATCCTACTTATGGATTAGGTTGATTACCCTAATGACGGCAGGCATAACTTGGCGACTGTCACTTATCATCATTAAAGGGATAATCATCGAATAACCTTGAGGTTATCTCAAGAGTCCTCTACTAGTTCAAACTAGTAGAAGTCTATCGCTCAATGGATCTAACTGTTAGGATCCAACGACTACCCGAAGAAGGCTCTAGTGCATCCAACGAAGGAGATTCGAAGGTACACTCTATATAAACCTTACTTACCTACGAGGTAAAAGGGGACTCAGATCCACATACACACTGGTAGACGTAAACTATCAGAGGCTTACGATCTAGATCACTTTCCCAGTTTTTCATTCCTTAGCTCTGTGCTTCTAGCAGAGCCATTTGTGATTAAGTTCATCAACTGACTTAGCCTTCGGAGGTGGACTCCCGACCCCACCGGTCGGGCCACATCTGACCCTTTCGTTTTTGCAGGTCATCACAAGGAGATCTAAGAGCTGAGCAGATTTTGGACGCATCACAACCCAATTTTCTTTTCTTTATTTATTTTCTTCCTTTTTTATTGATTTCATTAATTACTTGTTATTATTATTATTTTTTTTTTTTAATGTTAGAAATCTTAATTTTTTTTCTCTTCTTTTTTGATAACGAGTTTTTGTTAACTCAACGCCTTCCACTTGATTTCTCAGCTTCAGTCCATATTTCTATATATGAGGGGAGTATTCCTAGATTCTCGTATTTCTATGACACTGTGGACATTGTTAAATTTAAGTGTGGGGGAGGGGATCATATTTATATTTTTTGTGGGTAAAATTTTCTGAAATTCTTTTAATAATATTTCATTTTATATGAATCCAATGGAATGCATGATTAATATTTACAGGTTGAGTTCAATTTTGATGAATCATGATCAATTAAATTCTTTGAAATCACATGCTAATGAAAGATTGTTTTAATTTCTGATTTAGAGGAAAAGATGCTAAAGATTCATATACACAAATAATTTTTGTGAGATTTTGAGCCTAAGAGCATATATCATTAGTTTTGCTCTAATTTTCTTGATTGAGTGATGATCTTTTATGGTTGGATACTTCTAGAAGTTGTTTAGTTTTGCATGCTGAAACCACATAATTGGATTAAATGCATACAAATGACAAGGGCACCTAGGATTCACCGCTTTTTAGCTTTCTTTTGATAGCCTATCCTTGAATCTTACCTCTAGGAGCCCACTTTGAGCCTTGACCTTTTCTTTTGATAATATACTACTGTATCAACCTCATTAACCTTTTTTGTTATTTTCATTCTATTGAACCCAAATCGAAGGATGGTTGCGTTATTGATATGAAATATCAATTAATAGTGATAAGGAAAGGCAAGTACTGTCAAACTTAATGCATCTTCTACTTAAAGTGCATCGAAAAGAAAAAAAGAAAAAAGAAAATAAAATGGTGTGGCTGCATTTAGAGAAAAAAAGAAGAAGAAAAGAATCAGTTGCTTGGGAAATAATATCATTGAGATAAATACGTTATTTTTCCAGTGTATACTGTTTTGCCTTTTTGATTTGTGGTTTCTATAAGTTTTAGAGAACCTGATAAAAATTGATTATGACATAATATTATGATTCAACTCATTCCTTTGGTTTCATTTTACCCCAGTTTCCTTGTTTTTCCATACCCTACCTAAAGCCTCATTACAACCTATTAAAGACTTTTGGATGTATGTGTTTAATTCAATGCTTATTGGTGGAGGTGTGATTTCTTTACAAGCATATGGTAAATTATCCTTCTGTGATTGATTTGAGTGGTTTTCTTACCCTTGAACAGTTGAGTGTATAGAGTGAATCCAAATGAGAGGGTATTGGATCTTAATACATCTTGAATCTGATGATTTATTGAAACAAGTTTAATCATGTCGATTGATGAAGTTTAATTGAAATTGTTGAGTCTTAGTTGAACTTCAATCTATTTTTGAATCATAGAAGAGAAGAATTTTTAGAATAATGCTTGAGGACAAGCAATGGTTTAAGTGTGGGGAAATTTGATATCTCACTTAATTGCATTAATATTATATCAAATCCTTTGTATTTTAAAGAAACTAATTGGTTGTTTTATTTGAATATGGACAGATTATAGCATTTGGATCAAATCCATAAAAAGAATAGTTACAACCATATTGCCACATTTAAATCAAATCAAAGAATCATGCCTAAATTAAGATGGATGATTTAATTATTTCCGAAGCTAAAGATTTGATTTTGTCCAAATCAGAAGGATTTTCATGAAATGTCTTAATTCAACAAGCAAATATTTCATTTTCTCTTGCGATCAGACATCTAAGGAAGAAGCTGAATTGGAAAGTGACTAAATTAGAAACCATTGCATTGCCAAAGAGGAAGATGAAAATAATCAAATGGCCAAAGAGAAAGAAAGGAAACAACTGAATTGGGAAGAATTGCATTGCTAAAGCAAACAATGGAAATGACAAAATTGGAAAGGATGCAGAATTGGTAGGATTCTCCTATAAGAAAGAACGCATTTTCAGAGATTGAGAAACACAAGCAATAGCAAGAGGAAGAACGGCACTATGTTTTCTATTTTCATTTCTTTATTTTTCTTTTCAATATCTAGCTAATTTCATCTTTCGATCAAGATTAATGGAAGTTTGATTTTCTCCAATTGTGAGACTTCGGATTATTAGTTTTCTTTAATTCTCAGGTATTTATGCGTTTTCCATGTTTATTATATTTTTGTATTAATCCTAGTCAAGAGATCTATTGTTTGATGGTTAATACAATACCTAGTCAATTAGAATAATTTTTATTATTCTCATATAAGTGACAAATAGCATGCTCGAATGGGTAATCAATGCCCTAGAGAGTTTGCTATGAGAATGTATTTCCTAGTTTAAATAAGCAAGGCTTTTCCGGGTTTACTGACTAGGGATTGGGTCTTTCATTTTTTATGCGATTAATAGACATAATTCAAAGGACAGATCCGAAGGTTTTGAGTTACCCCCATCTTGTGAGTTCAGATTTCGGGTAAAAATAAAAATTTGATTTTAGCTCTTGGATGGATATAATACACGTTGCAGACTCTCAATCCTCCCCGAGCACTCCTTGGGAGATATACTCCGTAGGGAGGATCCAAACCCTTTACAGTATGGGAGTAACTATTTTATATATACAGGGCTTTGCTCTTTGCCTTAAGGGTATTCAAACCCAAAACCTCTTATTACGAGGCAGTGGTCTTTAACAACTGAACAAAACCTTTAGGCTTACTTCTAAAATTTACTTTCTTATAATTCCATATAATTAAATATTAAAATTGTGACACTTGGTTTTTATTATAAATATCTCAAATTCGTATTAGAAATAACTGTAGTATCTCTTACAATTTCCCCCAGTATCCTTTCAAGTTTCCTTACGGCAACTAATCATGTCGTTAAACACCGATCTACCATCCCTCTCTCTCTTTGCTGGACTGGGCTGAATTGGGTTGAGCTGGGTTTATGGGAGGTGAGTAGACCTAGAGTGGGGAAGGCTGGGACTTGGGAGAGCCACCAATCGTCCACATAGACTATTTTTTCTCTTCTCTTTTCCTCGCAAACCTATCATCTCCCTCCATGATACATACAATAATGTAAATGATTTGGCCCCTCAAACCCTGGAATTCTAATGCATGTGTTAATGGGGTCTATTATTATAATGTATAGGCACGGGATTAAACCAGCCTAGTATGAGATAAGTTAAAAAGGATTTGAGATTTATTTTGAATAATTTCAAAAGCATTCAAATTATAGTGGTTGTTCGTATGGTAAGAACTGAGACGGGTAGGTCTTTGGTGATCTGATAATAGATGAAGTTCCATTGCTCAATAATGCACAGCTTAGCCATCCATGATGGCATGCCTGGAGGAGAGATTTTCTCTTATAATTGAATGTTAAGATTGAAAGACGAAGAAGGAAAATAATCTTCCAACAGCCCATCAGTTGCAACAGACTACTATATATTGACTCCGACAGCTTCAGACGAGCACTCCAACAACTTCAGACCAGATCAATTCAACTCCCTATTTTGTTGGAGCAGTTCACAACAGATTTCACATATTTATTAATACTCTCCTTCAGATCTATAAAGAAAAGAGTGAAAAGAGTGAAAAGAGTGAGAGTCAACCAGTTCTGAAAGCTCCATGAATGTTAGCTTGACTCTAATCGTGATCCTAGCATTCACATTCGTCTTGTTTGTGCAGGGAAAATACCATGTTCATTTGATAAATCAGTTGGGTCCAAATCAGATATTGAATGCTCATTGCAAATCCAGAAATACTGATTTTGGTCCCCATACGATTGCAAATGGCAAGGAATTTACCTGGGCCTTCGATACTAATATTTGGCTGACGACTCTCTATTGGTGCAAGCTAGATTGGGCAACTAAACATCGTAGTTTTGAGATCTTCAATGCCATGAAAGATAGATTGGACTGTGGGTATCGTGATGATTCCATAAGACACTGCTATAGGTGGGTAAAGCGGGATGCCATATATTACAGTACCAACCAAAGCTACTGGCTCAAGTACAGGTGGTAGAGTTTTCAAAAATAATTAATCTACATGCACTAGTATAAAATTATTGAAATTTACTTGCTTTAAGTAGTTTGTGTAATTGAATGGAGCAAAAATTTCATTGCAATGTATAGTTCTTTATTTTTTCAACATGTGATTTTATATATTGGGATGAGAGTATTATATAATATAAAGTAAGGCTTTATCCTTGGTCTTGAGAAAATTTGAAATCTCACTTCCTATTTGAAGGGTGTGTGTGTGTTTTTATTTCTTATTATTATTATTATTTTTATTTTTTATTAACTATATTGGCATGGACATCGAGAGCTTGAGTTTTAGGCCGAGAGGCTTCATTCTTGGGGAATATGTAGGCGATGATAGACCACCAAAAAAAAAGAAAGAGCTTAGGTGCGTTGCTCAGTTGGCAATGACCAACACCTCTAGGTGAAAAGTGTAGGGTTTGGGTGTCTTGTATTTTGTGGGTTCATGTAATTATGGTTTTGGTTGTATTTGTAATTGAAACAGGGTTTGGGTCAATTACTAATACTAGGGAAAAATTGTAATTACATTGGGATTGAGATTTTAGGTTTCCCTATATTTCGTCTTTGTGGGATAACCTATAGGCATCAATCTCTGTAGGAGATTGGGGAATCAATCCCTGTAGGGATTAGGGAACCCATCATGAGGATAAGGATTGTGGGCAAGCAAAGGGTATCACTTTGTGGGTGTGAGGTTTTTTCTGGAAATAGTAGAACTCCTTTTTCTCTTTGGTGGACGTAGGCATGGTTTTGCCGAACCACGTTAAATCCCTCTTGTGTGCTTTGCTTGTGTTCTTCTCTGTTCGTGGTTGTGCATCCATTATTATCCCTAAAAAGATCATGTATTTGAACACTCTCTAATGATATATTTAAGTTTTGAGTTTTTTTATAGGGCATTAATTCCTGATTGTCCACTTAAGTGGGCTAAATTGCACGTCGCTCACTTTGCATTTTTTGCAAAATTGCAAGTTTTTCCTATGATTAACTTTTCTTCTAGTTTGAAAATATAATGACCATTTTGTCCATAATGTATTGGTAAATATAATTTTTGTCTTTTACATTTAAGAATATTTGAGTTTCTAAATCTAAAGCCACTACTCTTTTTGCCATACCTCCCCGGAAACCCAGCCCTGCTGGAAATGCTCACCACCGCCTCAAAACCCATTATCGAGCAGAAGAGTTTAAACCGATTAGTTTTCAATGTAGTTCTGTCTTTTTTGTGTTTCCCGCAGATTTTAGGGTCGTTTTCCCCTGTTTTGGTTATTCGTTTGAGCTTCACTTGAAAGAAGAAGAAAAAGGGGAAAACCGTTATTGGAAGCAGGGGTGTAAATGGATAATCAAAATCCACTCTTGAATTCGCATCCGCATTAGTTTAGTGGTATCCGAATCCGTCCAATTACTAATAGGATGCGGATATGGTATACCCCTTTCTTACCAATTATTATCCGTCCGATTAAATTATCCGATTAAGTTACTAGTTTGGATTTATTTTTCTTATTTTTATAATTTTTAACTTGAGATTTGTGATTATTTTCTATATGTTTTACTAAAATAAATACAAAAATTGCTAAATTCTTAAATTTCAAACCTAGCCTCACAAATAAAATAGTAAAGATGTCAACAAATAGTCGAAAACTTGTATTCAATTTGTATTCATGCCCATGTAAAAAAATCTACTTAAGAAAATAATTATCCAATTATCATTTGAATCCGACTGAATCCGTCTGAAAACCAATAGGATATTAGCCGAATGCGTCCGAATATAGTAGAATGCAGATATGGTATTACCACTATACGATCTGAATTCAATCCATTTACACCAATAGTTAGAAGTGACTCACGAATCTTGTTTTGTCAATAAAATTGTGACAAAAGGTGAACATCGTTCGGTTCATTTCTATTTATTTTGAAACTTCATGTTTCAGCAGGTTTATTGGATTGATAGCTTTGAATGCAGATTTGAAGCAAAACAAGAATGTAGCTTTCAAAATTTGTAGTCTGGCTGGTGGTGATGATGATTCATAAGTATTTTATTGTAGTGACAAATCATCTTCTCTAATTTCTCGCTTGATTTCCATTTTCCCCATTCAATGACTTTGCCTTTTTTATTGGGTGGATCGAAAAGGAACCTTCTAATCCAATTCCGATCTAAATAGCCCTTGTTATTTTATTTTATTTATTTACTATTGTTCTTTTTTGGATGGGGAAATTGATTGCTTTTTATAACAGGGGATGGAGAATGTTGTATATACTACATGAAATTGTAACCCTTGACCTCTTCAATAAGACGTGTTGGTAATTAAGGGTGTCAATTGCGTACTGAAACCGTTAAACCGTACCGAACCGCGCCGTCTAAAACGGCAGCTCCGTACCGTTCAAAATTCGATGCGATGCATTACCAAAACCGAATTTCTTCGGTACAGTTCCGGTTTTAGGTATTCATACCGTTGGTACGTACCAAATTGGTACCGTACCAAATTAAGAGATATAAATTGTAATTTTACAATTAAAACACTTAACCTTTTCCCTATCCCTAATTCCCTATTTCAAATTTTCGTTTCATCATTCACTTCTCTTCTTAGATTTACTTGTTTTGTCTCTATTAATTAGATTTATTTGCTTTATCTATGTTAATTTCAAATTATATCGATTGGTTGATCACAATTTCATTAGGATCTTAATGAAGTAATAACAAAAGTGGCATAAGTTCATTCGTACCAAAATTGTACCGCACTAGATACCGTGTTTAAACCGTTTTCCCCTATTGATTTAATACCGAACCGTCTTTGTAAATACCAAAACCATACCGTCTTAATAAATACCAAAACTATACCGTACCATTTAAATTCGATATGGTACGGTTCTGATTTTTGGTATTCAAACTTGGTACCGCACCGAAACCGTACCAATTGACACCCTTACTCGTAATACCAACTAAGCTACTCTTAGCTGGACAAGCCAGCCCTTGTTGGTTAGGCCATGCTTAATTATTTGGTTTGGTTCTAGTTTTGCATCATTGTCTCTTCTCTATTATGGTTGTTGGTCGTCATATGTAGGGCACTGGTCCAGGGGCGGACCCGGGATTCAAGATTGGGAGGGGGGTCAAAGAATGGAAGTCTAGATTGGGAAAGCACCAATGATTTTTCGCCACACATATTATGTGGGCCCTTGTAAGACCCATTGGGGGTCCCACCAATGAATTATTTTATTATATTAAGAAATATGCCTACATATATTTTGTGGAGCCCATACATATTTGACAAAAATAGATAATTATTGATAATGATATGTTTTTTTTCCAACAAGATACAGGTGAATTAAAGCATCAGTACAAAAAAAAAAAAAATACACATGACTTCAACCCTAAAATGTCAGATGCAATTATGCAAACCAAATAGCGATAAATTGTAGAAGAAGTAAAGAAACAAAAAATATAAAATCAAATAAAGAATAAAAAAAAAAAAATTAAAAAGGTAAACAATAAATAAATTGAGAAAGATAAAGAGTACCTAATTGTGGAGAAAAATATGTCCCAAATTTTCCTTAACCCGCGATTATAGAAAGGGAAGAAACAGAAGAGAATAAATAGGAAGAAAAGAGGAGACATGACAACTATGAGAGAATAAATAGGGATTGAGTACGTAGTGAGTTTCTAATTAGGAATGACATTTTGAATATCTAATAAGATTTTTTTTTTTTTTAATTTCTTTTAACCTACCGTCTATATATATAAAGAGAAGAGAATAAATAGGAATAAAATATGGGAGAGAGAAGAGGGGAGAATAAATAGGGATGGAGGAGTTAGTTTTTAACTAGGGATGACATTTATACCTATTATTTTACCTTTAAAAATTATTCTCAATATTGGGGGGGGGGCAAATAGTGACATTTCATGTGTGAGAAGAGAAAAAACCTGGAAAAATGAAGAAAATTAATATAAAAAGTGAAAAATGAAGGGAATTATAAAAAAAATTAAAAATCCGGGGGGCCATGGCCCCCCAAGCCCCTTAGTGGGTCCGCCCCTGCACTGGTCTAACCAAGCCAATCTCGGTTGGGGAGGACCAACCCACTTTTGACTTTGAAAGGGCTTTTAGCAAAGGGGCCTTTCTCTCTCAGAGGATTTTCAAGACATGGTGGCATTCCCCCCCTCCCCTCCCCCTCTTAAATGTTCTAGACTTCTAGTTCTATGACCAACAAAAGTGATGAGGCTGTTGTACCCAAAAAAAAAAAAAAAAATTCAAGGCTATTTTGTTGGATTAGAATGGAGTAGGCACATGAGTAGTGGAGACCCTCTCAACCTAGCTTGGCCCTCCACTCATATAGTCACACTTGCATGTAGTATTGGGATCTACATTGTCCTTGCCTGACATAGACATATTTTGGAAGAGAGGGTCTCATGCTCATATAAGTGTGGTTGTATGGGTAGAAGGGAAGGCTAAGTGAAGAGGATTCAGATTCGGCACAAAAGTCTGATCAAACAGTCGTATACGATCAAAATTATCATCAGATGGTCACTATCACTTTAGATCAAAAGTCAATATCACTGATTGAATGTACTGACTTCAACGTACACAGAGTTATTTTATATGTATGGGGGCATTGCTTTTGGTACTAAAGAGATTCAAACTCTTGACCTCTTATGATGAGGCAGTGGTCTTTATCAACTGAGCTAATCCTTTAAGTTTACCTCTACAATTTGCTATTTTGCTTTCCTATAATTCCTTACAATTAACTATTAAAATTGTGACACTTGGTTTTCATGATATCTAAAATCCTTATTAAAAGTAACTATAGTATCTCCTACGATTTCCCCCAATCTTGTCTCATGTTTCCTTAGTGCAGATAATCACGCCGTTAAATACTCCTCTCGTCTTCACTGGACTGCTTACCACGATGGCATGACTGGAGGAGATATCTTTGGAGGAGATATCTTATGATAGCTTGATTCTTATCATCATCCTAGCATTCACATTCGCTTTGTCTAGGTCACATTTTGGGCTAGGAAAATACGTTGTTCATTTGATAAAGAGCAAATCACAATTTCCAGTGCTTTAGCCTTTAAGGCCTCCATTTTGGGGTTCTAGTGCAATTTACTCTTTGATAAATGACTTGGGTCCAAATCAGAAATTGGATCTCCATTGCTATTCCAAAGATGATAATCATGGTATGCATACGTTTTCAAATGGCCAGCAATTCAGTTGGTGTATCAATATGAATCTTTGATTGATGAATCTCTATTGGTGCGACCTAGTTTGGGCAAATAAACATGGTAGCTTTGAGATCTTCAATGCCGCGAAAGGTGGATTCTATTGTGGAAATCACACTGATACTGTAAGAGATTGCTATAGGAGGGCAAGAAAGGATGGAAAAACAATCAAAATTATTGGCTGAAGTACTCGTGATAGTGTTTTGAGGAAAAAAATCGTCTGCTCTGCACGGCAGTGCACCACTAGAAGGTGACACGTGAATTATACCTAATAAATGGTTGAGATCAAACTTGTAATTTTTAAGTGATTTAAACCTAATTGTAATACCCATTTTGGCTATACCCACCCATTTTTGAACCCGATTAATGAGAAATTCGTTGTTTTCCCTCCTCTTTCTCTTTCTTTGAGACTAGGTTTCTCTTCGATCTCTCGTTTCCCCTCTTCCTCTGGTTTGCAAAACCCTGTTTTTATTTTTTACATATTCAATTGAATCACTTTGAACACTTTCACAATAACCAAAGAACCACAAGTTCTATACACTACTAAAACATCATTCAACAATTCCTTTATCAAGTTCAAATACAACGATTGGAAGAGTAGCCAGAGCTTCTTGTTTACGTGGGGTTGGAATCGTTTTGTCAAGGAGAAAGAATTGAAACCCTTGACCAAAAAACAAGAAAGAAATCGTCGGGGTAATTGTATTATAAATTCTTCAAACACACAAAAATGAAATTGTAATACAATTGAGAGATGAAGATCTTTAGCCAATCCAGAGAGCCTCAACCGAACGAACCACCAATCGATGAGGTTGAGTCACACCTTGAGTAATGTCTTTAAGGTAATTGATGCACCCTACTACCAAGGGTTCTTCGTACCACTACCTCCAAGATAAAACAACCTCCAACTAGAAGATGAGGTAGGTCTTCTAGTCCCTTCAAGGAGCCAAAAGCTAGAGCACAACACTTTAGACAACTCAAGAAAAAAATGAACTTTGTAAAATAAATAATGTGAGTGAGGAGTGTCTCTATTTTCACACCACATGCAAGGAAGGGCTGGGTTGGGTTTATATAAGCCCAAACCACACCTCCTCACAAGGGGGAGAATCAATTCTCCCAATAGAGAATCAATGGGCTTGTCCCTCCTCCATTAATGTGAATAAACCCCCTTGACCTAACCATCCCTCTACTTGGAGAAGTAATTCTCATATTCACTTCTTTGGAATGAATTGGATTTAATCCATTCAAAGACCTTAACCCCACTCATGGTAATGGCCTTGAATAATCATGAAATTGAAATGAGAAATGAAGGTCAAGAGTTAGAATTTGAGTAAATTCCACCCTTCAAGTAAGCCCACCTCATCACCATGATCAAGACCTTTAAAACCCATGACCAATGTCATGAAGAGCCTCATAACCAAGGTCATGAAGGGCCTCCTTTATTCATGGTACCTCAATACCACCCTTACCTTATGGGTCCCACACACTAACTAAACAATTAAATAAAAGAAATGCAAAAGCTAATTTTGAAACTTAATATAGATAATATATTTTTTAATAAAAAAAACTAACAGAAATTGAGCACGAATTCCACCAAAGCCTCTTTGAAGCAATAAATCGAGCAAGTGGACTGCACTGCACTTACCAGACATGACCTCTGAGTCTCTCTAATCTGATTTGTTCGATTGCTTTCTTTAAGAACACATTCATAGCTTCACTTCCCTCTTCATCACTCCATCGAATTGAAGTGTTTTGGCATGAAGGAATGCTTAATCATAATGCAGGAAGAGGCGTTTTCAATACCGCCGTCGATCTAGGGTAGGGTTCCTCGATGTATTGGAAAAACATCCTGAAAACTCTGATCGGGTGAAGAACATGGTTTCTATTCTCAAAAAGGGTCATATCTCTCCCTACATCTCCTTATTAAAGTGCCACAATCACCAACACTGCCTCCTTCTCCATAGAGGTCTGATGGGAAAACAAGAGATAGAAGAGAAATCTAGTCTCAGAGAAAGAAGGAGAACTTGTTGGAGAAACCTAATCTCAAAGAAAGAAAGAAGGAGAAAGAAGGAGAAGTGGTTGGAAATGATGATTTTTTTCATTAATCGGGTTAAAAAATGGGCGGGTATAGCTAAAATGGGTATTACAACTGGGTTTAAATCACTTAAAACTTACAAGTTTGATCTCAACCATTTATTAGGTATAATCCACGTGTCATCTAGTGGTGCACTGGTGTGCACAACTGACGATTTTTTTCCGTGTTTCGAAGAGTAGTTCTACATGCAGTATGGACTCCTTGAAGTTTGAATACTCATGTTATGTTTAATGATCAATAAAGCATTTTCACCATATTATTGTTAGCTCAAAGTGTATAGCACACATTGATTAATGCCTTTGCCAGAAACATAGGAATGCTAAGGGAAAATATATCATGAGTTTGAAACAATATCTTAGAATACTACAAAAGATACAGAAAATGATGACAATATTAATAATGCACAAATCTATTCTTTTCATAAAAAAAGGGTATAAATTTAATATAATATTTTATTTAGAACCAATGCAATACCTCATGATCTTAGGTGGCATGCGCGTGTTACACAACATTGATACGTGTATTCCTTAATAATACTTTTCATTCTTTTATTTATTTGAACCTAATACAATACCTTATGCTATTACATGGTTTAATTGCTTTATATAGCCCGATATGGGTATTGATCTATCCAATGTTACTAAAATTATTGAAATTTACTTGGTTTGCCATCTACTTTTACTTGGGCAACAAAATAAAATGAATTTATGTAGTTTATATAATTGCATAGGACAAAAGTTTCACTATCATGTATGATCTTTTTTTATACTTTCTTTTTTAGGAAAAGATGATTTTATGTATTGGGGATAGGGGTATTATGTAATACAAGGTGGGGCTTTGCCCTTGGCCCCAAGGTTTGAACTCTAACCTCCTACTTGAAGGTGTTAGTTGTTTTATGCTCAACTATGTTGATATCCACATGGAAAGCTTGAGTTTTAGGCCAAGAAGCTCCATTCTTGGAGAATATATAGGCAATGATACATTGCAAAGAACAAAAGAAGAGCTCAGAAATGATCAATGCATTGTTCAATTAGTAATGGCCAACACCTCTAATATTCAAGAGAAGCATGCTAGTTGCGATGTTTTTTTTTCCTACGGAAGATGGAGTGGGTAAACAGACTTCATTGAGAACAATATATTTGAGTACTCAACTAAGAAAATTCTGATAAACAACTAAAGAAGTGTTGAATGAGTTGTAACCTAATTACTCTAACCGTATAATGTAGAGTTAACTCAAGAGCAATGTATCCCCGAAAAAACCACAAAATTCAAGAAATGACAATACAAAGTCAAAGATTAGAGTTCTAACCAAACCAAAACTACAAAATCTGATCATGTTGGGACTAAGTTAAGCTCATAAGTATATGAAACAGTATTGCACTGAATTGTACTGAAGCAAAAGTTTTGCTGTAATTTTTCATGAATTCTTATGGTCCGAATAGAAACTATGATGGTGGAATGAAATTAGAAAGTACGTCTTTCAAGGGAGTTTCAATAGATGAAACGATATCTTGGTTTCAAGATCTTTTAGTATCATATAACTGTTAGGGATAATGGATGCACAACCACGAACAAAGAAGAACACAAGCAAAACACATAAAGGGAATTTAACGTGGTTCAACAAAACTTTGCCTACGTCCACCAGATAGAAAAATGAGTTATACTATTTCAGAAAACCTCACACCACTTTCCCACCCACAAAGTATTAGCCTTTGCTTCTGTGTCTACTAGGTTATCCCACAGAGAATATTTATAGGAAACTTAAAATCCTAATTCCAATGTAATTACAAGTTTAACCCAGTACTAGTAATTGACCCAAACCTTATTTCAATTACAAATACAACCAAAACCATAATTACATGGACCCAGAGAATACAAGACACCCAAACCCAATAATAACAACTGCAAGGGTTGTTACAATATTCATGTAAACAATAACATGAATTGTTTTATGGCTTTGTCTTCATATTTTGTTCTATATTATTGTAGGTGATTCCAATGAGATGAAACATTAGATGGGAAAAAGATAAAGCGACATCAATTGCAAATACATGTCCACAAAATCATCAACATAACTAACATGACAATACATTTAAGTTCTAATTTGGGGTCCATCTTGAGGTAATAGAAGTGGTGACTTGAGAAGTTGGAACCTTCTTTTGGTTACGTCTCTTCTTATTTACTCCATTCTTTAGTCCCCTATATGAAAAGATAGTATGCAAAATTCAAGGAATATGAAGACCCAAACATAAATTAGGAAAACCGATAAATATACTCTAGATACGAATTGTGTTATTTAAATTTATTGAATACGATTTGTAGTTTATAAAAGATTTTCATGAGAAGGCCAAACATCTTGCCCACAGTCACAGAACGAAAATGCTTCTAGTGAAGTTACTTCATATGAAGGTTGTCTATACCAATTATGGCAACAATCCACAAGAAGTCACAGAGAAAGGTATAAAATTAATGTTTCTTTAAAGCTTTATCATGTTGATTGAAAATCTAATAGAGCGCAGAGACAAAACTCGTGAAAGATAACTAGTTGATAGAGTATGTTTTAGCAAAAAACCTAAGAATAAATTAGACGAAGTACCTACCTCATGATCGAATGGAGGAAAGAGAATTAGAATTGCGAACAGTTAAAATATGTACCAGGGTATCTCTTGATATTTTAAAGCCCAGAAATACAAGTTCTTTGATAGCAGGCTTTTTTCTCCTCCTCTCCAGGAGTGTTTTCTCTCTGCTGTTGCCGGCGTGATTACTTACAGTAGCTTAACTCACATATCGCTCCGGCGATAACTCTAATGGCGAGTTCATCTGTCCCTTGCCACTCTCCTTCTCAACCCCCGGATCAGGTAGACGGATTTTTTGTCGACGAAGAATCGGAACAACGGACTCTATATTCTCCTGAATATACGCTGGTTGGTAGTCATGGAAAATAAACGATATCGCCAACAAGCGGTGACCGAATCTCTATTAAAAGGATGGAACACTCGAGGTAATGTTACAGTTATCCCAATCGCTGAGCACACCTTCTTATTCCATTTTCAACAGCTTATCGATGTGAAAAATCTGCTCGAAGAAGGACCTTGGTCCATCGGAGGTAATCTGTTAGTTCTTGAACGCTGGAAAGCGAGTCGCGACTGGCTTTTTGATGTTTTTGAAATTTGGATTCAAATGCATGGCATCCCAGTGGAAATTTTAAATGTGACCCTCAGTTTGAAGATGGCACAAGTGTTTGGAAGACCCATTAAAGAAATGGAGATTAAAGGATCCCAATTTGGAGAACCAACCCATTACTTGAGGATTTGGACTGCAATCAATGTTCATTCTAGACTGCGGATGTCGCTTCCGCTGTTCCGGCGTGATGGAGAACAACATACGATTGTGATCAAATATAAACGGCTTCCAACCTTTTGCGGGTACTGTGGTTATTTGGGACATGATGACAGCCGCTGTGAAATATGATTTGCAGCTGAAGTGAAAAATCAAGAAGAACATGCTTGTTCACTGGATGGTCATTGTGAGGACTTCGAACGCTGTCATTTTAGTTCATTGATATGCGGCACCCCTCCAGCTGCTCATCTCTTGGAAAAGTCCTCTGTGGTTCCGGCTGAGGCAATCGTCGGTCTCGGAGAAGAAGCTAGCCACGTCTCTGCCAATACCTCTCAAGTCTCACCTGACCACCACTACTGATGCTAGAGTCCACAGTGTGCAGCTGCAGGTATGTACGACCACGTCCTCTGCTCAGTACATTCCCATGCAAGTCCATGCCAACTCATCCAACATATCAGCAGTGGTCCCAAATAACGCCTTGATTCCAGCGCCGTTACTCATTGGAACACAAAACGATTCCAACAGCTTCCATCCCCAACATTCTGTTATGCCTCCCTCTCATCTTGGAGTCTTGAATCCGACAACCTCACCCTCAACAGATAATCTTGATTCTTGCTCCCCAAAAAGTTTTTTTTTTTTTTTTTTCCAAAAAGTGTTTTTTACCGTGGGCCCCACTGATTTTTGTGGTCAGGAAGCGTCGAGGAGCACAAAGTGCTTTCCGTCGGGGTCACTGATCCGAACTCCTTTTCATCCATCATATTCAAACCTCTACCCACTGTACTCTCCCAACTGTCTCTTACCTGGACAGCTACCCTCCCCTCAACTGTACCCATACCCTTCACCCCAACCGATGGATCCTGCCTTATACCATTTGCAGCACCACCTCATCCAAAGGCCTGAATTGACTCAAACTATTATCCAACTTATTCCTTAATTAACAGGTGTCTCACTCTCTGACCTTCCAAGCCCAAGGCCCATTAACAATCAACCCATTTCACCAATTAGCCCAACCCAAATATTTAATACATCCAACCCATACCATTACTCTAACCCAAATCCATCAATTAATCCCTCTTCTAGCCCATACCCCACACCATTAGCCTTAATTACCCATCCAAGCCCGCCTTTATTCACTCACACATTTATTCCCAATCCCCATCTCCAACTCAACTCAACTCCTGCACCCACCACTAATGTGCCATTACAGAACCCATCTCCACCATTAACCATTTCAACCCAACCACCTATTTCTCCTCCATCACCACCTAAACCTCCTAAACAGAAAGCGTTGCCCATCAAACAACTGAAGGCAAAGCGGTCCCATCCCTCCACTTCAGTCCCTCAGGTCCCATTGGAAAATACTCCAGTTGATCAAAACCAGTCTTTTTTAACCAACAGCACCATGGAGGTAGACATGGACCTACCCCACGGGCAGCAATTCGTGTCCTAAGTTGGAATGTTCAGGAGTTGAGGCGCCCCTTTACAAAGAGAGCTCTCAGGAATTATGTTAGAGAGGATGCATCTGATATTATATATTTGATGGAGACAAAATTAACTGGTATAGAGATGGGGAAAATTGTTAAAAATTTGAACATGTTTGATTTTTTTCATGTTGAACATAAGGGGAAGAAAGGTGGATTAACTTTGATGTGGAAGGATTGTTGTCAAATCCAAATTAAGCGTGCTGATGATCGGATTATCGATACTCAAGTGGCTGTGATGAATGAAGATCCTTTCTTTGTTTCCTTTGTTTATGGAGACCCAAAGAGACATAAAAGGCAGCATGTATGGCAACAATTGGCTCTGATTGGTGAGAGCAGATCAAATCCATGGCTCCTAGTATGTGACTTTAATTCCCATCTTTCATGGAGAAAAAAAAAGGAGGGACAACAGATCTTTCATATGATTGTTCAGGATTTCAGAATATGTTAAATGACTGTGGATTAATGGATTTGGGGTGTAAAGGATCACTCTTCACTTGGACAAATAGACGGAAGGGGTCAGCTAATATTCGGGTGCGTCTTGACAAAGCACTCTCAAACAGCCAATGGAGGATTCTCTACAATGATGCCATGGTATTTACAAAGCCGGGCTTTGGATCAGATCACAATCCTATTTTGGTTGACTTTGAAGGAGGCAAATGTACTAGAGAAAGGCCTTTCGTTTCTTAAGCGCATGGTTCAGACATCCGGAGGGACAAAGCGTGGGTATCAGTGCTTGGCAGCAAGTATGCAAAGGCAATTTTGCAAACAGATTGGGGGCAAAAAATGGAAAATTGTAAAGTTTCATACAAACACTGGAATAGGTAGACTTTTGGGCATATCCAAACGAATATTAAGAAGCTGAAAGACAAGTTAAATCTGATCCAATCCACTAAAGATGAATCCTATTCTGAAGAAATGGTGCAACAACTTACATCTCTTTTAGAAGAGGAATTAAGAAGAGAGGAAGATATGTGGCTACAAAAATCTCGAAATGTATGGCTTAAGGGGGGGGGGGGTGATGCTAACACTTCTTTCTTTCATGCTTGTACCCTTCAAAGAAGACAATTAAACAAAATTCTGAGATTGAAAAATAAGGCTGGTATATGGACATCTGAAGTTGTAGCCATAGAAAATATTTTTCATGAGCACTTTGTTACAGCATTCACATCAGAAAATGTTGATCCACTAGCACTTCAGCAAGTTCTATAGTTTATACAGCCTGTAGTCACTGATTCTATGAAGGAAGCCCTATGTTCCTTGCCGTCTGTTGAGGGGATTAAAGATGCTCTCTTCTCCATGGGACCTTTGAAGGCACTTGGACCTGATGGTTTGCCTCCTCTTTTCTTTCAAATATTATGGGACACGATTCATTTAGATTTGGTTCACTTTGTATTGGATTTCTTTCATACTGGTACTATGAATGTTGACCTTAATGTTTCTTACATCTATCTTCTACTGAAAATTGAACATCCTGAGTTTGCAGATCAATACAGGCCCATTAGCTTGGGAGGTGTGGTGGCCAAACTCATCTCTAAGATTTTTGCTAGCAGATTGTAGAGATTTATTCATCAACTGGTCTCTCCATTCCAATCAGCCTTCATTCCTTTCAGGTTGATATCAAATAATGTTTTCTTAGCCCATGAAGTATTTCATTACATCAAGCGAAGAAAAAAAGGGAAAACAAAATTCTTGGCTATGAAGCTGGACATGAAGAAAGCTTATGACCAAGTAGAATGGGATTATATCCGAGCTATTTTATTGAAGATGAGTTTTTCTCCTCAATGGGTATCCTTGGTGATGAGTTGCATTACCTCAGTATCATACAAATTGTTGTTCAATGGTAGCATTAGTCAGCAGATCCTCCCATCTAGAGGCATCAGACAAGGCGATCCACTATCACCAGCTCTCTTCATTTTGTGTGCCCAAGGGCTTAGTGCAACCATCCAAGCTGCGGAAGAGGCAAGATTGGTTAAAGGCATTAAGGTGAAAAATAGAGCCCCATCATTAGCTCATTTATTATTTGCAGATGATTGTCTTCTGTTCTCGGAACTCAAGTTGGAGGAAGTGTGTAACTTGAAGGCATGCTTGGACCTATATTGCAAGGCGAGTGGGCAATCGATAAATTTGAAAAAATCAAATATATTTTTCAGCCCCAACACCCATGTTAAGTTTAGAAGGTGGTTTTCAAGAATACTCAAAATCTCTTATTTGGTTGGTCCAACTAGATACCTTGGTTTGCCATCTGAAATTGGAGTTTCTAAGAAGAAAGCTTTCAAAGAGGTGATGGAGAGGGTTTCTAAAAAGCTAGAAGGTTGGAAAGTCAAGTTACTCTCACATGCAAGTAAGGACGTGCTTCTTAAATCTGTGATTTTTGCCTTACCACAATATGCTAGCTCACATTTTAAATTACCCAAAATCATTGCATGACAATATTAAAAGGGTATCAGCAAATTTCTTTTGGGGTGCATTTGGTGAAAAAAAATAAGACCCACTGGGTATCTTGGGAGAGGATTTGTTGAAGTAAATGGAATGGCGGCCTTGGTTTTAAAGATACACATTTGCAGAATTTGGCTCTATTAACTTAACTAGCTAATAGATTGTGGAGTAACCTGGAGTCTCTTTGGGCTAAATTCTTCAAATCAGTCTACCACCCTCATTGCACTTTTTTGGAAGCTATGGTGAAGCCACAAGATTCATGGGCTTGGAAAGGGATCATGGAGGGACAAAGAATTAAAAAAAAAAACATTTGGTGTGGAGAGTTCAAACTAGACAGTGCATTGATATTTGGCACTCCCAATGGTTACCAATGAACTTGGGATACAAGGTACAAGGAAGTAACCCGCCAACTTGTATGCTTAGGTGGGTCTCTGAACTGATAGACCCCATTTCCAGAAGATGAAAGGATGAGCTTCTTAACCAGTGGTTTCAACCAATGGACGTGGCTGCATTTCGAAAAGTGCAATTGGGTCTATTTCCTTTTGAAGATTCATTGATTTGGGTAATGTCAAGAACCGGATGCCTCTCTGTTAAATCAGTTTACCATGCCTTATGTAATGAAAGAGATCTGAGAAGAGCACATACTCCCTCCTCTTCTCATCAACACTCATGGGCAATGATACCTGAGAAGATATGGAAAGGCATATGGCGGTCGCAATGTGCACCAAAGATCAAAATTTTCATATGGAGAATGCTAGCAGCAGGCTTGGCAACAGGTGAAGCTATGTAAAGGTTCTACCAAAAAAAAAAAATGAAGCTATGTAAAGGAGGAATTTTCACATTGATCCGATGTGTTGCCACTGTGGAAAGGAGGTAGAAACCACAAAACATTTATTTTTTGAATGTGAGTTTGCCAGATGCACTTGGTTTGCAAGCATGTTGGGCTACAAAACACCTGAGGAAGATTCTTTTGATCTAATAAGGTGGACTCAACTGGTACTTTCAGCTCACATCGGATCAAAGTGGGAGGATGCCTTTCAGGTAAGTATATTCTTTTATACTTGCTGGGGTATATGGGTTGCTAGAAATGAACAAGTGTTTCAACACGATATTAGATCACCTATACAGGTTGGACAACAAGCTTTCAAATCTGCAAAGGAGTTTATTGAAGCCCAAAACCCCTATATGCTTCCTAGGGGTGGTGATACAAATGGTATAGAAGAAGCCCATGGGGTATGGAGACCACCTCCTAGCCCGTTTACAAAGTTAAACTCCGATGCATCATATATTTCCACTACTGGGAGTACAGGATTGGGCTTTATCCTTAGAGATCATCAAGGGGTGCCCATCTTTGCGGTTTCGGAACCTGAAAATGCTTCCTCAGCTCTAATGGCCGAAGCTCTTGCATTGCGATCCGGTTTGCTATACACGTTGGCTGAAGGTGTGGACTATGTGCAAGCTAAATCAGATGCTTTAGAACTAATCAATATCTTAAGAAAGAGAACCTCCCCCCCCCCCCCCAGCCCATGATATCCAGCCCATCATAGCGGATATTTGGCATCTTCAAAGTTGTTTTTTGGATTGTAAATTTTCTTATGTTTCTAGGAGGTCTAACTTTGTAGCGGACCAACTAGCAAGGAGGGCCCAGTCAGCAACGGTAACGACTGAATGGCCTTTATCCACTCCTTGGATTCAGGTATTATGTACTTTTGTTTCCTTGGCTTAGCCATTTAATAAAGATGGCTTTTCAACCAAAAAAAAAGAAAAAGTTCTTTGATAGCAGCAGAAATCTAGTCTTTGCCTTTTATTTTTTCGTCGGCTCAGTATAGTACTGCAATAAAGCAAAAATACAAAATTTTGAGGAAAAAGGATTGTTTCTAGATTTGTTAATTCATTCAAGGCTTCATTACTTCATAGTTAGTTGTAGTGCATGTCTTCGATCTTTTTATTCTTACCCCTTTCCATGCAGGATGACGCAAAGAAGATGGTTTATTTATTTCATTTTCTGTGTAGATCTGACGGATTTAGCTTCTTCCAATTTCTTTTCTAGCATGTGATTTGTGAAATCTATGGAATCGATGGAGGAGAAATTAGAGAGGATCTAACAATCCCTGCAAACTCTAGGCGGAGATAACCTCTCGTTTAGTGGAAGGCATGCGGTATTCTATCCAAGGATGCAGTGGGGTCAATTTGGGTTCTTATTTCTGGGATTTTCTGTGATACATGATGGTTGATCTGATTGCTGGTCAACACCACCGTGCCTCCTATTTTCAGTTTCCTTGCCTGCATATCTATTTCCATGTGATCGACATACCTTGGTGCCAGCCAGTATGGCTTTCCTGCGGCAACGACGAATGGACTTGGGTCTTGCATGCGCTGGTTAAGATCTCTCAGTACTACTATGAGACTATGATTGATGTCTTTCCATGTTTTCGTTTACAGATTACAGTGTTCTCCAGTAATTTAACCCGATTGCATGGATGGGACTGTAAGCGGTGGTGGATTGAAACAGAGAAGAAATTGGCCTTGAGGCTTCTTCCGTTTGAAATTGAAATGAATTTTTACATCACTGGTGCTTTGCATGTTGATTTCCTTGCTTTCACCTTTCTTTTCTTCTCGCGGATTCGTTCAGTCGAGTCGGTGTGGAAGCCAGATGGAGTATCCTGCAGGCTGGCAAATTATGAAGTGATAGAGAGAGAGGATGAACTTCCTCGTGGTTTAGGGTTTCTGTTTTATTGGTTATTGTTAAGGAATATCACCTGTATAGCAGCGGAATTGAGACAAGAAATAAAGAAAGAAAAGGAAAGAGACAAGACACCAATCTTTTACTTGGTTCAGTCAATTGACCTACGTTTAAGGATGAGTTGAGAATTCATCAAACATGCAATAATCTAATAGCTAGAGAAGGAGGTTACAACACTAAGTAGTCTACCCAACAAGAACCCCAAGCATGTACTAAACAAGAAGAAGATAGGCTAATCAGAACGTATGCACCTGATTATACAATAGCAGCCAAGTCTTCTCTTCAAGGTATCGAGTACACCAACAGCAAGGAGACACTCACACCTTCAGAAGCAAGCAAGCCTCTAACAGTCCACGCTTCATCAGTTCTTGAATCAGCAGCAAGAACAAGCACCGAAACCTCCCTAAGAACCTCTATCGCATACCAGAGCAAACCGAGAGCAGAGAACAGAGAGGAAGAGAGAACATAATGAAATGAACCGAATGAAATGAACCGAATACCTCATCTCTCCTAAACCCCCAAATAATAAACCACATACATAATGTTGTAAAGACAAAACTGCCCTTAGAAACTTATACATAAGACATCCCAGTCCTAATCTAAGCCAAAAGACATATATACCCCTGTTACATACAACAATTATCTCCATCAAGATCCTGCAATGCTCATATCTTTGGTGGGGTCACATCGGGTTTTCATATCTGGGGAGATCTTTACACGATGGTGAAAGAGAAGCACGCTGATCAACTTGATCGTGGTTTCCCTCTCCTGATTTCACGCATGTCAAATCCCCCTAGTTTTCTACCCCTTTAACCCGTGGTTTTAAGACCTACAACCTGGGCCTTGATTCGGCGACAATTGTGAACTACTCAAATCAAGCCCGAAGGATTGGAAATGGAACAAATGTTGGTGGATGACCCTTGTAATGACTCAAAAACTCTCCTAGAGTTTAAGGGAAGAGAGAAGATCAGTCTCGATAGTGTAAAAAGGGTAATTTTGGAATATCTGTAGATCAGTGATGGAGAATTGGATTGACGCAAATAATATATCAAATCGAAGATCGTCGAAAGACCTTTCCAACGAGCCAAAAATAATCAAAATAAGAGTTTGTTTGGAGGTCCAACCATGGACAAGAAGTTTGGGCCGGTTGGGGGAACCAAACCCCCCACCCTATTTTCTATTTAGGGGCAAAAACGGAATTTCGGATTTTTTAACCCTATTTTAAGTTTTAACTCATCCGTAGCCGCATTTTATTTTACAAGAACGACTTTGAGGCTGCAGGAAGAGGAGAAACGAAAGAGGGGGCGATTTTCATTCTTCCGGAGGCATCCTGTAATTCGAATCTTCAAGAAATGTTAGTTTTCTTTAATCCTTCTCTTACTCACAATTTTGTGAGTATTTTCTCTCCTTCCCTTTTGAGGAATCTTGAAAGGGAAGCATGTTAGGTTGATGGCTTATTTCTCAATTTTCATTTTAATGTCCCTTTCTAGTATATAAGTTATTGGTGCAATCTCATGATAAGGGTTATTCATTTTGACTCTCTAGGTCACCCACGGGTGATTTATGAGAGCCAATTTGGGGCATTTTGATTTTGGTCAAATTGAATCAAATTGCGGACACCCTTGTGATCTCTTTATTGCCAATTAATTTTCCCCACAATTTTAGTTCTTTTCGACTTTAAATTAAGGGCGAAATGTTAACTTTTAGCCGATTTAGGTTAAAAGGGTGAGTTAAAACCTAGTGTTCTATTTGGGGTTGTTACAGGAATATTTTTAGATATTTTTCTAAATCCAAATTAACCCCTATTTTTTATTTTTGTTAATCTTTTTGCATGATTAGGGTAAATTACCCAAAGGTTATTTCCTTGTGGGAAGAGAGTATTGATCTGTGGAGAAAATATCAAAGTAAAAGGTGAGGAATAACCAACCCATTATATTTAATTGATTGTTGTTATTTTATATCTTTTGTTAAATATGAATTGCCATAATTTATGTTTATCATTATTACTTATGATGTTGCTCCTTGCTTTGAAATCTATTAATGTTGTTATGATATGGAATGTGAATGTATGTGAAGGGAGAAGAGAAATATTATTATTTATTCTACCTTGTATTATCTGCTTGGGTTGTGGGTTCGCCCATCGCCCTAGTTATGTGATTGCTTAGTTGTGGTTGGGGAATGGGGAATGCCCTTTTGGCATTTCTGCCATAGGATACCAGAGGAGGCAGTATGGGACGCATTCCTATGGTGCCCTTGGTGCTTTCCCTAATTACTGGTTAACATATTTAGGGCATGTCTAGAAGTGTTGGGCTAGGTGACCTCTTGAGTACTACTACTCTTCCGGATAGGGGTATTGAAGCAGGTTAACCCGTGATGGTAGTGGCTGGGTCCTGTATCGAGTAGGCCCATTATCATCATAGAGAGGTAGGGTTGCATATAACAGATAAGGGCTCATGGGCACTCAAGACGTGTAAAACGACCCGTGAGAGGACATGGAGATCATCCTGTCTATTATATGTGGATGACCACTGGGTTAAGGGATGTAATCTAACAGATGCCTCCTGTTGAGGATTACATTCATAGGTGGGAAGGTATTGAACCAACAGAGCACTAGGCATGAGGGTAGATATCCGGACCATTGTAGTACGAGACTGTATGACCCTGCACCGGGCTTAGGTTTGTCCCTGACACGCGCTAGATCTTATACCAATGGTGATGTGAGAGAGTGGTGACTTAATCTCCAACCATGGCTCGATGAGACTTTACCCAACAGCCGCAAAGAACCCAACAGACGTGCTTAAGTGCCGTGAGGGAAGAGTGATGAGACTGCCCAAAGAAGACTGGTGTATGACTTAATGCGTGTCTACTTTAGAGACCACATTATAGAGTTAGGAACCTCATATCATCACTTTGCATTTGTTTATTTATATTATTAAATACATGTTTGTTTTATGAATGTTGACATGGAAATTGTATGAAGATATGATGTGATTGTGTTACCTCACTGAGTTCTATGAACTCATTCCTTTATTTTGTTGTTTCTTTAGACTGTTCTATAGGTCATGAGGACCCCTTTTTCTTTGAGGATCCCTTATCAAGTGGTAATCAAGACGGTGAAATTGGAGACGAAGTGGAGGCACATGACGCTTCCTGTTCCTGCCAAGACTGCTCTTATGGAGAGTCTTTTCCTTAGAATTCTTTAGATTATTTCCACTGCAACGTTATACATTCTTTCTTTTCGTATAACTCTGATGTTTAGTTTTGAAAGGGTTTTGAATATTGTAATCCTTTCTTTTCATTCTTGATTATTAAATACTTGAACTGATTTATCTCTAGTCCATTTAAATTTACTTTATCATGTATTGTATGGAATTGTCCCTGAACCTAGATCTTGTGGTGTATCACCCCCACGGGTATTCGGGTATGACCGGATCCGGCTGGTTGGGGTGTGACAACGCATGCATGTATCTTTGCATGTGGATTCTCCTTACCGCTGGCAGGAGAAATGGCCCTTAGTTTCCATCGCCAGATGGAGGTGGCGATTGCATGCGAGGGAGAAGCTGATCTTTAATCTTCACTTATTCCTTGATGAATTGACTTATTCGTTTTCTGTTCATATGCATCATATTCTTCATGCCTTCCAGATCTACTGTTTCTCTTGGATTCGTGCAGCTGGGTCGATGTTTGTGACAGTTGTGGTGTTTTGTAGTTTTGCCAATGATGATGTGTCTATTTATTTTCTTATTTATGATCTATTGGTGCTGGTCTCAGAGACACTTCTTCTAGTGATCTTTAGGACTGAGGTTCCTATCGGTTCAACAGCCTCTATTTCCACTCAGGCTCTTGTGTACAAGGTATGGCCATGTACTCAGCCTCTTGCCCTTCTTCTTCCTATACTCCTCTTTCATCGGATTGGCTAGCTGCAGATTTTGTCAAACCGGAGCTTCTAGTATGCCCTCCTGCAAAATTTTCTCTTATTGAAGATAAGCTGGAAGTCCTACAACAATGTCTTAAGTTTACCCTTATGGGATGGGTTTTAGATGGTATTATGATCACTCTGTATGTTCTCACTAATCTCATCAATCGAGCAATGAAAGAAGAGCACTTCGAAAGTGATGAATATCATCTGTAGAAAGGAGAAGATCGTGCTTCTTATTTTATTCACTCAGCTGTGGAACTTTAAGGGTCTTCTTCTTGTCTTACAGCAGTGGGACTCTTCGTTTCCTGCAACTATGGTTCCTGTTTATTATGTATCAATGTCAAAGCCGGTTTCAGCAGAAGATCTTCATGCTCTCATTTTTCCTCTTCCAGTGCTCTTCAAGAAATAGGAAAAGGTAAGAAAGTTTACAATTTTGTGGAGTTTCCTTGTAAAGGAAAGCTGAAATTACATGAACTTCCCACCACTCTAACACATGATATACATGAGATTAGTTGGAAAAAACCTAGAGTGGATGACTTGGTTTTTTTTCCCTCAAGTGCATTGAGGCGATGATGGCCAGCCGTGAAGGGCCATCCGAGGGGAAATGAATGGATTAATGTTGAATTGTAGGGGATTGGGCCAATCCTCTATACAAAGTGAAATTCTTGTTTTAGTTCAAAAGCATCGGCCTTCTTTTGTTTTTCTTTCAGAAGTTAAGTTAGTTTCTGTTGACACCAACTTATTTTGTAAAAAGTTAGGTTTCTCTAAGTGTGTGTCGGTGCCCCCTAAAGGCAAAGCTGGTGGTTTAGTTTGTTGTTGGTGTGATAATATAGCAGTTGATGTGGTGTGGTTCTCTTCGTGGTGTGTTCATCTTCTTGTTGGGGATTCAAATAACTTATCCTATCTTACTTGTGTGTATTTAAGCTCAAATTATCATATCTAGAAGTACCAATAGCAAACTCTCACTAATATGGCTTCCTTTATTGATAAACCGTGGGCCATTGGTGGAGATTGGAATTCCTATTTGGACAGGAATGATTGACAAGGGGGTCGGACCCTTTCTGCTAATGCATTGATCCCTTTTCAGTCTTTCACTCATGAATTTGGCTTGCTTCAAGTTCCATATATAGGCTGCAAATTTACATGGTCTAACAAGCAAAAAGATACTCATCGTATTGAGGGACTTCCGGAAAGAGTAATGTGTAATATGGAATGGCTAACACAGTTCCCATATGCTAATATTGAGCATATTTCAGCTACCCACTCATATCACAAAGCTTTATCTATCAAATTGATGCCCAATGTGAGCTTGCAAAACAGGCCTTTCATATTTGAATCCTTTTTGATTCAGGAAGAAATGTATGCTGATCTCCTTCACCAATCTTGGGCTATACTAGTTTCTGGTTCCTCCTCATACATTCTAAAAAGGAAGCTGTCAAGATTAGCATCATCCTTACAGCTAAGGAATAAAACAACAGTGAAACGCCTTGAAATCAGACAGGAAGCCAGCCGAACTTCTATTGAATCTATAGCACTGGATGATAGGGATGAGAGTTGGTATGTGGAGGAATAGCAAAGGGTGTCTATTCTTAAACATAACCTCCAGCAGCTATCTGAGAAATGGAGACAAAAGTCTCAGCTTGATTGGTTACAGTATGGGGACCGTAGTACCCGCTTTTTTTATCAGAGTACCATGGTACGTAGGGCCAGAAACAAGATGAGGAAGCTATCTCATCATGGTTTAACACTCGTGGCTCAAGGAGACATAGCGTGTGCATTTCAACATCATTTTAAACAAATATTTTCTTTGGCCCAAACTACAACTTCAATCTCATATTTTGCACCATAGCTAATCGGGTGTCAGAAGATGACAAATCATGGTTGGTTCGCCTTTTCACCATTGAAGAGATTAAAGCGGTAGTCTTTGATATGAATGGCCTGAAATCCCCAGGTCCTGATGGATGCCCTGGTCTTTTCTATCAGCATGCGTGGGAGTCAGTTAATTAGATGTCGAGGTGATCGTATTTCAATTTTATCATTTAGGTACTTTTACCTTATCACATAATGACACTTTTGTTGGTGCAACCTTGAGGGGGGGGGGGTGATTAGGTTGTACCTAATGTATTATACAAATTCTTGGTTTGATTGCAATTTCAAGGTGAACTAACAATTTAAATGAAATTCAATAAAGACAAGCAATCACAACACAAGAATTTATAGTGGTTTGACTTTACAAGTCTACGTCCACTGCTCTCTTAGCCTCAAGAGAGTATTCCACTAATGAATCTCTTTCAATACTATGGGTAGAGAGTCAAACCCTTACAATCTTTGTTGTGGGGCAAGAGTACCCTTTATAATCTTTTCAATTGTAATATTTGCATTAGTTGGGTTGTTTAGATTAATTTTTAAAAATCCCCATCCCTCAGATCCCACATGTGTAACTTTTGTTCGAAAGATCACGTGGATTGCGCTTCAGGTACATCCTAAACTCTCCCTTTTGCTATAGTTATTTTCTTTTAATTTTACTTATTTAGCTTATTCTTTTTTTTATTCTTCTGTGTATATGCATGGTCGTCGGTCCCTAAATCCTGAGTTGACTCCACTTGACTTAGAGTTAGAAGAGACTTTGGCCAACCTTAGAAGGCAAAGAACCATGGCAAACTATGAGCCTCCAATGAGGCCCTTGAGTGAGCATTTCATTCCTACGATATATACTTCGGTTTCTTGTATTAAGTTGCCTAACATAGAGGCGGCTCAATATGAGATCAAATCTAGTGTGTTCAAATGCTACCACTCTTTTGACTTGCCAATGAGGCCTTTAAGCACTTAGATGAGTTTTTAGAGGTGCCCCCCCGTCCTCCCTCCTCTAAAATTCAAAACCTCTCAGTTGATGCTTTAAGATTACTTCTTTTTCCATTCTCCCTTAAAGATAAAGCTAAGCATTGGCTTCATTTTTTGGACAATGTTAAAATTTCCACTTGGGTAGAAATGCAACAGGAGTTCCTTAAAAAGTTCTTCCCCATTGGCCGTACCAATAGCATTAGGAGAGCGATAACGAGTTTCTCCCAACAAGAAGGAGAACAATTTCATGAGGCTTGGGAAAGACTAAAAGAATTACTTAGAAAGTGCCCCCACCATGCTATTCCTAAATGGCTATTGGTTCAATGCTTTTATGATGGCTTTAGAGACCGACATAGGCAAATGGTTGATTCTTCTTGTGGTGGGACTTTCATGCACAAGAATGAGAATGAGGCATGGGAACTTTTTGAGACCCTTAGTGAAAACTCCCAACACCATGCTTCAAAAGCTAGGACTGAGATTCCATCCATTGGGAAACCAAAGAGGAGCGGTCTCTATGAGATCAATCCTACCATTGAGATGAGCACTAAGGTTGACTTACTATCAAAGAAATTGGACCATCTCTTGTCATTAGGACAACAAACCCCATCTCCACTTCCTACAAGTTTCTCTCCACCTAATCAGATTGAAGCATGTGCTTTATGTTCTAGCCTATCCCATCATGTCACTGACTGCTATTTGGCTACACAATACCCTAAGTTTGTTAAGGAGCATGCACATTTGGCCCAAGGAGTCTCTAAATTGGGTAATGATCCATATTCCAATGCCTACAACCAAGGATGGCGAAACCACCCCAATTTTTCATGGCGAAACTCAATGCCCAATCCCTCTAACCAAATACCTTATAGGCCACCTCCATTTAATATGCACCAAAATGCCTATAGGAATGAGCAACCATCATCTTCACAACCCTCACATAATTCATCATTTGAGGATAAGGTACTAAAAGCACTTAGTGGATTAGAGCAAAACACTTAATTGTTGCATTCCCATTCTCAGTCCATTAACAAATTGGAAACTCAACTTGGTCAACTAGCTGATGCCATCGGTAGGAGGGAGGTTGGTCAGTTACCTAGTCAACTAATAGGTAACCCTAATCATCAAATTGGGTCTAGGAAAGAACAAGTCCAAGCAGTCTCGGTTGTGACACGCAGTGGGAAGGGATATTATGTACCTTTGCCTACTCCTAAGCCATTGCCCATTGATCTTGAGAGTCGAGAAGAGGTTGATTTAACCCATGAGACTGGCAATGATGCACACAAGCCTAGTAAAGAAACACCATCTGTGAGTATTTCCCATCAATTTCCTTGTAAGAGGTTGCACATTCCGATTGTAGGGGGTCCTACTCCTAAATCTTACACTCCCAAAGCCCCCTTCCCTGAAGCTCTTGAGTCCTCAATTCCAGATTCTAGAAAGAATGCTAAGATGCAGGAGATGATTGATTTATTCCAACAAGTTCGTATCAATCTCCCACTATTAGATGCTATCAAGCAAATCCCAACTTATGCTAAGTTTCTAAAATATTTGTGCACCCAAAAGCGTAAGTTGAAGACTCAAACACCTAAAACTGTGCACCTAACTGAATCAGTCAGCTCGGTAATTTCCAACCAACTGCCCCCTAAACTTAAAGATCCAGGTACACCTTTAATTTCACATGTCATTGGAGATTTATCCATAAGTAAAGCATTGCTTGATTTGGGAGCCAGTGTGAATATTTTATCCGGTTCAGTTTATGATAGGTTTGGTCTAGGAGATTTGAAATCCACTGATGTGATTCTACAATTGGCAGACTGTTCAATCAAACGACCCCGTGGGCTACTTGAAAACGTTTTGGTAAAGGTTGAGGATCTATATTTTCCTGTTGATTTTTTTATGTTAGATATGGACAATACAACTACCAATAAGTTACCACCAGTCATTCTTGGACGACCCTTTTTAGCCACTGCGAATGCTTGCATCAATTGTAGATCGGGTGTCATGGACATATCATTTGGCAATAAGAAACTTAGAGTCAACATCTTCAATGCATCCTTAAGCTCAAAAAGGGATGAAGAGTGCTTTGCGATTAACTTTATTGATGAGGTAGTGGTTGATTATACTCCCAACATGCTTATTGATGATCCCCTACAACATTGCTTGCCATTCGGGGAATCTAACCTAAATATTGAGGAAGTCAACACATTGTTGGACTCTTTCACTTCTTTGGAGCAGTCACCATTCACATTTAGATTTGAGCCTCCACCTCCATTGGCTGCTTCTTACTGAGTCTGGCTGAAGACTCTAAACTTAGCGCTTTATGGGAGGCAACCCATATGTTTAGATATTATTTTTTGTTTTTTTCCCTTTATTTTCTTTGTTTGTTGTTAGGTTTTACTGTTGTGTGCTCTATCATGAGTCAAACATCGGGTACACTCTTTCCTCTATTTGCTTCTATTATTTTTTTTGCATGCACTGAGGTCATTGCATAATTTAAGTGTGGGGGGGTGTCAATTCGAGTAAGACTTGTTGATAGTTGGTAGAGCATTGTCACAAAGATAACAAGTGCCCAATTTTTTTTGGCTTTGGTAAGATAAATGTTATAATTCCTTGCTTAGATACAAAATGAGAGTTTAAGTATTTTAGAAATCCCATCTGATGTAATGAACACCCTCTTGAGAGAATAGTAATGGGTTTTACATTTTGAGACTGAGGTTGAATAGGAAAATAGGAATTCTAGGTAATCCAAAAGGTTTGATCATCTAGTTATCTTGTATTGCCTTGTGCTTATGGTGACAAGTTGAGACCGGTTTTAGACTATTTAAATGTGAAGTAAATTGAAGTATAATGTGAAAAAAGAAAAAGAAAAAAAAATGCTGAAGTTTAAAGGTTAGACCTCCTTCTTAGTAACCGGGTCTCGGTGTCACCAACATCGTGCCTCGCGTCAAATAGTTGGGGTGTCTTTGGTTCAGTCTTGGCCTGTAGCCTAGTTGGCTTGAGTAAGTAAGTTCGAGGGGTATTCTACACCTAGTCCCTTAAAGCCATCTGGCTTGAGAGCGGCTGACCCAACACTCGTTATATAGGCCATCTAGAAAGCTTAAGAGGCAAGACATTGCACGGACTAGAACTGTGACCATTAAAGAAAGAAGTGAATTAATGTGCTTATAAAGGAAAAATGTCTAAGTAGGTCAATATTGCTTAGATCTTGAGTTCTTGGTATTATTTGATACCTAGTTTAGTCTTATCTGAGGGTGAACTGGTATACTAAAGATAAGAAGAGACTTCTCGATTGAATTGTTTGCCTAGAGCTAGACTCAAGAGAGGGTGTAAGAGCTTAAGTGTGGGGGTGCCTATATTCCCTTTAATCTTTAGTGGAGTGTCTTTGTCTTGGAATCTATCTTTCTACTCTTACTACTGCCAGAATAATTAAAAGAGCACTTAAGAATTTTGTGTGTATATTCTCTGCAAACACGACACAACTCGTTCACTAGGGTAACCTAGGGGTTTAAAGGCTTGTTGCACATGCTAAGTGCAACCGTGATTCCTACGAAAGTGAGTTAGGTTTTTCTTTCTTTATTTTCTGTATTAGTTTTATTTTTTTGTTTTGCTCGAGGACTAGCAAACACTCAAGTGTGGGGTATTTGATAAGCATGCATTTACCATTGTTTATTTGATTTAATTCCCCATACTTATTTAATTAAAGAGAGCTAATTGAGTATTTTTGTGTATTTTTCAGGAATAAGGAGATTTTGGATATTAGAGATAATATGGAGTAAGGTTGGCAAATATATTAGATATTGGTGGATTTTAAATCATGGCATTCAATCTTGCTGCTCAAGAAATCATGAAAAGTGAGATCTTAGCCAAATTGGAAATAGGTGGAGGTCTAAGGAACAAAATTGGTAATAAATCTGAAAATCGGGTAAACAGACCTACCTTCAGTATTTTGAGCATATCTCTCTCTTATGAGCTTGTATTTCGATGATTCAAGATGCTACGGAACGATATTGAAAATATCTACAACTTTACAGTTTTAAGTTTTTCCTAATTCCGAAAGAATAAAGGTCTAATCTACGGGTAAAGAGAAGGGATTCATTGTGTGCGGGAGACATAAAAGAGAAGCCAACCACAGAAAAGAGGACGGCGAATGCGGCTCTCATATCTCATTGCTGCTGAAGAAGACCACATCTCTCTCTCTCTCTCCCCCCCTATGTTTCATCTTTATTCTTCTTATGAACTTTGTAATAATGAGTAGCTAGTTCCTTTTCTTTGGGATGTAGATGAACCATGCTTATTTCATTAATTTGATTGTTCTATCTATTCTAGTTGATTGTGTTTGAGTTTGGCCAAAGATGTTCTATAGCTCAGCGAACTAAGCGTGCCAAGCTTCCGCGAAGGACGATAGTCTTGCGAAGATAGGGCATACCTAGGAAGACCATCCCTAATTTATTTTGAAGTGTAGAGTTATATCAGTTAGGGAAAAGCATTGGGGATTCGAAATCCCAAAGATCTTCACATATTCATAGTTAACGTTTTTGCATTAATTAATAGATTTAGTTTAAATTTAATTTTGTTGAATTCAATCTTAATGACTTAGCCTTTCAGTTCCCCATAGTTCGACCCCGTACTTTCTGCTTGCTAGATTAGTATAGGATTTTATTTTTGATTGGTTAGCGATACGATCACTTAGCAACTTTGGAATGTCCCTCAAAGTTGAATGGAGTTGGGGAGCTAGTAATGGTGCTAAAACACCCAATATTGGCTTTTTCACTTGTGAATGAGTATTGGCTTTGATGGGGGAGAGAACTAGTCTCAAATGGGGGTGGTTGGGCTTTTATAGACCTCAATTCATTGCCCTCCCCATTTCCCCAATGGATATAAATTTTTAGTGAAATTTTACTCCAGACGGTCGTCTTTCTGCCCAGATAGTCAGCCGTCTAAAAAACTAGCCGTTGAAAAATAGCTGTTACACTTAAGTTAGGGCCAGACGGTCGACTGTCTGGCTTACGTAGCCCAGACGAAAATTTCGTCTGGCTTAAGTAGCCCAGATGGAAATTCCGTCTGGCCTATTGTGTTCAAAAACACAGTGAACTGCAAACAGACGGTCGACCGTCTGGTACAGTTTTGCTGAATCAATTTTGGGGCTGGGACTTGGCTTGGGTTTTTGGACTTTTTGGTCAACCCTAAGCGTTGTACACTTCACTAACATGTCCTAGGTCACTTTAGTAGCATGAGTTACATATTATCAATGCATTTACATAAATGTGTATGCGAGAGTGTCCTAAGCCATAATTCAGCCTAAGTCTTGATCTTCGACTTGATCTTGTGCAACGGTCTTGATACTCATCTTGACTTTGGTTCTTTGTCTAAGATGGTTTAAGTTGGTCTTGAGCTTGATTCTTCGGTAATTCTTTGGCCCGGTCATATTGCATTGAGATTCACTGTAGTGATGAGCTGGACAAGACACATCTAAATGGAATCATTAGTAGAGTGTTTGTCATCATCAAAACTGATTGGAGGCCGATGTGGCAAATGTTGACATGGCATTTTCCAACAACTTTCATTAGTCTCATTCCTAAGACCAAAGGCCCACAGGAGGTGGGCGATTTTAGACCAATTAGCCTGTGCAATTCGAGCTATAAAATCATCTCTAAGCTGTTGGTAAACAGGCTGAAACATATTATTCCCCAATTGATTTCATTTAAGGAGAATGGTTTTGTCAAAGGAAGACATTTTCAGGACAATATTTTTAATTGCCCATGAAATCCTTACTAAAATTCAGAGACAAAAAAAGAAAGGAAAAAAGGTCTTATGGCTGTCAAACTTGATATGAGCAAAGCATATGATAGACTAGATTGGGGATTTCTTGATCAAGCCTTGTGCTCTTATGGCTTCCCTCCCAAATGAATAGATTGGATAATATTATGTGTAAAAAAATTCAAATATTCTTTACTGGTAAATGGCTCCATTTCTGGCAATATTACTCCTTCCAGAGGGCTTCAACAAGGAGGTCCACTTTCCCCTATCTATTTATCTTATGTGTTGAACTTCATTCTTCTCACTTGGAATTGCGGTATCACAGAGGAAATTACATGGTATTGCCATAGCACAAGGGGGTGAAAAACTTTCACATCTTGCCTTTGCGGATGATATTATCCTGTTTGGTCATGCCACAAAATCTGAAGCAAGAACTTTCGGCCACATCATTCAGTAGTACTGCTCCCAATCAGGGCAAGAGCTCAATGTACAAAAAACAAGGGCACATTACAGTCCAAGTACTTCAGCAAGCATGAAGAGGATTCTATCCACTCACTTTCACATTACCCCAACGTCAGAATTGGATGTATATTTGGGTATTCCTCTTTTTACTGGGAAACTAAAGAAAAAACATTGTGACACTCTTATAGCACATGTGTCTCAACGCCTACAAGGATGGAAATCGAAGCTCCTCTCTTCTTCTGGTAAAGCGATTCTCATTCAATCTCTCGTGTAGTCTTACCCTCTCATTTTATGTCTTGCTTCAAACTGCTTACAACTACAGTGATGGATATAGGAAAATCTATGTGAAAAATCTATTGGTCTAATGGAGAAAAACAACAAGTTCATACGGTGGATTGGAAAACTATATGTTCTCCAAAATTTGAAGGTGGGCTCAATATTCAAAACATTCAAGCTTCCAACCTAGCTCTTCTATCTCGGAAGGCATGTGAACTCTTTCATCATCTTCATCCCTTTGGGGACGACTTATGATGTATAAATATTGTAGGCATCGCTCCTTCTTAGAAGTCCAGCCTCAATCTTTGGATTCTTTTGATACCACTCTGTCACACCCCACCCGCCGGTCTCGGTTACCCGCCCGACAACCCGTTGGAGTGATCCGTCATAGGATCCATGATTTTAGTCTATCAACAATAATAAATACGAATAAAGACAATCAAGAGCAAGAATAGTTCAATTAATGAATTAAAGGATTACAGGAGTCAAAATACTCCAATAAAATAATCATTGAAAGAATAATAAATCAAAAATGAATACGAGTTCAACGGAAGCAATTCAAAAAGAATTAAATTATTTTCTTTCCAATTTCCTTCTCTAAGGCTAAATAATGTTTTTCATGAATCTCTAAAAAAGGGATCCTCCAGTTCTTCTCCATTCGTTGAGCAAACTGTCTAACCACTTTTCTTCTTTGTCCATCAATGGGTGCAATAAGCGCATTCCATGCACTCGTAGGAGCTCCCGCACAGGCTATCTCCATTTCCCATTGTTGGTGCCACATCCTCTTTATACGGGAAGGTTCCTTCATAGGAAACCAATCCATCTTCTAACACATTTCCTCCATCTGGTGAGGCTAATAGAACATATACAGATAAAGGAGTGAGTTCGGAGAACTCCAGTAAGAACAATTACAATTCCCATCCAAATATCCAACAAATTTAAAAATGATGTGAATGAGTGCAAAGTATGAATGATACTATGATTCTAACTATGCAAGTCTCTAACAGCTGACATGCTTTAAGAAAACACCAGCCCTCCTTTAGGTAAGTCTAGTCACTCTGATCCGGCAAGGATTGGTTACCTCTGTAGGGATCCTGAGTAAAATGGAAGGTCCACACCTGGCTCTCAAACCATGGTTGGGGTTAAGTCAACACTCTCTCACCACGACCATTGGTAATGAGTACTGGCGCATGTCGGGGTTTCTAATCCAATGCAAGGTCATACAGGTAACATGTCTACATGAAGTCCAGATACATCCCCTATGGCACCAACCAACTCGATTCAGTATCCTTCACAACCTAGAAATGAGAATCCTCACGGACTGGCTACCGCTATTGGACTTCATTCCTGTTGGTGCAACCTAGAGGGGGGGTGATTAGGTTGTACCTAGTGGTTTATAACAATTTTTTGATTTGGTTGCAATTTCAAAATGGATTGACAGTTCAAGATGAAATCTAATGAAAATAGCAATCACAAACATAGAATTTATAGTGGTTCGACTCTACGAGTCTACGTCCACTCCTCTCTTAGCCTCAAGAGAGTGTTTCCACTAACGAATCTCTTTCCATACAATGGGTAGAGAATCAAACCCTTACAATCTTCATTACGGGGCAAGAGTACCTTTACAATCTTCGTTTACGGACAAGAGTATCCAATACAATGAATTCTAATCAATCTAGAGTAGAATTAAAATAACCAATTCAAAATACTAAAAGTATTAGATATTACCTATCAAAGGAGAGTAACACTTTACCCTTTGAGTGCAAGTGATGCAATTAATGAATCAAGAATAACACACATCAATATACTTCAACAGCTTTCAATAACTCTAGGCTTTGCTTCAGTAAAAGCTTCAACTTTGGAATATCCCTCAAAGTTAACCGGAGTTGGGAGGACAGCAATAATGAAAAAAAAAACACCAAGAATTTGCTTTTTCACTTGTGAGTGAATATGTGCTTGATGGGGGAGAAGGATGATTCTCAAATGGGGGTGGTTGGGCTTTTATAGACCTCAAGTTACTGCCCTCCCCATTTCCCCAACGGATAAAAAATCTTTGCGAGATTTTGTTCCAGACGGATGTCCGTCTGCCCAGACGATCATCCGTCTCAAAGGTATCCGTTACAAACAGTTGTAGAGGATATTCTCTTTAAACTAGCCGTTATAGTCAAATCTGGGCCAGACGGACTTCCGTCTGCCCAGACGGTCATCCGTCTGGCCTGAACTAGCTCAGACGGAAATTCCGTCTGGCCTTTTGTTGTTTCTGAGAAACAAAGTTATCAAAACAGACGGACGTCCGTCTGGCTCGACGGACATCCGTCTGAGCCTCGTTTTTCTAAACAGTTTTGGGCTGGGACATGTCTTGGATTTTTGGATCTTTTTGACAACCCTAAGTGTTGTACACCTTACTAACATGTCCTAGGTCACTCTAGTAACATGAATTACATATTATGGATGCATTTACATGTGTGTGTATGCAAAGGTGTCCTAAGCTCTAATTTAGCCTAAGTCTTGATCTTTGACTTTGTCTTTGACTTGATCATGATCAGTGGTCTTGATACTCCTCTTGACTTTGGTTCTTTGTCTAAGATGGTTTGATCCTGAGCTTGACTTTCCGGTAATTTCTTTGAACTGGATATTTACATCGAGATTCTCTGCAGTGATGAGCTGGACAAAACATTTCTACATGGAAACATTAGTAGAGTGTTTGTCATCATCAAAACTGATTGGAGACTGATGTGGCAAATGATGACATGGCATTTTCCAACAATTCCATAACCCTATGGTCATCCATATATTGTGGGGGCGGAATGCTCTCATGACTCCTCACGACACCCGGTCTGTTCCTTGGACGTCCATGAGCCCAACCCTAACATATGCAACCCTACCATTTATATGACTAACAGTGGACCAACGTCACATCACTGTCATCACGGGTCATCTGGTTTCAATTCCCCTAACGAAAGGGTAGTAGCATGTGGGGTACCTAACCATGCAACTCTAGACTCTACCTAAGAATGTCATCCAATAGTTATGACAGTGCTGGAGACATCAACAGGCATGTGTCCCATTCCACAGTCTTCTGATCTCCCAAGCTAAGATATCCCAAATGAATACCTCATCCATCAGAACCACATACAAACCATCATCAATATATCACATTCATAACCAATAAAGTATATACATAAACAAGATAAATAGTAGTAATATAACAAGATCAGTAGGTAAAACATGATTACGATAGCATATAAAATGAAAGACTAATACTAATAGACACTGGACTAGCATGTTTAAGTCTATTCATAAAGATAGGATTGTATGCCCTTACCTGCATATAAGTAATTTGTTCGTAAAAAGAAATCCGTAAACAATTATAAGACTTTCTCTTCAAACAGAGAACACCTATATACAGGGTTACAATAATGTATAAGTCGATTGAATCAAATCGGATCAAAACCAAAAGCCAATTGGTCACTTGTACCAGCCGGTCACTCGTGCCAGTCGCTTAGGTTGATCGACCACCACTAGTGACCGCTCCAAAAACAGAGAGTTTCAATCCAAAACTCAGGCTTCTGATCATCTGTTTTCAATTCGAAATTTGGATGATCATAGCCTGAATCTCAAATCTACTACTCCAATAACCACCGGGTGACAAGAAACCTAACAAACATCATAATTGGATTACCCGAAACTCTCCCCTTGACTGGATCTATCCTTTTCACGAAAGCAGGGTTTCCTTTTCGGATGAATCACATCAAGAAGATTGGAAAGAGAGTTACGATTGATCAAAAGGGTAACCACCATGATGAGGGGATGGGCTAACACGAAATTGATAGACAAAGGAGATAAAGGATGAAGGGTGAATCCATTACCTCACTCCAGAATACCAGAAACAGGGAAGGATTGATCTCCAGATCACTACCAGCACTTCAGATTTGCTTTCGGCACTTCTCCGCAGTCGTCTAACCTCCAAAAACGATAACCACAAATAAAATATTCATAAATTAGACGAGGGTTACCTTTTATAGAAGTTAGGGGGAAAAATAGGGCAAAACCCCGCAACCAGAACTGGGCGGTCTCTCCAGGCGGTCACTTGGTTCAATCGACCGCCACTAGCAACCGCCCCCATGTATTTTGCCATACAAGGGTGCTTTTGCCAGGGGGTTGATGTCCAAGTACAACCAAGCCCTAAAGAAGAGGTGGGGGAGATCTTACCCTCATTCCGGACATCTCCAGACATCACTTGACTTCCAGAAGTCCAACTACCAAGAAAGGCAAGCTCTTCAGACAGAGAATCTAGATCCATGGATCCAGGGTATGGATCATGGACTTCTATCCGAACACTCCACAAATTTACCCGACTAGACCTTCGGGTTCCCAAACATGCAATACGGATCCTGGGTTAGAAGTACGGGGGTTGTTACACTAGAGTCACGGATATTATTCACCGGACTCATCAACCCCATTGGTCATCCACAAATAGTAGACGGGATGCTCTCACGTCCCCTCACGGATATGACTCACTGATCTTTGAGCGCTCATGATCCCAAGTCTAACTATTTGCAACCCTACCAACAATGGCCCCTTTCGGGTATCCGCAATATGATCTATGTCCTCTCACGGGTTGGTTACCGGTCTTGAGCGCCCATCAAACCATACTACTACCACGGGTCGTTCGGTCTCAATACCCTTCCAATTCGGGTCTGATATGACAAGGACATCCTAGCCATACACCTAGACAAGTCCTATATATGTCAACCAATAATCCGGGAAAGCGTCGATGGACACCTTCGGAGAACATCCCATACTATTCCCTCCAATGTCCAAGGACAGAAATATCAATATGACATTCCTCAATCCCAAATTATACTTATCCAATCACATTCTCAATTCATCATGTCACACATACATGATACATCATCATAATGGAAATCATATCATAACATCGCATAATCAAGTGTAATGTAAATAACAATAATTAAATAGACATGATATACAAGAGTACTTAAACATGTTATTGCTGTTAAAAGACAACTACAGTAGTCATATAATGTCTAAATAAAATTGATAAGAAAAGCATATCAAGTTGCCAATCATCATTGAATAAGCACATAGTCCATTTCATACAGGTATAACTGTCCTTACTTTAATCGAATCGGGAATAATAGCAAATACCACATAGGATAGTCCCCAACTTAGTGCTTGAACCCTAGATAACAGATAAGTAACATTAGAGAAGGAAACAATCAAATCAGAGATTAAACAGAGCGAAACAAGCAAGAGTTGAGTTGCTGTTTTCCTTTGGTCGACTGATTGGTCAACTGACCAGTCGAGCAAGAGGATCAGTAACGGGCAGCATAGGGAAATTGGGCCCGAAACTGATCTTCCGGATCTCGGATCGATCTGAAATTTGGAGGGAATGATCCTAGCAATATAGGGACACTACACAATGAAAATTATCAAGATCCAATGGTGCAATTAGGAATACCCAAATTGAAACCCTATGTTCTATATGCTAACATCAAGAATTGAAATGGGGTTTGCTGCAATGGCAAGGAATGATAGGGAATCAGCTAAAGAAATGATAAGAACTATACTACAATCATAAACCAATAGTAAATCAGACTTAGCATACATCTATACATCGGTTTAGCTTAATAAGACAAGTTGGAATGACAAGAATCATGGAAATGCAATGCTATTGATTGTATTGAATGCATAGCATAGCAAGAGTAAGAAGAAATTAATGGAGATGAAAGGGAAACACATGGCTAAGTGTTTGCAAGGTTGCAACACTTCAACCATGGTCTCAATAGTGAGAATGAGTGGAGAACAGAGTAGATTAGAGGATGAGAGAGAGGAATCATACCTTGAGGAAGTGAATGAAGAGGGAATGCAATGATAGAGACCAAGATCCTTCACCAACTTCAAGAGAGGGCTTTGGGAAGCTCACTCCTCGAGCTCTGGAGTGCCAATGATTAGGTTAGGCTTCTATTCATGAGTTCCCAAAAAGTAGGGTTAAAATAATGGAGAATTTTGTAATTTTCGAATTTACTATTCTGTTGGTCGACTGCTAGTCGACTGCTTGGTCGACTGGCCAAGCAACAATCAGGGAAATGGAACTTCAATCAGGGAAATGGAAGGCCAGACTGATCCAAATTGAGTTGGGTTTTCTCCTACAAGTCAATCAACAAGTCTAGAATAGATAAATACCTTCGGAACGAGATTAGAAGTGCATCACATACTTCAACTACGCTCTCCCCCTTCTAAGTGCAATTTCTCAGTGAACACTAACAGTGTATCTAAGTAAGGGGCGTCACTGTCAATATTCATAGGCTCTGAGTCATACACCGAATCTTCGACTATGAGGGCCCACAAGTCTCTTCTTCCACTACTCCGGGTCTTCGAACCTACAAACGCAAATGGATCTGGGTCAGGTTAGGAAAGGGCTAGATTTCGCATTCTCCCCCCCTTAAAAGAAATTTCATCCTCGAAATTGAAAGCGTACCTGTGCTTCCAAAAAGATGAGGAAACTTCTCCTTCATGTCTTCTTCTTTTTCCCATGAAGCTTCTTCCAAGGTGTGATTTTTCCACCGAATCTTCACCAAAGGGATGGTGCGATTCCGCAACTGCTTGTCCTTTTTGTCTAGGATTTCGGCTGGTCCTTCATCAAAAGAAAGATTGGCACTAAGTCCTTCAGGTGCTTGCTGAAGTATGTGTTTCGGGTTCTCTATGTACTTTTGAAGCATCGAAACATGAAACACATTATGGACTCCAGCAAGAGATGGGGGCAAGGCCAAGCGGTATGCGATAGGTCCAACCTTCTCCAAAATCTCAAAAGGTCCAATGAAGTGAGGGCTAAGCTTTCCTTTCACATTGAATCTCGTCACCCCTTTCATAGGTGATACTTTAAGGAAAACTTTATCCTCGATTGGAAATTCTAAATCGGTTATTCTCTTGTCGGCATAAGATTTCTTTCTAGATTGGGCACACTTGATTCTTTCTCTAATCATGTCAACCATTGCACTTGTAGCTTCAATCATCTCTGGACCCAAGACTCTTCTTTCACCGGTCTTAGTCCAATACAACGGGTTCTACAAGTGTTACCATACAAAGCTTTAAATGGAGCCATGCCTATTGTTGCTTGATAATTGTTGTTATAGGCAAACTCAACTAAAGCTATGTGTTCATCCCAATTTCCGCCCATATCCACCACACAAGATCTAAGCAAATCTTCCAAAATTTAGATTGTCCGCTCAGATTGTCCATCAAACTGTGGATGATGAGCTGTACTCAGATTCAATTGGGTTCCCAAGGCTTTCTGCAATCCATTCCAAAACCTTGAGGTGAACCTAGGATCACGATCAAAAACAATACTCATAGGCACTCCTTGCAGACGAACCACATTGTCCACAAAAAGTCTAGCTAGCTTATCCAAGGTGTAAGTGATCTTCATAGGGATAAAATGGGCCGATTTGGTCAACCTATCAACAATCACCCACACAGTATCATTTCCTTTACTTGTCCGAGGCAAGCTAGTCACGAAGTCCATAGACATACTAAACAATAAAGTACCATCCATAGACATACTAAAATTAGGGTCCATTCTGGGATTCAAAGCAATCTTCTCAATCTTCTCTTTCAACTCTAGATAAGAACTCTGCAAAGCAACAATTCTATCTCTAAGGGTAGATCTTGCTATCATAGTAGAGAGAACAAAATCTGAACCTTCAGAAACAACTTCTAAACCAAAACCCGCAATTGCATACAACAAAAGTTGACTCAAGGCATTCAAGTCAAATACTTTCTTCCGACTTTTCCTGCTAAGAGCATCAGCAACAACATTAGCCTTACCTGGGTGATATTGGATGTCACAATCATAATCAGAGACCAATTCTAACCATCTCCTTTGTCTCATGTTTAACTCCTTCTGGGTGAAGAAGTACTTCAAACTCTTATGATCTGTGAAGATAGTGATCTTCTCACCATACAGGTAATGTCTCCAAATCTTCAAAGCAAAGACAACGGCGGCAAGCTCTAGATCATGAGTGGGGTAGTTCCGCTCATAATTCTTCAATTGCCGAGAGGCATATGCCACTACCATACCATGTTGCATCAACACACAACCCAAACCAATCTTGGAAGCATTAGTGTAGACTGTCAAACCACCGGAACTATCAGGTATAGTCAAAACCGGAGCACTTGTCAATCTAACTTTCAGCTCTTTGAAATTCTTCTTGCAAGCTTCCAACCACACAAACTTCTCTTCTTTTCTAGTTAGCTTAGTCATAGGAGCAGCCAACCTAGAAAAGTTCTTGATAAATCTTCTATAGTATCCTGCCAATCCAAGAAAACTCCTTATCTCAGTCACGATCTTTGGTCTTTCCCACATGCATGTGTATGGATATTAGGAGGTGAGGAGTTCAACAGACACTTACTTCCATACGAGTTGAGTGAGTTATGTTCTACATTATGGGATGATCGACGGTGCTATCGTCCTAGGATCAGTGGTGATATGATTCCATCGGCTAGAGTCATCAAACGGATAGTAGGGAGAACATCATACCAAGAGTAGGACATCACCATGTGGTCACTGTGATGGATGCTTTGCTCATTTATCGAATTTATTTGGGTTTTGAGATAGATTTGGCATATATTGTACAGAATGTCATGATCGGGATTGTAGAGCGCCTAAGTATGAGGAATCTGTGTTTTGGACGCCTACTGACACGTATCTTCAGGTACTTTGGAGTAGAGTTAGATGATAGGGAGAGGGCTACTTGAGGCATGGAATATTCCATCGGTGCGAGGTCTATTGCACTAATGCAGTTAGATCATGCTAAGAGATCTCCGAGTCCAGGGGATGAGACTGAGTCTGAGGACAAGGATGAGATGGCACCAGCAGATGAGAATCAGGAGGTTGCAGATTCTGATGATCATGGTGAGGAGGACACAGGGATGCGTGATGTTGTTCAGGATGATCAGGAGATTCCTGCACCACACTTCGAGGTAGGGGGCCCATCACATGCCGTTCCAGAGACACCGGACTTGCATGCACGGATGCTTTCCATGACTTCCCTGCTAGAGAGGATGGAGGTCAGGCAGGAGAAGGCGTATGAGAGGTTAGAGTCGAGACAGACACAGTTGTATGAGAGGATGGACGCGAGTTTCACACAGATGTACGAGTGGTTAGAGGTGAGACATGCACAGATAGAGTCCAGACAGGGGATTATGCAGTCTCAGCACTTACTCAGATTTCTGAGGATGTCCAGGCAGTTATAGATCAGAGGCGGTCTCCTAGATAGACTTATTGTATTAGGATTCAGTTATGCTTTTCATATGTAATTCGATGTAAAACTTTCTTAAGTTAATGAAATTCGCTTTTGTTTCACTTTGTTATTGTGCATTATCCACTTTCTTTTTATTTATTTCATTAAGTGGTGTTTGTTAAATTATGATTATTGTATATTATCCAACATTCACTTATGCTTCATTAATTAAGTTTCTAGTCCGAGTTATCTATTATTCACTCTAAGAATACAGGAGTCAGTTCTGGATCTATGACTCGGGAATTGTTCCGTTTATGTTTGCTCAATTACAATCTCAAAATGGTTTGTTAAATAAATTTCAGGTAGATGAAGTTGGGAACATTGATGCCTTCCTTGTATCATCACTCTCAATGGCCATCACCAGTGAAGTTGTGTACGTCGACAATGGTTTGACTGCAATAGGAGTAGGGATTGATAGTCCAATATTTGGTGATTTAGGACAAAAAACGCATATGAAATCATTTTAACAATGATAAGGAAAAGGTGTACTAGAATGACCAGTCTTAGAAGTAAAACTCCACGTGCTTACTAGTAACTAATAAGTGTATATAATTAATTTATGCCTAAAACTATAAATTTTTTTCTTTCAAAAATGGCACAATATTATTTAATAAATAATAAAACCACAAATAAAAATAAATAATTTAATAAAAAAACATCAATAAACTTTCATGCAATACATATTCAACCTAAAAAAGAAAAAAAAAAAATAGAAAGCATTAAGTGTGTATTCAAGTATTTTAATACGTAATAAACTTAATAAATTCAAATCAAACACAACTAAAAATAATTAATTTAATAAAAAAACAGCAATAAACTTTCATGCAATACATATTCAACATTAAAAAAAATAAATAAATAATAAATAATAAAAAAGAAGAAGAAGAAGAGAGAGAAAGAAATAGAAAGCATCAAGCGTGTATTTCACTATTCAAGTATTTTAATATGTACTAAACTTAATAAATTCAAATCAACCACAAATAAAAATAATTAATTTAATAAAAAAACTGCAATAAACAGTAAAATTTCATGCAATACATATTCAACATTAAAAAAAAAAAATCGTGTATTCAAGTATTCAACATAAAAAAAATAAAAAAAAATAAAAAAAAGAGCATCAAAGAAAAGAAATTAAGGGAGAAAAGAAAAGAAAAAATTAAACCGAAAAAGCGAGAGATAAATAAAAATACCTGGTTGAGTGGTTGTAATCGTGTGGAGAAGATCCATGATTCCAGGAGAAAAGTTGTAAAACTTTAGTTGTGCCTTACAGAAGATGAGAGAATGAATAGGAAGAAAGGAGAATAAATAGAGAAAAATTTTAGGGAGAAATTTAGTTTCCAATTGGGAGTTAATAGTTTCCTCCTTAAAACATTTTAAATATAACCCTTAGGTAGAAAATTAGAATGAAAAATAAATCTTTCATCTTAACGTTTAAATTTGTTTCCAATTTGGGGGGGGGGGGGCAAATATTGGTATTTTACAAGAAAAAAAGAAAAACAAGGAGATATTATAGGCATTACTATATTTTTTTTAAATGGGGGCCGGCCCCTTAGAGTCCGCCACTACCTTTCATTCCTCTTATGGCCTACGTTGGCACTTTTAAGTTTGGAATTTCATAAATAATTTACGTTAATTATTTTTGGATCAATTTTTTTTATAACCATAATGTGTGCATGGTATAGCTAGTTCCTTCAATGGTACGCCAGCATAACAAGGGAAATATTTTTTTTTTGGGGTCAAGAACAAGGGGTATATTTGCTTGGCAAGGACAAGTCCTCCCACCGTAATCAAAGCTTACTTTATTTTCTAACCTTCTAATGTTCTTTAATATATACCTCCTCTCTACTACATCTTATGTTACTAATAAGCTAATTTGTCATTTGCAATCAATTAATAAATGTTAATCTCATGAAAATGACGTTTAAGATAAGTAATTGATGCGTCCAAAATCTGCTCAGCCCTTGGATCTCCGGTGATGTCCTGCAAAACGAAAGTGTCAGATGTGGTCCGACCGCTGGGGTCGGGAGTCCACCTCCGAAGGCTAAGTCAGTTGATGAACTTAATCACAAACGGCTCTGCTAGAAGCACAGACCTAAGGAATGAAGAACTGGGAAAGGTGATCTAGATAGCAGATCGCTGATAGTTTAGGTCTATCAGTATGTATCTGAACCTGAGTCTCAGATAGTATTCTTTTTGATCTCCTCACCTTGTATGGTAGTGAGGTTTATATAGAGTGTACCTTCGAATCTCCTTCGTTGGATGCACTTGAGCCTTCTTCGGGTAGTCGTTGGATCTTATCAGTGAGATCTGTTGAGCAATAGACTTCTACTTGTTTGGGCTAGTAGAGGACTCCTGAGATAACCTTTAGGTTATCTGATGTTTATCCCTTCGATAATGATTATCCGCAGCCGTCAATTCGAGTCTGCCATCATTAGGGTGATTACCCTAATCCATAAGTAGGATTAGGGCACGCTTGCAGCCGAATAAGCTTTCTTCTTCAGCAAGCCATCTTTTGGATCCGGTTTGCTCGGGAGCGAATCGGTTCTTTCCGTCTCGACCGGGGTCAAGGGTCGGACCAGGTATGAACCCGGTCTGATCATAATCCCTCCGTATCAGTAATACAGACACTAAAGTAGCATGCACAAGTATAGTATTAATTATAGAGCTTTTTTCATGCTACTCACGTAAGTTGTGCCAAAACTCTTGACAATACTCATAGCAAAAATGACATGTTGCCCACACTGACCCTTTTCAAAAATTACAAGTTCCCCACAGTTATTTTTCTGTTAACTTTAAAACTGAAATGACCATGTTGCACATGGTGTGAAGGAAAATACAATTATTTTCTTTTACAAAAACTCACTTAATTTTTTCAAATTTACGAAAAGAACTCCATATTCACAGCTAGAATCTAAGGAGCTGGATGTAGAATTCAACAAAGAAGATTTTCGATCTTCTCTGTCACTTTCTTCTCCATCCATTGCTCGATCAAGCTAGCTCTTTCAAGAGTTGCCATTTCTTCCTCGGGTAAAACACACACTCTACTTCCTCGAATAGCACCCACCCCTTCCCCTACCGGCGTCCACCTTCGGCAATTGAAGGTTCATCATCACTCGAAGAACTCTCCATCGGTTTGATCTCATTCTCAACCTCTTTGATTTTGCTGAGGAACAGAGAAAGACATAGATCTCATCTTGAGCACAAACCAACCTATTGCAAAGAGAGATTTTCATGTCAGGGTGGTGGATATTTTTTTGGCAGCCAACGTGAATCATGCAAACCAAGGATTTTTTTTTTTTTGTCAGTTTTTAAAAATTAAATGAGGTTTGGTAAAAATATAAATTTATACTTTCTTTTATCCCATAGGCAAAATAGTCATTTTAATTTCAAAGTTAACCAAAAAGTAATTGTGGATAACTTATAATTTTTGAAAAGATACATTGTGAATAACATGTAATTTTTGTCACTTAAGTGGGCAATCAAGAATTTTGGCCCAACCGAAATTGACAGCATGAAAAAAACTCTTAATAATATATATCTCATTGGTAGAGCATGACTCATGTTACACTTTTTTTCTAGATTTTGCTTTAGTAGTGTGTCTGACGTGGTGGTGCCTATAGTACTCACCGTTGGATGCACATTACGTGGATTTGATTATATATATATATATATATATATATATATATATATATATATATATATATATATATATATATATATATTCTATTATTATTATTATATCGGATGTTCATTCAAGTTGGCTCACGCTTACCTTGACTACATCCTCGAGAAAGCTTTTATAATTAATATATAGGAGGACTTTGTCTCTAACCTAGAGGAGATTCAAACTTTTAACCTCTAATGAGGAAGTGTTGATCTTTTGCAAGAGTTATCCCTGGGGTTCTCATTTTATATGATTTTATAAAAAAAAAAAATTATAATAATAAAAAAAAGAAGAAGGTAATCTTCCAACGAAGACTTAATTAATATATATATATATATATATATATATTCTATTATTATTATTATATCGGATGTTCATTCAAGCTGGCTCACGCTTACCTTGACTACATCCTCGAGAAAGCTTTTATAATTAATATAGGCAGGACTTTGTCTCTAACCTAGAGGAGATTCAAACTTTAACCTCTAATGAGGAAGTGTTGATCTTTTGCAAGAGTTATCCCTGGGGTTCTCATTTTATATGATTTTATAAAAAAAAATTATTATAATAATAAAAAAAAGAAGAAGGTAATCTTCCAACGAAGACTTAATTAATAATTGTGCACATTTTGTCTTTGGTAAAAATCTTGCATGTTTTACGAGTTTATCATGTTGTTGGGGGTGGGAGTGGGGGTGGAAGCTACACTAATAAGATCAACCATATCTTTTCAAAAAAATTCTATACTAGAACATTTAAAACAAATTTTATATTGCATTTTATAATCTATAGTTGTATCAATCCTTGCCTATATATACAAGGATGATTTACATGTGTAACACATTGAATGCAAAATATATGCTTAGGAATTTTAAGCAAAGAGAAGCCATGGAAGTTCAGCAAGTTCTTCACATGAATGGTGGGGATGGAGAAACTAGCTATGCCGGTAACTCCCAACTTCAAGTATCTCTCTCTCTCTCTCTCTCTCTCTCTCTCTCTCTCTCTAATACTTTCATTTTTATTCTATTCAAGCAACTAAGCATGAACTTTGTTTTTTTTCTTTCAGAAACTAGTGATAACCAAGGCAAAGCCACTGGTAATTCGAAGCATTTTAGATTTGTATTCCACCAAGTTATCTCAATGTCTAAGGATAGCAGATTTGGGCTGCTCATCGGGACCGAACACCTTACAAGTGATTACTTTAATCATTGAAGCAATCTATGAAACATGTCATCAGTTGAAGGTTGGCAAGGTTCTGAAAATGGAGTTGAAGTCATTACTTGGAAGATCATTAAGGAACACTAGGAATTCCAGTGTTTTACAATTCAACTGATGACATATTTTGTAGATTGCTTCAATGTTCTCTGTGATCACTTGTAAGGTGTTGGGTCCTTATGAGCATCCCAAATCTGCTATCTTTAGACATTGAGATAACTTGGTGGAATACAAATTTGAAATGCTTCAAATTACCAGTGGCTTTGCCCTAGTAATCGCTAGTTCCTGAAAGAAAAAAACAAAGTTCATGCTTAGTTGGTCGAATGGAATAAAAATGAAGGAATTTAGAGTACCTGAAGTTGGGAGTTGCTGGCATAGCTTGTTTCTCCATCCCCACCATTCATGTGAAGAACTTGTTGAACTTCCATGGGTTATCTCAGCTTAACAACCTAATAAGGATTTTGCTTTAGTGCTGCCTACAGTCTGTACAATTTCTAGTGGTCAACCAACCGTTTTGGTTTTTTTTTTTTTTTTTTTTTTTTTTGAACTACACCGCTAAAACCCAAGAGAAAAGAAAGAAAGAAAAAAAAAAAAAAAAAACCACAAACAGGTGGTCGAGATCCACTTTAGATCTGAACCGAAGGCAGCTTAGTGCTACGCATTTGCACAATAAAGCAAAATTCACCTGAAAAACTCGTAAAACTTGCAAAATTTTTAACAAAGTGAAAACACTCATGCTCTACCGATGAAATATAGACACATAAGAATATCCACATAGATATAATTAAGATTTTTTTTTATGGCTGTCCATTTAAATTAGACCAAAATTGTTGACTGTTCATTTAAGTGGCAAAAATTACATGCTGTCCACAATGGTCCTTTTTGAAAATTTTAAGTTGCTTACTGTTATTTTTCTGCTAACTTTGAAATTAAAATGACTATTTTGCCTATTGGGTGAAATGAAATATAAATGTAAATTTGTATTTTTACCAAACTTTACATAATAATAAAAAATAATAATAATAATAAAAAACTACCCATGATTCACGTTGGCCCCTGCTGGAATATAGCCACCACCATTCCTGGCGGGAAAAATCTCTCTCTCTGCCGGGAAAATCTCTCTTTGCAACAGGTGGGTTTGTGCTCAAGACAAGATCTCCGTCCTTCTCAATTCCTAAGAAAAGCCAAAGACGTGGAGAGCCAGATCAAACCGATCGAGAATTCTTCGAGTGGTGATGAATCTTCAAAAAAGAGGTTTTGCAGAATCGACCATGCCGTTACCTTCAAAAAGGATGTGTGAGAATGCAGATCTCGGTTTTCGAGATCGTCAGGTCTGAAACCAGATCGCACTGCGGTTCCTGTTTGATCGGAGAAACCTCTATGCCATGAACAATAGCAACCGAAGAAGTTCAATGATTTTGATGCACGTTTCCAGCAGAGAAGCAACTCTGTTCCTCAGCAGACGCTGAAACATGAAAGTGGTTTCACCAAGACAAAATCCAGAGCTTTAAAGATCTATGGTGATCTAAAGAAGATGAAGTAACCCATCTCCCCTGGTAGTCGTCTCGCTAGCTTTATCAATTCTCTGTTCACTGCAGGTAGCCCGAAGAAAGCGATGATCTTTTCTTCTTCTTCCTCTTCAGCTGCAGTTGGAGACGATGAGAGCAAATCAAAGAGCTTGCTTTTGATCGAGCAATGGATGGACAGAGAATATCGTACTCCGTTGGAAATCTTCAACTCTGGATTTTGAGTTTAAAAAAAAATCACATATTATTGTAATTTTCTGGGATTCGACCCCAAAAAACGAATGTATCCGTCAGGGATAAAAAGAAAGAGAAGGAAAACAACAACATTGAAAAGAAGAAGTGGCGAAACAACATCTTTGATTAGAAGCTTCATTATTTTTTTATAATTTGAATTGTATATCTTATTTATACAGCAAAACCTACTTTTTGGATGGTCTGGAAAAAAAATCTAGTGTGGTATCATTATATTCCAAGATCAGCTAACTTTGTCATTTAATCCTAATAAAATTGATCCTTTTGATTGAGTCTTGGATGAATTGATTAGGTTGTGTAAGGAAAATTTCATTCATTAGTCAATGTAGGGTTGGTAGAGTGGTAAGATTCATATTTTTCAATGGAAAGGTCATGGATTCGACCCTTATAAATGACAAAGCTCCCTCTAAGAATGTAATCAAGGTGCACATAAGCTGGCCTGAATGAACCTCAGACACCAAAAAAATAAAAAAACATTCATCCATTAATATCTCTTAATCAATGAAATTTCTTTTTATGAATAATTTACTTCTGAATTTTGATTTACGTTATTGATAAGTAATAAAGCATCCAAGAGACTCTTAGTAAATTTTTTGTTGGGGGTAAAGCTACATACGAAAATTACACGCTCCGTAGAAACTACTTGTATGAAAACATTTGGCACCAAGTTTGCCCTTTTCATAAATAATAATAATAATTAAATAAATATTAATATTGTGACTATCCTTATAATCAATGATAGGTCTTAAGTTCCCTCTCGTGACTGTCCTTATAATCAATGATAGGTCTTAAGTACCCAAAACTGGCTACCTTCTTTGCTTACAAATTTCACTTATACATACATTATCATTGTAATAACTTTTCCTCTTGGGATTATGTCTGAAAATGTTTTTTTGTAGGAATGTTAGCATACAATCACATAAAGGAATCAAAAGATCTGCCAAAGTCTCGTCTCATATGCAATCCACTCTCAATCCTCAAAATCATACATTGATGGTATGTTGGGTTAAATATTTTCAGTGTGACCATGGAAGCTAAACTGTTATTTTCGGTTTGCATTCAACACAGAAAATAGGCAAAAATTTCAGTACAATTCGATTAAAAGATAGTTATTACCAATGTGAATTGACTCAGAGAATCTATGACCTTGGGACCAAAACTAAGGAAGGATCGAAATTCTTCTTTGTTGAATTCTTCTTCAAGCTCTCTGGATTCCAGCTGTGAACAGGGAGTTTTTTCCGTAAATTTGAAAAAATTAATTAAGTGAGATTTTGTAAAAGAAAAAGAAAAAAAAAAACTTATATTTACCTTCATACCATGGGCAAAATGGTCATTTTAATTTCCAAGTTAACATAAAAGTAATTGTGGGGAACTTGTAATTTTTGAAAAGGGCCAGTGTGAACAACATGTAATGTTTGCTACTTAAGTGAACTAATCAAGAGTTTTGGTCCAACTAAAATGGACAGCATGAAAAAAACTCTATAATTAATACTATACTTGTGCACATTACTTTAGTATCAATTACTTATCTTAAACGTGATTTTCATGAGGTCAGCATTTATTTATTTGAATGCAAATGAAAAATTAGCTTATAAGTAACATAAGATATAGGGGGGAAAAAAACAACAAAAAAAAAAAAAAAGGGGGCCCCCCACCCCCCCCCCCCCCCCCCACCCCCCCGAAAACAACCCCCCCCTTTAAAACTATATTGTCAACGCAGAGGATGAGGTGGTATACCATTGGAAACACACATTAGAATGTTAGAAAATAAAGTCAGCTTTGAAGTCATTACTTTGGAAGGTCATTGGGGAACACTAAGAATTCAGGCATATTATGATTCAACTGATGACATGTTTCATGCATGGCCTTAATGATCTCCGTGATCACTAGAAAAGTGTTGAGTCTTGATGAGCAACCATTTCTCCTATACTAAGACATTGAGATAACTCGGTAGAATGTAACTCTAAAATGCTTCAAATTATGCCTAGTTTCCTTGGCTATCACTGGGGTAACTTAGAATCCTTTATCTTTTACATTAAAGATTTTGCACCAAGTTATATATTATTGTAGTCTTTGATGGAAAATGTTCGACCCAAATTTCTCACTGACTTCATCTATCTTGTCACAACTAGGACTCTTATTTTGTAGCATTCTGTAGAAGTGGGGGGCATCCAACCCTATTTGTGTGGTTTTTATGGGAGGAGATGAACTTTTAAGAGATGTATCATCCTATATAAATATTGTATCGCTTTGACTAATGTATTATAGTGTAGTACAATGGAAAGACGTATCGAGGTGTATCGTATCGGTTTGATCAAATATAGATATCTATCAACTAGTATCGTAAGGTATCGTGGGATACTTTAAACCTTGTTTATATGAGTATTGATCCATCCAATGTTCTTAAAATTTACTTGCTTTGCTATCTAATTCTACTTGGACAACAAAGTAAAATAAATTGTAGTAGCTTACGTATTGAGTGGAGCAAAAATTCCTTGTCATGTATGATTATTTTTTTTAGAATATGTGTTTTATATATTGGGGATGAGAGTATACATAATATAAGGTAGGGCTTTATCCCTAGTCCTAAGAAAATTCGAACTCTAACCTCCTACTTGAAGAGGGGTGTGTGTTTCCTTTTTTTGTTATTATTATTATTTTATTTACTATATTGATATGGACATGGCAAGCTTGAGTTTTAAGCCAAGAGGGTCCATTCTTGAGAAATATGTAGGTAATGAGAGACCGCAAAGAACAAAAAAGAACTCAATAATTATTAGTGTGTTGCCAGTTGGAAATGACCAACACTTCTTAGTGAAGAGATCATGGATTCAACTCTCATTGATAATATATTTAAGTTTTGAGTTTTTTGGGGGACGCCCACTTAAGTGGGCCTATAATTCATGAATGTCCACTTCAATGGGCTAAATTGCACGATACTCACTTTGCATTTTTTGCAAAATTGCAAATTACCCACGGTTAACTTTTCTTTTAGTTTGAAACTAAAATGACCATTTTGCCCATAATGTGTTGGTAAATGTAATTTTTGTCTTTTATATTTAAGGATTCTAATTTTCTAAATTTACAAAAAAGAAGCCCCTAACTCTTTTTTCCATACCTGGCCGGAAACCCCACAATGGCAAGCAACCATCGCCCCCCACCTCCCCCTGCCCGAAATACTCATCACTGCCTCAAAAAAAAAAAAAAAAAAAAAAAGAGGGAAAACTGCTGTTGGAAGTGATTCATGAATCTTGTTTTGTCGATAACATCATTATAAAAGGTGAACATCAATCAGTTCACTTCTATTTATTTTGAAACTTCTTGTTTCAGCAGGTTTATTGGATTGATAGCTTTGATTGCAGATTGAAGCAAAACAAGAATGTAGCTTTCAAAATTTGTAGTCTTGCAGGTGGTGATGATGATTCATAAGTATTTATTTTAGTGGACAAATTATCTTCTGTAATTTCTTGCTCGATTTCCATTTTCTCCATTCAATGACTTAGCCTTTTTTATAGGGTGGATCAAAAAGGAACCTTCTAATCCAATTCAAATCTGATCTAACCCCTTGTTTGTTTGTTTGTTCACTTTTTTTTTTTTTTTTTTTTTTTTTTTTTTTGGGACAGGGAATTGACAACTTTTTATAACAGGGGGTGAAGAATATTGCATATACTCTAGGAGACTAAAATCCTTGACCTCTTCAATAAGAGGTGCTGGTAATACCTATTGAACTATCCTTAGATGGACTAACCAGCCAGCTGTGGAGGGTAGTCAATCCGAGAGCCCCTCGGGAAGAATCCCTTACACCCCCTCAGGGAGTTGGAGATCCCCCAGTGAAGAGCCACACATCCCCTCGGGGAGTTGGAGAGCCCTTCAGGAAGAATCCCTTACCACCCCTCTGGGAGTTGGAGAGCCCTTCGGGAAGAACCACTCCCACCTAACTTCATTATGCCATCATTCATTCTTTTTTAGGGTAAGTCCAATCCTTGAGAACACATTATTTATTTCAAAGTCGGTCATGGTTGTGATTGGGAGAGAGGATGAGTTGCTATGCCAAACCTTCCAAGCCTCTCTCAAGGACCCAGCAATAAAGTGGTTTACTAGCCTAAGGCCAAGATCCATCCAAAACTTTAAAGAACTCGGGAGGAAGTTCATTGCTAGATTTCGAAGTAGCATTGGGAGTAAAAATATGGTTGTAGCTTCTTCGCCATCAGACAAGGATGAAATGAGTCCATCCGAGACTATCTCTTGAGATTTATCGAAGTAGCTATTGAGATCAAAGAGCTCGATGATATGGTAGCGTTTAATACGTTATGGAGTGGGATAACCCAAGGATGGTTGCTAGAGGTTTTACTCCAAGACAAGCCCAAGACTAATGGGGCCCTTCTCAAGAAATGTCAAAAGTATGCCACAATCTCAGAGGTTATTGAAGGTCGGCAAGAGATCAGCAAGGGTAACAAAGATACCTTCACTCCCTTAAATACCAAGAGATTAGAGATACTAATCCAAATCCAAGACAAGAACCTCTTGAAGTGGCCGGGCAACCTACATTCTCGACCAGAGGATAAGGATATAACTAAGTATTGTCGTTTCCATAAAGATTACGACCACCACATGAACGATTGAAGGAACCTTAAGGTAGAAATTGAGAAGCTTATCCAAGAAGGTCAACTCGAGAAGTATGTTTGAAGAAAGGAATAGGTCCCGAAAATGTCCTAGGCCAAAAGAGCCAGAGATCAAGAAGCCCAATCAGGCTCTTATGTAACTATTCCCTCAGTTTCAATGAAGTATCATTTTAATTGACCAAATGCTTGTGTCTTTTAACATCTCTTCACAAGGATATTTATAAGAAGCTCAACCTTAGCACCTCTTCAAGAGGATGAAGAACCCAAGAGAGTTCTTCCTTAATGCCTGTCCAAGAGGCCGAAGAACCCAAAAGAGTTCTTCCTTAGCACCTCTTCAAGAGGATGAAGAACCCAAGAGAGTTCTTCCTTAACGCCTCTCCAAGAGGCCGAAGAACCTGAGAGAGTTCTTCCTTAGCACCTCTTCAAGAGGACGGAGAACCCAAAAGATTTCTTCCGTAGCACCTCTCCAAAAGGCCGTAGAACGCAAAACAATTCTTCCTTAGCACCTCTTCAAGATGACGAAGAAACCAAGAGAGGTCTTCCTTAGAGCCTCTCCAAGAGGCCGAAGAACCCAAGAGAGTTCTTCCTTAGCACCTCTTGGTGAGGACGAAGAACCCAAGAGAGTTTTTCCTTAGCACCTCTCCGAGAGGCTGAAGAACCCAAGAGAGTTCTTCCTTAACTCTTCTCCAAGAGGCCGAAGAAACTCTAGAGAGTTTTTTTTGGAGTCTCTCGAACTATTGAATTCTTCTTGAAGCTATCTCTAGTTTCTTCTTCTTCTTCAAGAGGCTCAATATAGTTGAGGATCAAGTGGGATGAACGGATCGAAGCGCATGATACCCTTAATAGAGGCAATAGCGTCTCTTGGAGAACCCGGATGGGGGCTTCTCGATTCAACAAGACGGTCTAGAGACAATTGGAATTCAATCACCACAGTTTATACTCAGTTTATAGTCATATTGTACATGTGCTCTTTCATTCCAGCAAAGATGTTTGCGTAGCATCATACTTACTACTTTCTCCTATGACTGAAGCAGAATATGAAAGCACGTTGTTAAATTTGAAACCTTTTTTTTCTTGGGCAGGAAAATGTAAAATTTCAACGGTTCAGCCTGATTTGATGAGTAGAAGCTAAAAGTATATCTAAGGAAACATGTCTGACCACTAGGTAATATGAAGTAGAATAATCAAAAGAAATTTTCTTTTTTACCATCAAAGGTATATTTGGTTTATCAACATCTCTTAATGAATGGGTGACTGAATTCCAATTCAGCCTCAAAGTTGGTTTTAACATCTAAAAAATACTGAAATTGAAAACCACCGCAGCAACTTCATTTCAAAATACTCCTCATCCACCGTCAGACCTTCCTGGATTGCCTAAAGAAGTCCCATCAATATTTAGTTTAACCCAACCTACAGCAGGAGGACACCAAAAAATTTCTTGTGGAGGAGCAACACTAAAGATAGAGAAGTGAAGGCCCAATCTTCTTGCATCCGGAAAAATGGTAGGAGTTACTTTTCTTCCATCCATTTTAAAGCCAAACTGTACTAAGTTTGAAAAAATTAAACTCACCACCTCATCAGTCTTGAAATTTAAATTTTCAAACCGGATTTGATTGCGGACCATCCAAAGAAAGTATAAAAGCAAACAACATCCATTAATCCAAGCAGTTTATAAAGAAGACTGTGAAGCCTGTTGTTTCCAAGCCTTGAACGACTCTACAATCGAATCTTTTATTGTCCAACTATAACCAAACTTTGCTGCAAAAGCTTCTCCACATCCACGTGAAAATAAGCAGTGAAGAAAGAGATGTCCTATGTCCTCTAAAGCTTTACCACATGGATTACAACAAGAGGCAAGCATAATCCCTTTTTAAGTCAACAAGGCATCAACAGCTAGCCTATTATGAAAAAGTCTCCAATAGAAAACTTGTTGTCTAGGCTGCAAAGAAGTCTTCCAAATACTTTTAGCCCATTCCAGTTGTTCTCCTTTTCTACGATAGAGATCCCATGCCGATTGAAAACTAAACTCTCCCCCCACCTACCTTGCCAATGACAAATATCAACAAAACCAGCACAAGGAACATGATATAACATAATAAGAGAGATTACCTCTTGAAATTTGCCATTGTCCACTGACGGAAATCTCCACTCCCCTTGCTGTAAACAATCTGCAACAGTCAATTTCAAATGACCTCTATATCTAGAGGAATACCAACATAATCTGCAATGGTAAAATTCCCCAACCATCTGTCAAACCAAAAATTTGTATTCTGACCATCTCCAACTGACCACCGTTCATTAGCTTGAACAAAACCCCAAACCTTCCTCAATCCCAACATCAAAGATGTTTGCATCCCATAAATCTTTAAATTTCCCCTTTTGTCCACCATCTTCCCCTTTAAAAAATGAGCAAAACCAGAGTGTTTATGTTTAATTGTCCAAGCCAACTTGCATAATGAAGCAAAATTGACATCTCTTAATCTCCGAATATCCAAACCACCCTCACATTTTGGAGTACATAGTTTTGCCTAAGACACTGTAACCTTCTTCACAACCTCTATACTCCCTGTCCAAATGAAGTTACGCATCCAAGCCTCTGCTTGAGAAATAATAGAGCTAGGCCACTAGTACACTGAAAAATTATGAATCGGCATGCTAGAAATAACTGAACGTACCAACTCCACTCTACCTGCCAAAGATAGCAGCTTTCCACACCACCCTTGTAGCCGATTCTTAATCTTGTCTAAAACTGACAGCAATCTGACACGAGTAATTCTTCCTTTAAAAATATTTATCCCCAGATATCGAGTAGGAAAGAGAGCAATTGGGATATTTAATATGTCCACAATTTTCTGTTTCCGACTAAGAGGCACAAGTCTAAGAAAAAGCTTACTCTTCTCCAAACTAATATGTTGACCCGAAAATTCTTGATACTTCAATAAGAAATTTTTCAAAGCTTTAACATAACATAAAGAAGCATTTGAAAAAAATAAAAATATCATTAGCGTACATCAGTACAGAAGGAACTTCTACTCGCCTGGGACCTAGCAAAGCTCTCAATCTACCAGCAGCTATCAAAGAATGAATGCCCCTGCATAGTACCTCTTCTGCAAGAAGAAAAAGAAGAGGAGATAAAGGGTCCCCTTGCCGAAGCCCTTTCTCAACTCCAAAGAATCCAACTGGTCCCCCATTCAATAAAACTGAGATTCTAGTAGACTGAAGCATCTCATGAATCCAGCCAACCCATCTATTTGAAAATCTGAAAGCCTTCAAGACCAAGAATAAAAACTCCCATGATAGAGTATCATAAGCCTTCATAATATCAATCTTAATTCCCATCCCTCCCCCTCTAACAGAAGAATGTATAATATTTGTAAGTTCAGAGGCGACAACAATATTTTCAAAAATCATCTTACCTTTCTGGAAAGCTCCTTGCTCCTCAGAAATAAGCTTAGGCAGAAGAGGACTCAGCCGAGAAGCCATTATCTTTGACAATGCTTTGCAAAAAAATTTCCCTATACATAGAGGCCGAAATTTGTCTAGTGTAGCTGCATTCTCCACCTTGGGAACTAAAGTGAGGAAACAATTATTTACCCCTTTTGGAAGTTTTCCTTTTCGAAAAAAGGATCAAACTACAGCCCTAAAATCGGCTGAAACAATATCCTAGCATTTGCGGAAAAAACTTCTCGGAAAGCCATCTGGTCCTGGAGAACTGTCAGGATCTAGGTCCCATACCACTCCTTTGAACTCCTCATTAGAGGGCAAGCCTTCAAGTAATAAACAATCATCATCCATCAACACTTTTGGAATCACAGACAACAACTTTGGGTGTCCCAAGTAGGAACCAGTTTTATGATAGTTTTCAAAGTAAGTCACCTCATAATCCTGTAGTTCAACCGAACTTGATATCCAAGGGTCATCCATTCTTCGCAAAGATTTAACAGAATTTTTATTCCTTCTAAGTTTAGTAGAGAGATGGAAAAATTGTGAATTCCTATCTCCCTCCCTCAACCACCTGACCTTTTCTTTCTGCCGAAGAAGAGAGTTCAGACGATCCATTGCTTGTACAAGTTTTGACTTCAAGGATGCCTCTTGATCAAAATATTCATCTGTCATATCAAGTTGATCAATATTAGTTTGAAAGGATGCTAGATCTTTCTCCGCTTGCTGTACTTCAATAAAAAGATTAGGAAAGGTCATTTTTGCCCAAGCTTTAAGACGCTGCTTAACATTCTTCAATCTTTGTGCTAGTACAAAAATGGGATCACCAACAACCGGTTCCACCCAAGCCAAACGTACCACCTCCAAAAAAGAATCGTCAGTCATCCAAAAATTATTGAACCTAAAAGGAGAGTTTACCGGTTTGACACCTTTGTCAACAAAGACACAAATTGGAGAGTGATCAGACGAGTGTGTCGGAAGAGTGATCTGTTTAGAATCACCAAACAACTCTAACCATCTGGCATTGAAGAAACTTCTATCAAGGACCGAATGAACATTACCAACTTTGCATTGGTTTGACCATGTAAATTTCCTACCCGAAGATGGAACTTCAAAAAGCTCACAAGCATCAATGGTAGCCTGAAAATCAGCTGCTGCACCCAGCTGTAATCTGCTTGAACCCCTCCTTTCAAACACCCGTAACACTGCATTAAAGTCCCCCATAACAAAAAATGGTAAGCTGGACAAAGGGAGAGCAATAAGATCCTCCCAAAGCCGTCTGCGATCAGATCTATCACAACAAGCATGAACCACTTATAGGCACTTACTAACATCCACTTTTGGTTCAACGACACAAAAAATGTCTGGTTGATGAGTCATTAACAGCATTTTAAGGGCCCTCCTACCAGACGCATTACCAATGCCGCGAACATTCCAAAAGAAAAGCTTCATATCAACAGTTACAAAGCAACACTTTCCTCTCCCAACGAGAGGCTCTTATTTACTGTAGAGACTTTCCCTAAAGCAGCATCTACCTTCTTGAATTCCTATGCCAACAAACCCTTTTACCTGTAGCCACTTTCTTTCACTACGTGAGCCTTCTTAGGATGACCAAGCTTCCGACGAGGAGAGCCTTCATCCCTCATTGAGATAGAAGACGAAGGAGGAGGAACAACTTCCAATTGCAGCGTTCCATCATTTTCAAATATGGCCGAACTCTTATGGGCCCCACTAGAGTCCAACGCATTCTCCCTAGTTGCCACGTCAGCCCCTTTCTCTCTAAAATACCTTCCTTCCTTGGTCGAACCTCTTAGTGCATTTACAGCATTGGGTCCCACCAATGAATCCCCCAAATTAAGATTTTCAAGTAGAATAGAACTCGTATCCGTAGCATGAACTGTTTGAAATTCAAAATGCTTGGTCGAAACACACCCTTCATTCTTATCATTGGGTCCCACAAATGAATCCCCCAAAGTAGGGTTTTCAATTTGAATAGAAGTCTTACCTGCAACATGATCATTTTGAAATTCAAAATGCTTGGCTGAATCACACGCTTCATTCTTATCATTGGGTCCCACCAATGAATCCCCCAACATAAGGTTTTCAATTTGAATAGAAGTCTTACCCGAAACATGGACATTTTGAAATTCAAAATGCTTGGCTGAATCACAATCGTCAATCTTATCTTCGGGTCCCACTAGTGAACTCTCCAAAGGAGAGTTACCAATAAACTTAGAACACTTATCTACATCTAAGAATTTTGAAATTCAAAATTTGTGGCCAAACCAATAACCACACCATTTTGAAAATCAAAACCATCAACCAAATGAAGGTTTCCATGATATTTAGAACTCTTATCCGCATCAAGGATTTTTTGAAGTTCAAAAGGGTCGCTCTCTTGGGCAGGAGTGGAAGAAGAATGATTCAAAGAATAGTCCTTACCCAAAACCAACACCTCATTATCAGAAACCCCTTGATTTAAAACTAAATTCTCATTGGCCGACGGAGAGTCCACCAGCCCTGCCTCCACTAAAGCCGCATGAACCACTTGAGAGGATGAATTACTCTCACCCTCAAACTCCAGCGTCTTTGCAATCCTAATAGAATTAGGACCTTCATTCAGAACCGCATCTTCATGCGCCAAGTGTTGAGGAACAAACTTCTCTTTAGCCAAAGGAATATTAACATTGCAATTTTTGCCCAAATGACCTTCTCAATTGCATCGAAGACATCTTTGAATTCCATCCTCATAGATCACCTTTTGAATGAAGCTGAAAACACGTGTAGAACCAGGTTTAAGGCGTTCTATTTGAACTTCAGACACTCGCTCAGCTTCCAATTCCAATTCCACCAGAATTCTTGCATAATGTCCCACAGAACCAAGACGAGTACGACGGTGTAAAGAAACAGGATGACCTACCGTCTTAGCAATAGAAAGTAATACCTTGGCATGCCAGTATTCAAGAGGAAGATCAGGGAAACGAATCCAAACCAGCTTGGTAGATGGTTAAGGAGCATGAATGTTAAAATCCGGACGCCAACGTTGGAATCGAATCAGTTGATTGCCAATATTCCAGACACCTCTTCTCCAAACTTCTAACAAATCTTCCTCACATCTAAATTGAAAAATCACGAAACCCTTTCCCAAGGAATGAAAAGAAACTCCTTGTTTCAGTTTCCATGATTTAGAAGCCAGATCACGTAAAGCATCTATTGTTGTCTAACGAAAGTTTGCCCTCCCAATCAAGGAGAAACGAAATTGAGTACGCTGCAACTCATACTCAGATTGAGGAATAACAATACGCCGATAAGATCCAGCCTGCATAGGGGATGGGAGGGAATCAATCTCAGGCATAATGGAAGTCCCTACCACCTCAGCGTAAGATCTCCCACCGTCCATTTTCTGAGAGAAGCCATTAGCAGCCCTATCCGAAGACCTATGCGCACCATCTGTCTCCAAAGCTACTTTCTCCAGAGTTTCTCTCTCCTCCATCTCTTCTCCAAAACTCTCTGATAAATACGAAGCTAGCTTTAAGTAGTAGAGATCTCGCCGTACTTAGGAAATCTATTGTGTCAATTATGACACTTTTCTACATATACACTTTAATTTTGTTTGAGAGGCGAGAGTATCTTTTACCAAGATTCATGAACATTTCTGCTGCAAACATTTTTCTTTCTTCGAACTCTGATATTTATGCTTTTGATTTGAGTTTTGGTGATTGTAACTAATATTTCAGATTTCATAATTGGATATTTGAACTTGATTTATTCTTGTTCTTTTGATTATGTTATATCATATATTTGTATGGAATTGTTAATGAACCTAGGTCCTGTGGTGTATCACCCCACGAATATTTGGATATGACTGGATTTAGCTGGGTGGGGTGTGATATTTTTAAACTATTAGAAGCTAGGGCGAAGATAGCTGGAATATGTTGGGTTTGGGTTACTTTGTTGGGAATTTTGAAAAATTAGTGCAGTCTATCTATCTCCAAAATGTAATTATGATCCCTTACTGCTTCTTACAGGATATTGATACTTGCTCGTAATTGCAAGTGTGCATGCAATGTAGGCATTGAATCCAATTGTGCAAGAAATTTAAACGTATTTCTCTATCTGTATGTTTGAAACCAAATTCTATCATTTCACCTGAAGAGTCTATAATGATATTGTCAATTATTGTGAATTTTAGTGCATCAGTGATTGATGTTTCACTGGCTATGATCGAGAGTTTTTCAGTGATATGAATTGAAAATTTGGTTAGGTCAAGGGCAGGGGCGGACCCAGGATTCAATATCCGGGGGGGGGGGGGCAATAATTACAAAATTTTTAGTACTAATATTCAGAAAGGAAAGCGTACTGATAATACTTCAAAATCTATGTTAAATTCTTAAAAATACAATAATAAGTGAAAAGCCACAAAACAAGTCTCTCATAACGGAACTTGATGATCTTTTAGATCGTGAAAATCCTCAATAATTGATTATGTACTGATTTTCTCTGCAATTTCTCTTTCAATATATAATATCATAGAATTTGTGAGAAAATCATCCTCCATCCTGTTCCACAAATCAGTCTTAATAATCTTCATGACAAAAAATGCTCGTTTTGAAGTTGCAGTAGAAATGGGAAGAGTAATCAATAGTTTGATTAACTGATAAATAAGTTGGTAGAAGTCAGATTTTGTTGACCTCACCAACCACTGACACAAAATGCTAATGGTTGACATGTTCGGATAATCTGAACCTTTGACTACATCAATCTCATAGTATTGTAGTTGTACTTTCAAGTGATCTGTCTCATGCTCAATAAAATCTTGGGGATAATATTTAGCCACAAGTTTGCAAATATCATTAAAATTCTTGCATCTGCTTTCTGGATTCAAAGAAAAACTAAGAGTAAGCAACTCTATAACATGCTCATTGAATCTACTATTTAGCTCATTCAACTGACTATCAATTGTAGCAGAAAAAATATTTGCTCGCCATAAGTATAAATGGGACTACTTCATCACAGAGAGTTGAAGTAGAATTAGCATACGATACATTGGCCTCCTTTGATTTTTTTATGATTCTGCATCTAATGCAAAAAATTATGAACATCACTGATTTGCATTGTCAAGCTTTGCGGTGGAAGTCTGAAGACATTTTAAATGATATTCAACTTGTGTCCACCACAAAAAAGCTTATTCAAGAAATGAGAGATGTTAGATGGGATGAGCTTTTGACTACGGTGACATCTTCGGAAAGCGAATATTGATGTCCCTAACAGAGGTTCAGTTTGTTGGAAGGAAGGGTGAGCCACAACGGATGATTTTATAGTTGAACAACATATCGAGCAAATATGGCTACAATTGATAGCAGTTAATAGCTAAATAGTAGATCAATGAGCATGTTATAGAGTTGCTTACTCTTAGTTTTTGAATCCTAGAAGCAGATGCGAGAATTTTAGAATTGATGATATTTGCAAACTTGTGGCTAAATATTATCCCCAAGATTTTACTGAGCATGAGACAAATCACTTGAAAGTTCAACTACGACACTATGAGATTGATGCAGTCAAAGGTCTAGATTATCCGAACATGTCAACCATTAGCAGTTTGTGTCAGTGGTTGGTGAGGTCAACAAAATTTGACTTCTACCCACTTATTTATCGATTAATCAAACTATTGATTACTCTTCCCATTTCTATTGCAACTTCAGAACGAGCAATTTTCTGTCATGTAGATTATTAAAACTGATTTGCGGAACAGGATGATGGATGATTTTTTCACATATTCTATGATGTTGTATATTAAAAGAGATATGCAGAGAAAATCAGTACATAATCAATTATTGAGGATTTTCGCGATCTCAAAGATCATGGAGTTCCATTATGCGACACTTGTTTTGTGGCTTTTCACTTATTATTGTATTTTTAAGAATTTAACATAGATTTTGAAGTATTATAAGTACACTTTCCTTTCTGAATATTAGAATTTAAAAATTTTGTAATTATTGTTCCCCCCCCCCACGATATTGAATACTAGGCCCGCCCCTGTCTCGAACGGATAATAATTGGTAAGAAAGGGGTATATTATATTCTGCATCTTATTGTTCGTGTTTTTGAGCAACTTCGTGGCATGAGTTGGTTTGTCTTCCCACATGATTTATTAAACCACACTCTCTCCCACCCACTTTCTTCCAATTTTTAAATCTATCAATAGTGAATGTCCCCTGTCCAGAGTTCGCTCTAGGCTTAAAATTGAAAAGAAAACATGGCAAACAAAATAATACTGCATCTTTTAAAGGAGAATACTCTAACAAGAAAGGATGAACCTTAAACCACGAAGATTGAAAACGTCGAGGATGACTTGATGGCCCAGATTTTGGATACTCTTGAAGAATAGGCTGATATGGTCCAGCTTTAAGGTAACCACGCCTAATTTCATCATGTTGATCAACTGGATAATCCCAAATTTGTTTTCTCAACCCTGGATCATGCTCAAAATCATTATTTTGCTCGCTTTCAGGTTTTGGAGTCTGTTTAGGACGTTTTTCATGAGTTGAGCTCTCAGGAATAGAGGTAGGCAATGATGCATCAACCATGTCATTCTCAACGCCTTTTCTTTTGAAAAAAGTATCAATGGTAGACTTCTTTTCCATGGTTAAACCAATACTTATACTTTTGACGACTGCACCACTCGATTCACTCCCAAGGAAGCCCTAGAAGTAGCTCGTTCTCCTATATCCATTTGATTTGATTAATTGTTAAATTTGAAAAGTTGAATAAAAACATTCTCCTAAAGTTGTAATCAACCACGAAATAAGTAAACATAAAAAGGATTCATTGATCTACTATTAAAAAAAGAAAAAGAAAAATTCAAATCTTTTTGGATTCTTTTATTTTCCTCTCCTTAGACCTCTCATGTTTTTTCTAAAAATTTCTAAAAATAATAATGGCATAATATTATTTAATACATAATAAGCTTATTAAATTGAAAACAACCATGGATAAAAATAAATAATTTAATAAAAATCAGCAATAAACTTTCATGCAATACATATTCAACATTAAAAATAAAAAAAAAAAAAAAAAAAAAAAAAAAAAGAAAGAAATAGAAAGCATTAAACGTGTATTCAAGTATTTTAATACGTAATAAACTTAATAAATTCAAATCAAACACAAATAAAAATAATTAATTTAATAAAAAAAAAAAACAACAATAAACTTTGATTCAATACATATTCAACATTAAAAATATATATATAGAAAGCATCAAGCGTGTATTCACTATTCAAGTATTTTAATATGTACTAAACTTAAGAAAAAAAGAATCAAAGAAAAGAAATTAAGGGAGAAAAGAAAAAAAATTAATCTGAAAAAGAGAGATAGATAAAAATACCTGGTTGAGTGGTTGTAATCGTGTGGAGAAGATCCAAGATTCCAGGAGAAAAGTTGTAAAACTTTAGTCGTGCGTTAGAGAAGATGAGAGAATGAATAGGAAGAAAGGAGAATAAATATAGAGAAATTTTACAGAGAAATTTAGTTTCCAATTGGGAGTTAATAGTTTCCTCCTTAAAACTTGGATTTTAAATATAACCCTTAGATAGAAAATTAGAATGACAAATAAATCCTTTATCTTGACGTTTAAATTTTTTTACAATACTAGGGGGGGCAAATATTGGTATTTTACAAGAAAAAGAGAAAATTAAGGAGATATTATTGGCATTAATATATTTAAATAAAAAAGGGGGGGTGCCCTTAGTTAGGCCGCCACTGCCTTTCATTTCTCTTATGGCCTACATTGGCACTTTTAAGTTTGGAACTTCATAAATAATTTACATTAATTATTTTTAGATCAACTTTTTTTTTATAACCATAATGTGTGCATGGTATAGCTAGTTCCTTTGATGGTACATAACAAGGGGAATATTATTTTTTTTGGGGTCAAGAACAAGGGGCATATTTGCTTGACAAGGACAAGTCCTCCCATCGTAATAAAAGCTTACTTTATTTTCTAACCTTCTAATGTTGTTTAATATATACCTCTTCTCTCCTACAACTTATGTTACTAATAAGCTAATTTTGTTAAATATATACCTCTTCTAGTTGATTGTGTTTGAGTCTGGCCAAAGATGTTTTATAGCTCAGCGAACTAAGTGTGCCAAACTCGAAGGACGATAGTCTTGCGAAGATAGGGCATATCTAGGAAGATCATCCCTAATTTACTTTGAAGTATAGAGTTATATCGGTTAATGAAAAGCATTGAGGATTCAAAATCCCAAAGATCTTCACATATTCATAGTTAACGTTTTTGCATTAATTAGTAGATTTAGTTTAAATTTAGTTTTGTTGAATTCAATCTTAGTAACTTAGCCTTTTAGTTCCCCATAGTTCAACCCTATACTTTCTGCTTGCTAGATTAGTATATGATTTTATTTTTGATTGGTTAGCGACACAATCAATATCACCTAAGAGACAAAAGGAGATTTTACATATTACAGCAAATAGAGTGAAGAAGGAAATTTGTAAAGAGATTGGTGATGCAAAGTTTTGCTTAATAGTGGATGAATCTCGCGATTAATCTAAAAAAGAGTAGATGGCTATCGTTTTAAGGTTTGTTGACAAAGCGGGATTTGTACAAGAGCACTTTTTTGATCTTGTTCATGATTCAGATACAAAGGCCTTGACTTTGAAGACCGCTATCTTTTCTACTCTTTCTCATTACGGGCTTAACATTCACAATACTCGAGGCCAAGGATATGATGGAGCAAGTAACATGCAAGGTGAGTGGAATGCGGTACAAGCCTTAGTAGTTACCGACTGTCCACATGCCTATTATATTCCACTGTTTTGCTCATCGTTTGCAGTTGGCATTAGTTGCAACTTCTAGAAGTGTTGACCCAATCGAGAAATTTTTGTCCAAATTGGTGTCTATTATCAATCTTGCTAGTGCCTCCAGTAAGCGAAATGATGAGTTAAAAGTTGTTCATGCTTCTGAAACTACATACTTGATCTCCATTGATGAACTTGAAACTGAAAGTGGGCTAAATCAAATTGGAACTTTACAATGGCCTAGAGATACTCGTTGGGGTTCTCATTTGAGATCTATTTCAAGTTTTCACTCAACGGCATTTCTTTTTCAAGCCTAATGTGTCGAGCTAAGCCTCTTTTTTTCTTTCTTTCTTCTCTTTTCTTTACATTCTTATTTTCATCGTATTCTATAATCTCAATCTCTAGACGAAAAGGAAAAGATAAAGTTGTGGTGGTTTCATTATTGTGAAGTAAGAAAGAAATTAACATTGAAGTAACATACTAAAGTTCTAAGGTCTAGTTAATTATAGATCTAAATTGTGGTCTATATACTATATAGCCTGATAAAAGTATAAAGAAAACTAAAATCAGTAAAAGTCAAACTGGGGAAAACCATCATATTGTTTAGATTAGGAAAACCATCATTTAACTATTACTATGGCTTCTCCTTTGATTTCACCTACCAACATCGTTTCTCTACTATCTGTAAAACTTGATCGAAGCAACTATCTCCTATAAGAATCCCAATTTAAAATTTAGTAGAAATTTAAGGATTTATTAGTACATGAGGACAATGTGTTAGTAAATCCCCTCTCCTCCCCCAACAAAATTTTAGTTCAGATCATCTCCCCATCATGAGAGAACAATGTACTCCCTCGTTAGTTTTCAACCACTTAAATAGCAGATGGGGTTGACATGACCCATTGAATTCTCATTTTTCAGTATGGAATGAGAGATTTTCAATATGGCCCGTGCCTTCTCTTCTCTGTTGAAGGTCACAATTGATTTGATTTTCTTAGAATCTGAAAATGGAGTGAGCGAGTGAGAGGAATGAAGGCTATGAAACACAGAGAGACAACCATGGAATCCATTGATGAGCATAGATAGCCCATTGTTTAATGATATTTTACGGACTGTACGATTGGCTTGATGATCGAGTGTCCAGCAAGGCACTTTCACTGTTCCACATTGAAATTTGAATGCTCATTAGAATAAATCCAAAATCTGAAATTTCAATAAATCGCCAAATTGGAGTGATTGGGAACATGAGAGAAGCTTGCGGCCGTAGATCCCGCTGACTTGCTCCATTCTTTGTTGAAAATTATAAATAAATTCTTATTAAATTGTTCGGGTTTTTTGATATGCAAATTTATTACGTATCTAATGGAATCCAATTTTGTGTATGATCACTAGATTAGGTCAGTAAGATAGATTGAAGCATCTACCCAAAAAAAATAAAGATTGAAGGGCTTAATTAAATATGTGCCATCAACTTTAAATTTTTATTATATTAGTTAAATACTTAATATTTGGTATCAAAACTGACATCAACTTTAAACTTTTATTATATTAATTAAATACTTAATATTTGGTATCAAAACTGACATCACGTCAATCATATTCGTATTCGTATAGTTAAACAACCTAGACGGTGAAAGAAAAAATGAAAGAAAAGAAAAGAAAAGAAAAAACGTGGCTGAAATTTCTCTAAGGATTGTGGTTTTAATGTGATCCATGCCAGGCTCTCCATACAAATCTATCCAAAACCATATGGAGATTTAAAATAAATTTGAGGGGTCCCATAGACTTGATAACGAGGTTGTGGAAGGGGAATTTGAAAGCAATAATGGGTTTGTGCCTTTGGGAACTAGGGTTGGGTTTTCATGAGTTACAAGGGAAGAACACTCTGGCCCATGTCCAATTACCTTTAAGGCAAGATTGGATTGGGCTGGGTTTTTCAAAACCCTATATACCTTTAGCTAGGCCTAGTTGTGACCCACCGAATAAGGATCAAAATAATCTAATCCTTACCTATACCACTCTATGCCAGGCTTGGCCAACCTAGATTGGCCACCTATCATGGGAAGGGAGAAGGGAAATACATGGGCTAGATAACTACATTAGTAAAAAATGAGAAAAGAAGATCTCAAGAAGATGTCTAGCTAGTTGGGATCTGTAGAGGATTGTACTTCTCTTAGATTTTTCTACCACATATTTGGAAGAAAATTCATTTATGGTCCACCTTATCAGTACTTAGAGGTGGGCATCTCCCTCTTAATTGTATAGTGGAGGCTGAAGGGAACATAAGGTAGCGGATCGAGACTCAGTGTAGACCATAAGCTAGTTTGGTTGTTGTCAGACAAAAAAGATTATCTTTAGGCAAGGTGTGTGGCTCAAGCAAGGACGATGTTAGGTTGATATCAACACTGGTCTTCATGAAGGTGCTTTGTTAAATCTAAGTCAACATAGGAAGTTGGTTGTACATTGCATTCTTTCATATGGGTATTTTGGGTAATTCATTGTATTTCTCTTTATATAAGTATTTGTATTCTTACATTACATAATACAAGTTAGATTCATCACATGGAGGTGCACATAAATAGTTCCTAATCTTATTAGGATGGGGTTCCATTCCAACCACCTCTATGAGGGCTAGGTTTTTTGGTTTCTGGTAGGGGTGTAAACGGACCGGATTCGGATCGGATAGTGGTAATACCATATCTGCATCTTATTATATTTGGACAGATTCGGATAATATCCTATTGGTTTTCAAACGGATTCAGTCGAATTCGGATGATAATCGACTAGCTATTTTCTTTAAGTAAATTCTTCTAAATGGACATGAATACATACTGAATATAAGTTTTTGACTACAAGTTTACATCCTTACAATTTTATTTGTGAGGACTAAGCTTGAAATTTAATAACTTAACAACTTTGGTAGCTATTTTAGTAGAAAATCTAGAAAAATACTCACATATCATAGGTAAAAAAATAAATAAATAAATAAAAAAAAATCAAAATAAGAAACTTAATTGGATAATTTTATTGGACGTAGTGGCGGACTCACTAGGGGGCCAGGGCATGCCCCCCCCCCCCCAATATTGGAAACAAATTTAAACGTTAAGATAAATGATTTATTTGTCATTCTAATTTTCTATCTAAGGGTTATATTTAAAATCCAAGCTTTAAGGAGGAAACTATTAACTCCCAATTCGAAACTAAATTTCACCCTAAAATTTCTCTCTATTTATTCTCCTTTCTTCATATTCATTCTCTCATTCCTCATTTTCTCTAAAGCACAACTAAAGTTTTATAACTTTCTCCTGGAATCTTGGATCATCTCCACACAATTACAACCACTCAAACACGTATTTTTATTTATCTCTCTCTTTTTCGGTTTAATTTTTTTTTTCGTTTCTCCCTTAATTTCTTTTCTTTGATGCTCTTTATTTTTATTTATTTATGTTGAATACTTGAATACATGATTAATGCTTTCTATTTTTTTTTTATGTTGAATATGTATTGCATAATTAATTATTTTTATTTGTGGTTTATTTGAATTTATTAAGTTTATTACGTATTAAAATACTTGAATTCTCACTTAATGCTTTCTATTTCTTTTTTTTCTTTTATTAAATGTTGAATATGTATTGCATGAAAGTTTATTGCTTTTTTTTTAATTAAATTATTTATTTTTATTTGTGGTTGTTTTGAATTTATTAAGTTTATTAGTTATTAAATAATATTATGCCATTATTGTAAAAAAAAAAATTATAGTTTTAGGCATAAATTAATTATATACACTTACTAGTTATAGTAGTTAATTTTGGAAAACAACGAAATTTTTAGAAAAACTTGAGAGGCCTATAGGAGAGGAAAATAAAAGAATCCAAAAGGATTTGAATTTTTTTTTTTTTTTTTTTTTAATAGTAGATCAATGAATCTTTTTTAAGTCTACTTATTTCGTGGTTCATTCAAAGTTTTGGAGAATGTTTTTATTCAATTTTACAAATTAACAATTAATCAAATCAAATGGATATAGGAGAACGAGCTACTTGTAGGGCTTCCTTGGGAGTGAATCGAGTGGTGCAGTCGTCAAAAGTATAAGGATTTGTTCAACCATGGGGAAGAAGTCTACCATTGATTCTTTCTTCAAAAGAAAAGGCGTTGAGAATGACATGGTTGATGCATCATTGCCTACCTCTATTCCTGAGAGCTCAACTCATGAAAAACGTCCAAAATAGACTCCAAAACCTGAAAGCGAGCAAAATAATGATTTTGAGCATGATCCAGGGTTGAGAAAACAAATTTGGGATTATCCAGTTGATCAACGTGATGAAATTAGGCGTGGTTACCTTAAAGCTGGACCATATCAGCATATTCTTCAAGAGTATCCAAAATCTGGGCCATCAAGTCATCCTCGACATTTTCAATCTTTGTTGTTTAAGGTTCATCCTTTCTTGTTAGAGTATTCTCCTTTAAAAGATGCAGTATTATTTTGTTTGCCATGTTTTCTTTTCAATTTTAAGCCTAGAGCGAACTCTGGACAGGGGACATTCACTATTGATAGATTTAAAAATTGGAAGAAAGTGGGTGGAAAATAGAGTGGATTAATAAATCATGTGGGAAGACAAATCAACTCATGCCACAAAGTTTGCTCAAAAAGATTGTGCAAACTTAATGAAGCAAGATCAACATAATGATTTGCTGATTGGAAAGTATACATCTCAAGTAATTGAAAACAATTGATTGCGTTTGAAAGCCTCAATTGATGTGATCAAATTGCTTGTGTTTCAAGGTTGTGCTCTTAGAGGTCATGATGAGAGATAATATTCCTCCAATAGGGGAAAATTTATTGAATTCTTAAAGTAGATAGCTTCCTACAATGATAAAGTTGCAGCAGTTGTGTTGGATAATGCTCTTCAAAATGCATCGTACATATCACCTAAGATACAAAAGGAGATTTTACATATTATAGCAAATAGAGGGAAGAAGGAAATTTGTAAAGAGATCGGTGATGCAAAGTTTTGCTTTATAGTGGATGAATCTCGCGATGAATCTAAAAGAGAGTAGATGGCTATCATTTTAAGGTTTTTTAACAAAGCGGAATTTGTACAAGAGCGTTTTTTGATCTTGTTCATGTTTCAGACACAAAGGCCTTGACTTTGAAGACCACTATCTTTTCTACTCTTTCTCATTATGGGCTTAACATTCACAATATTCGAGGCCAAGGATATGATGGAACAAGTAACATGCAAGGTGAGTGGAATGGGTTACAAGCGTTAGTAGTTACCGACTGTCCACATGCCTATTATATCCACTATTTTGCTCATTGTTTGCAGTTGGCATTAGTTGCAACTTCTAGAAGTGTTGACCCAATCGAGAAATTTTTCTCCAAATTGGTGTCTATTATCAATCTTGCTAGTCCTCCAGTAAGCGAAATAATGAGTTAAAAGTTGCTCATGCTTATAAAACTGCATAGTTGATCTCCATTGATGAACTTGAAACTGGAAGTTGGCTAAATCAAATTGGAACTTTACAATGGCATGGAGATACTCATTGGGGTTCTCATTTGAGATCTATTTCAAGTTTGATAAGTATGTATGGTGCTACGTGTGAGGTCTTTATCGCCATTAGTATTAATGGGAATACTTCATCACAGAGAGTTGAAGTAGAATCGGCATACGATACATTGGCCTCCTTTGATTTTGTTATGATTTTGCATCTAATGCAAAAAATTATGAACATCACTGATTTGCTTTGTCAAGGTTTGCAACGGAAGTTTGAAGACATTATAAATGATATTCAACTTGTGTCCAGTACAAAAAGGCTTATTCAATAAATGAGAGATGTTCGATGGGATGAGCTTTTGACTACGGTGACATCTTTTTGTGAAAAGCGTAATATTGATGTCCCTAACATTAGTGTGAAACCCAACCCTAACCTTGACCCGAAAACCCTGTTGTTTGTAGGTCCGACAACCCGAAGTAAAGCAAGAAGTCAGCTTTGGGCCATCCCAGTGGAGGACTTGGTGTCTGGCTTTGAATCCATGAGTGTTGATGACAATGTGCTATTTATGGAAACTGAATCTTGATGAAGATCGGATTAGTTGATGGACTTGGAGTGTTCTCTATCATGGTTTGAAGGCATTTCTACCTATTAGGTAAGTCACTTGGTGTGTGTGCAAAACCCCTTTATGTTTGGATTTGTTCTGAGCCTTCAATTCCCTGTTTTGAACTTGTTGAACTAATTGGTCGACTGGACCAGTCGACCAATCCACTCGACCAATGGGTTCTGTCTTTGGTAATTAGGTCTTGCTTGCTCTATTTAAGTCCAATCTCGAGTCTACTTCGTATTTTCTGCCTCCAAACTCTTTGGAACGAACCAAAGACCTCTGCAAGTCATCTCCCTTGCACTCTTGGTGTTTATCTTGACGGATCTTCGTCAAAACTTGTGTTCTTATACAAAAAGGTATGTTTACACTCTCTTCTTCTTCATCATCCTTGTTTTCTTTCCTTTTTGAGTTGAGACGAGAGAGGAGATGCTGCATTCTCTGTTGCAAACATCTCTGAACTTATCTCTCATGATCTTCCTAAGGATTAATTGCTAAAGCAATGTCCGTAATCATGATCATTGCAAGCTTTTGAAGGAATCATGATCTAAATCATGATCTCGTCTTCGTTTATCTTTGATTTAAATTCTGATGTTCTTAGATCTATTATATTGATCATATTAGTAGTCAATCGCTGTGTTTTCTTTACATAATCCATGATCTATCAATCTCTAGTTGTTTCTCCTCTATCATACCATGTTTTCTTCAAGAATCATGACTGATACATCTATGGTAAGTTTTGTTTCCTTATTTAGATTCATGTTCTTAGATCTATTTTCTTGAAGATCTAAGTATGCCTTCCATGATATCTTTATCAAAATCAATGATTCATTCTCCTATTGTTCGTGTCTATGATTTGTATTCTTAATTCTTCAAGAACCATGATTAATCTAATTATGGTAACTTTTTGTTTCCTAATTTGTAACTTGAAAACTTGATTCGATTAGTGTTTTGAGGTCCTCTATATGTTAGGATACTACCAATGTAGTTTACCCCTTGTTTAGTACCCTTTTGAACCACCAAATTCGGTTCTTTATTCTTAAAACTTTGATTTTGTAGGCCACTGTCTCCATTGGTCGACTGAAACAGTAGACCAATCCAATCGACCAATGAGTACAACAACTCCAGATTTGGTCTGTTTTGGATGTTTTGATATCTTTTCTTTTAGGGATCTTTCCTAATATGTTGTATACACTTGTCTAGGACCCTCTTCTCAAGTTTGTCAAGATCTTACTTGATTTCTTAAGATTCCTTTGCAAGTTATAAAAGGTAAGGATGGTTACTTCCTTAACAACATAAATTGTATATCTTAGTTTCTATATTTGAATCTTGTTAGTTTATCTCCTTAAATAGATTCTTACAATGTTATACTACTGTTGTACTGTCTTGATATCAGTAGCATTACTTGTTTATATTAAATAGACTGATGTATGATTTACTTACCAGTTTTATACAAGTTGAATGTAATTATTGATTTCTTTCCATATATGAAGTTACCATATATGTGATGTTATGGATTGATGCTTGTGTATGCTTAAGTATGGTTTGGAAAGGAGAGGTGTTCCTTTTGACACTTCTGTCCTAGGACTACTACGGGAATATTATGGGATGTTTCCGGAGATGCCCTTTGGACACCTTCCTAAACTGTTGGATGACATATTTAGGACTGTCTAGTAGTGTTTGGCTAGGATGTCCCGTTATGTCAGACCCTAATCGGAGGGGTATTGAGACCGAACGACCCGTGGTAGCAATGGGGATTCATGGGCGCTCAAGACCGGTAACCAACCCGTGAGAGGACAGGAATCACATTGTGGGGACCATTTATCGGTAGGGTTGCATATGGTTAGACTTGGGCTCACGGGCGCTTAAGACCGGTAACCAACCCGTGAGAGGACGTGAGAGCCTCCCGTTTACCATATGTGGATAACCAATAGGGTTGATGAGTCCGTAGTCAGGGACTATGAGGACTCTAGTGTGAAGGATACCGGAAAGGATCGCCAGGGGCGAGGAATGGACGTATCTGGATTTGACTTGATGTAACTGAGTAGAAGACTTGCATTTGGCTAGGCTTTAACCCTGACATGCGCCGGTACTTAGACCAATGGTGATGTGAGAGAGTGGTGACCTATACCCCCAGCCATGGAATATCCTGAGGGATGAAGGACCCATTACCAACTGATGATGAGTGAATGAGACTTTCCTAAAGAAGTACGGTGCTATGACTTAAAGCATGTCTTCCAATAGAGACCAACATACATAGAGTTAGATTCATACATTCATTGTTTGTCTCATACCATATTGCATTTATGTTTGTTTTGTAATCCTGCCATTTATGTTATTATGGATTTAACTGCCTTACTGAGTTTCTTTGAAACTCATTCCTTTTGTACAATGTTTTGTTAGATTATTCTACAGGTTCTAAGTATCATGACTGCTCGTATGAAGAAGCGCAAGGAGAAGAGGCATATCTCCAGGAAAGTGATTGCGGTTACGACAATTACACTGAAGATTCCGCGAGTGGTTATGCTCCGTACGATGCTTAGTCCGACCATAGAGTGGAAGCGCCCTTGTGCCATTTATGAGATTTATACTTATAGGGATATTGTCTATAAGATTGAGAACAATTTAGTTACCTATTGTACCTGCTATTGGGATTAGATTTCATTCTGTTTCTTCTCTTTTAGAACTACATTTCCGCTGGTTGTAGAGTGGGATTTCGCCTCACTTTACTTATTTGATTTAGACACTCTGATTATATTTAGTACTCTGATTTATATATGATTCATTCTTTCCTTATTTGGATCTTTGGTTTATCTGTTGCACATCGATTATTATTATTCATGATTATGTTATTGTTTATGTGGGAGGTTGATTACTCGATACCTGATCTTCGGGGTTGTGGATCACACTCTCGGGTATGCCAGTTAGGGTACCGGCTGGGAGGATGTGACAATTAGTGTTTAGTTTGTTGGAAGGAAGGGTCGAGCTCACCAACAACAAGATGATTTTACAGTTGAACAACATTATCGAGAAAATTTTTTTTGTGCTACAATTGATAGCCAATTGAATGAGCTAAATAGTAGATTCAATGAGCATGTTATAGAGTTGCTTACTCTTAGTTCTTCTTTGAATCCTAGAAGCAGATGCAAGCATTTTAGAATTGATGATATTTACAAACTTGTGGCTGAATATTATCCCCAAGATTTTACTGAGCATGAGATAGATCACTTGAAAGTTCAACTACGACACTATTAGATTGATGCAATCAAAGGTCCAGATTATCCAAACATTTCAACAATTAGCAGTTTGTGTCAGTGGTTGGTGAGGTCAACAAAATCTGACTTCTACCCACTTATTTATCGGATAACCAAACTATTGATTACTCTTCACATTTCTACTGCAACTTCTTAACGAGCATTTTCTGTCATGAAGATTATTAAAACTGATTTGCGGAACAGGATGATGGATGATTTTCTCACATATTCTATGATGTTATATATTGAAAGAGAAATTGCAGAGAAATTCAGTACAGAATCAATTATTGAGGATTTTCACGATCTCAAAGATCGTCGAGTTCCATTATGAGACACTTGTTTTGTGGCTTTTCACTTATTATTGTATTTTTAAGAATTTAACATAGATTTTGAAGTATTATCAGTACGCTTTCCTTTCTGAATATTAGTACTAAAAATTTTGTAATTATTGTTCCCCCCCCCCCTCGATATTGAATCCTAGGTCCGCCCTTGTGTCGGACGGATAATAATTGGTGAAATACTCTATCATGAAAAATCGGGACCTCCCCTGAGGCCCTCATGGGCCATCCCCTCCGCCGTCTTTGACTAAGACCTTAACCAATTGGAGAGGACAGCCGATTGAGTTGGAACCTGAATTTAAAGATGGAAGACCCAGATGGACTTAATTAGGAGAATGGGCAACCCCTCGCGCACGAGATAGCAATGAAAGGAGATTGACCGGTCGGGATCGAGTGATCAACACCTCAAGGGTTTAGGGGTGCTTCTCTGCTTCTCCTGGTGCGAGTACCTCTCCTCTATTTTAAAGGTCAAGGCCCACTAGAGAGAGGCAGGTGCTTTCATGAATGAATGTGGTAAACAAAAAAATATTAGAGTTACATATCGGGGTTAGGGAACCAACCCAGCGCTCTTCCAATATTGAGCTCCCAGCTCTCCCTCTCTATTTTCAAAAGTATATGAAGGAGGCAGGGGGAGGAACAGACGGGGAGAAAGGGGCACACCCCCAGAAGGGAAAGGAAAGGACCGCCAAAGAGGAGAGCCCCGGTGGAGGAAAAGAGCACACAAGCCCCCCCACCGGGATAGCAGCGAGAGGAAACACGAACCAGAAAGAAGGCGCGAAAGAACAACAAACAGGAAAGAGAGCCCCGCTTGTGTGAGTGGGCGCAGAATGAATGACCCCCATTCAAGCGCACAAACCGGCCTATTGCCTCTCTAGAAAATGTTCTCCATAACACCCAAAAGAGGATGGCCCCAATGGCAAAGGTTTGGGAGGCCGGTTAGGTGAGCGCGAGTCCTTTAGGGCGGTTGGAGACTAGGGCTGTAGTCAAAAGGACTATACTTATATAGACATCTCTTTTCTTGCTGGGGCGCGATAGCACACTGTAGTTTTCTCGCTTGTTGCTGGAGTTTGCTTGCTCGCCCTAACTTGCTCCAACAAACGGAGTTTGCAGCTTCACGCCCTTGAATGCAATAGAATTGCGCTTGTAAGAACAGCAGAAGAAGTCTTTTTTTTTTTTTTTTTTTTTTTTTTTCATTCTTGATAAAAGAGGGGGCCTCATGCCCTACTTCGTTGACTGACAATGACAAAGGCTTGCGAAACTAAGTAGCGCCTTTTGAATGGAATTTGTAGTAGTTTATCAGTGGTGCGAAGCGGCTTTGCCATTTTTAGTAGGGGAGCAAAAAGTTAGACCATAGAAAGTCAGCGAACAGCGGTTCTTCTATGTAGGTATGGCCTTCCCCCTTGACTCACCTAACGTCGAGCTAAGTGACTTCGTAAACTTTGCGTTCCACACTGTGGCAAATCGATACAAGTAGCCTAAAGAGCTTGATATCCTATTGTGCGTGTTTTTGAGCAACTTCGTGGCATGAGTTGATTTGTCTTCCCACATGATTTATTAAACCACACTCTTTTCCACCCACTTTCTTTCAATTTTTAAATCAATCAATAGTGAATGTCCCCTGTCCAGAGATCGCTCTAGGCTTATTGGAAAGAAAACATGGCAAACAAAATATTGCATCTTTTAAAGGAGAATACTCTAACAAAAAAAGGATGAACCTTAAACCATGAAGATTGAAAACGTTGAGGATGACTTGATGGCCCAAATTTTGGATATTCTTGATAAATAGGTTGATATGGTTCAGCTTTAAGGTAACGATGCCTAATTTCATCACGTTGATCAACTGGATAATCCCAAATTTGTTTTCTCAACCTTGGATCACGCTCAAAATCATTATTTTGCTCGCTTTAAGGTATTGGAGTCTGTTTAGGACGTTTTTCATGAGTTGAGGTCTCAAGAATAGATGTAGGCAATGATGCATCAACCATGTCATTCTCAACGCCTTTTCTTTTGAAAAAAGAATCAATGGTAAACTTTTTTCCCATGGTTAAAAAAATCCTTATACTTTTGACGACTGCACCACTCGATTCACTCCCAAGGAAGCCCTAGAAGTAGCTCATTCTCCAATATCCATTTGATTTGATTAACCGTTAAATTTGAAAAGTTGAACAAAAACATTCTCCTAAACTTGTAATCAACCACGAAATAAGTAAACATAAAAAAAATTCATTGATCTACTATTAAAAAAAGAAAAAGAAAATTCCAAATCTTTTTGGATTCTTTTATTTTCCTCTCCTATAGGCCTCTCAAGTTTTTCTAAAAATTCCCTTGTCTTCCAAAATTAACTACTATAACTAATAAGTGTATATAATTAATTTATGCCTAAAATTGTAATTTTTTTTTGGCATTTTTAATACGTATAACTTAATACATTGAAAACAACCACAACCAACGGGGGGGGGGGTTAGTCCAAGTGGTAAAAACCGTGTATTCAAGTATTTTAATACGTAATTAACTTAATAAATTCAAATCAACTACAAATAAAAATAATTAATTTAATAAAAAAAACAACAACAAAAAAGAAAGAGCTCACGGTTCACTCAAGTGTTTTAATATGTACTAAACTTAATAAATTCATACACCACAAATAAACATAAAAAAAAATTCAAACATATTCAACTAAAAAAAAAAAAAAGAAATAGAAAGCATTAATCGTGTATTCAAGTATTCAACATTAGAAAGAAAAAAGCATCAAAGATAAGAAATTAAAGGAGAAAAGAAAAAAAATTAATCCGAAAAAGAGAGAGATAAATAAAAATACCTGGTTGAGTGGTTGTAATCGTGTGGAGAAGATTCAGGATTCCAGGAGAAAAGTTGTAAAACTTCAGTCGTGCGTTAGAGAAGATGAGAGAATGAATAGGAAGAAAGGAGAATAAATAGAAAGAAATTTAGTTTCCAATTGGGAGTTAATAGTTTCCTCCTTAAAACTTGGATTTTAAATATAACCTTTATATAGAAAATTAGAATGACAAATAAATCCTTTATCCTAACGTTATTGGTATTTTACAAGAAAAAGAGAAAAACAAGGAGATATTATAGGCATTAATATATATTTTTTAAAAGGAGGGGCCCTTAGTGAGTCCGCCACTACCTTTCATTCTTCTTATGGCCTACATTTGCACTTTTAAGTTTGGAACTTCATAAATAATTTACATTAATTATTTTTAGATCAATTTTTTTTTTATAACCATAATGTGTGCATGGTATAGCTAGTTCCTTCAATGGTACGTCCGCACAACAAGGGGAATAAAAAAATTTTTTTGGGTCAAGAACAAGGAGCATATTTGCTTGACAAGGACAAGTCCTCCCATCGTAATCAAAGCTTACTTTATTTTCTAACCTTCTAATGTTGTTTAATATATACCTCCTCTCTCCAACATCTTATGTTACTAATAAGCTAATTTGTCTTTTGCAATCAATTAATAAATGTTGATCTCATGAAAATGACGTTTAAGATAAGTAATACAGACACTAAAGTAGCATCCACAAGTATAGTATTAATTATAGAGCTTTTTTCATGCTACTCACGTAAGTTGTGCCAAAGCTCTTGATAGTACTCATAGCAAAAATTACATGTTGCCCACACTAACCCTTTTCAAAAATTACAAGTTCTCCACAATTATTTTTCTGTTAACTTTAAAACTGAAATGACCATGTTGCCCATGGTGTGAAGGAAATTATAATTTTTTTCTTTTACAAAAACTCACTTAATTTTTTCAAATTTACGAAAAGAACTCCCTATTCACAGCTGGAATCTAAGGAGTTGGATGTAGAATTCAACAAAGAAGAATTTCGATCTTCTCTGTCACTTTCTTCTCCATCCATTGCTTGATCAAGCAAGCTCTTTCATGAGTTGCCATTTCTTCCTCGGGTAAAACACACACTACTTCCTCGAATAGCACCCACTCCTTCCCCTACCAGCGTCCACCGTCGGCAATTGAAGGTTCATCATCACTCGAAGAACTCTTGATCGGTTTGATCTGGTTCTCAACCTCTTTGATTTTGCTGAGGAACTGAGGAGGACATAGATCTCGTCTTGACCACAAACCAACCTATTGCAAAGAGAGTTTTTTCATGCCAGGGTGGTGGATATTTTTTTGGCAGCCAACATGAATTGTGCGAACCAAGGGTTTCTTTTTGGTCAATTTTAAAAAATTAAATGAAAAGGTTTGGTAAAAATATAAATTTATACTTTCTTTTATCCCACAGGCAAAATAGTCATTTTAATTTCAAAGTTAACCAAAAAGTAACTGTGGATAACTTATAATTTTTGAAAACATACATTGTGAATAACATGTAATTTTTTTCACTCAAGTGGGCAATCAAGAATTTTGGCCCAACCGAAATTGACAACGTGAAAAAAACTCTTAATAATATATATCTCATTGGTAGAGCATGACTCCTGTAACACTTTTTTTTCTAGATTTTTGCTTTAGTGGTGTGTCTGACGTGGTGGTGCCTATAGTACTCACAGTTGGATGCACATTACGTGGATTCGATTATAGATATATTATATTTTTTCTATTATTATTGTTGGAATTTGTTAATATAATTAATAAATTAAATGCCCAAGGGCAAATTTGAAAACACACTATTAGGACGGTTACAAAATATGGTTATGTATTTTGGTAACCACTGCATAAGTGAGTGTGTTTTACATTACATAAGTTTTCAAAGAAAATGAGGCGGCTCCAATCTCTCTCTCCCTCTCTCCAAGAAATGCAGGATGGAGAAACCTACTGGAGGTTTCCTTCCTTTGCATTAGATCATTCTTCCATCTTCTTTCCACATGGCATTTGGGTTGTGGAAATATTTCCCTTTCTTTGTGATTGTGGAATCACCCTGGTAGAGCTTTGGTGGGGGAACGAGAACGTGGATCCAGATTTACTTCCGCTGCGAATACTTAATAAAAGGGAAAGCGAATCCAGGTAAGGAATCTTTCCCTTGTTTTTTAATTGAATTGAAATTAATGGAGTATTACCAACATTGGCATCAGAGCCATTGGTTCCCACGGTTCTTTGTTCCTCCCCGTTGTTTAGTTTCATTTTTTTGGAGAATCCAAGGTTTATGAAACCCATGGAGAATTGATAGGGTTTTTGGAAACCCTTATGTTTTGGGTTCGGATCCGAATGGGAGGATCCTTCAGAATTTCCCTTGTAAATTTTTGCATCAATTGATTATCCATGTTAATTAATTTTGTTTAAAATTTATTGTTGGATTTTTTTGTGTTTTTGGATGATTTTTTTTTGGTGAAAAAACGTGTTTTTACCCTTTTTTGAAAGAAAAAAAAATTCATTCATGAAAAAATCAGAAAAAAACGTTGTTTTTTTTGTCACAATGGCCCAGATGGTCATCCGTCTAGTTGCAGAAATCCAGACGGATTCCCAGACGGAGAGCCGTCTCAGAATCCGTCTGATTTTTTGTGCAGTTTTGAATGTGTTTCTATTTACTGGACATCAATGGCTCACAATCTATGTAATGTTTGAGCATTGAGGGCCTAATGGGGCCTAGTGGGAGTTAATGACGTAGAAGTGTTTTGTGTGAACCAACTCATAGCATTAACATGATTGCATGTTTTATTTTAATAAAACTATTTTTTATTTATGGGTCTATCAATCATGTTTCTTGCACAAAATGAAACTAGTGTATAAGTCAACGTGGGTTTGCATGAGAATTTGATTGAATGTTTGTTAGCATCTCTTTTGGTTTAAATGCTTATCCCGTAGGTTAACTATGCTAGTATGATTTGCTGTTGCATGAGTTGTGTTTTATGCTAGATTAATTGAACTCATTCTTGTATGTAATATCTCTAGAATAAATGGCTGCTACCAAGAGCATTGTTGCTAACTTTTGGCACCGAAAGGTGCAGTATCTCCTAGAAGAATAGAACATGCTAAAAACCATAAACTAGACCATGTCCCCACCAGAGGAAGGTACCACTGCACAGTATAGCAGGAACCTTGAGCTTTACAATGCCTGGAAGAGGAAAGATTGGGTAGCTAGGATTAGTATCCTAAGCTCCATGAGGGATGACCTGATGCTTCGGTTAGAGAAGCATAGGACTGCAAAGTCTTTGTGGGAGGCTGTGAAGTTCCAGTATGGGGGGACTTCCACCTCAAGAGGCCACTAGCTCAGACTCACATTTGATGGTTATAAGATGTGTCAGGGTCACACCATGAGGCAGCATATAACCATCATGTCCAACATGATTACTGAGTTGAGCGCATGTGGGCGCCAAAAGACTAATGAGGAGCAAGTCTCTGCAGTCATCAGGTCATTGCCTAAGTCTTGGGAGCATATGAAGATCTTCTTGACTCATGTTGATGAGGTCAAGAAATTTGATCAAGCTGCCAAGCACCTTGAGCTAGAGGAGGATCGGATGTTGGCCGATGTCCCTCACGCTGAAGTAGTTGCTGCTGAAGCAAGCACTAGTAAGGGTGCAGGCTTCAAGTGCAAGAAGGAGAGAGCTCAACCTCAATGGTCTAGGCAAAGTAACAGAGGTGGGAACAGAAACAAGAGTGGTTTATGAGACATGGTTTTGGAGTTGTATTTGAAAACAATTCTTTGGTTTTGTATCTAGGTGATACAGTTTATGGTTATGGTTTTCTTAATAATGGTTATTGTATTGGATACAATTGATAATTTATCTAATCCTAGTAATGCTTTTGTTTGCCAAAATACTGTGTGTATTGATTCTAATTTATGGCATACTAGACTAGGACATATTGGTTTAGATAGGATGAACAGGTTGGCAAGAGAAGGTTTCTTAGGCCAATGTTCACTATTTGATTTGCCAACCTGTGAGTCATGTCTAGCAGGTAAAGCAACTAGAAAACCATTTGAAAAGGCTTTGAAAGCCTCTCTTCCTTTAGAACTTATCCATTCAAATGTGTGTGGACCCATGAATGTGCATACTAGAAAAGGACAGGCTTATTTCATCACATTCATAGATGACTATACACGATATTGTCACATTTATCTAATTTCTCATAAGTCAAATGCTCTAGAATGTTTTAAGAAATTCATGAGCTTAGTTGAGAATCAGTTAGATAAAATGATTAAAACTCATAGAACGGATAGAGGTAGAGAGTATCTCTCCGATATGTTCAAAGGGTTGTGTGATGAAAATGGGATATCTAGACAACTTACTATTCCAGGGACTCCATAGCAAAATGGGGTTGCTGAGAGGAGGAATAGAACCTTGCTAGACATGGTGAGATTCATGATGGCGCAGGAAAATCTACCCAACTCTTATTGGGGAGATGCTTTGCTGACTGGTGCCTATATCCTCAACAGAGTTCCAACTAAATCGGTTCTTTCCACACCATATGAGTTGTGGACCGGAAGGAAGCTAGATTTGAGTTACTTGCGCGCATGGGGATGTGCAGCATATGTTCACTCTACTTCTCACCAATATGGAAAGCTTGGACCTAGAGGAAGAAAGTGTATCTTTGTGAGATATTCTGAACCATCAAAGGGCCATGTCTTCATTGGACTAGATGAGAGTGAGAGGAGAACGGAACTTGAGTCTAGGGATGCAACATTCTTGGAGAATGATTTTCCATCTCTTTCTGGAATTAACAAAAAATCATCGGAATTCTTTGAGATACAAGATAGTGGTCTTGTCACTCCAAGGATTCAGATTCTGGATAATGAACCTGGGGTTCATCCAGAAGATCCTAGTGGGAGTGGGAGTGCAGATGTGCTTGCTACCTCTAAGGGTGAGCAATCTGACATGCACTTGCGCCATAGTGGGCACGGGCTAATTCCTAGTCGACGTTTCAACATAGAGGATGAAGCCTACATGGTAACTCCTGAAGAGATCGACTATGAGATGACTTCAGTCGATGAGCATGAACCAAAGAGCGTGCAAGAAGCTCTTGAGGGGTCAAGCTCAAAGGAATGGTTGAAAGCAATAGAGGAAGAGTTGGAATCGATGAAAGTTAATCATGTTTGGGACTTGGTTGACTTGCCGTCAGGCCGAAAGGCAATTGGGAACAAGTGGGTTCTCAAGATCAAGAGAAAGGCGGATGGATCTATTGAGAGATTCAAGGCTCGTTTAGTGGCTAAGGGCTACACCCAACGAGAGGGCGTTGATTATGAGGAAACTTTTTCCGCTGTGGTTAGGTTTGCCTCAATTCGCCTCATTCTAGCCATTGTTGCTCAATTGGACTTGGAGCTTTATTGGATGGATGTAAAAACAACTTTTTCTCAATGGAGAACTTGAGGAAGAGATCTATAGATCAACCTCAAGGCTTTGAAGCTAATGGACTTGAGTGCAAAGTGTGCAAGCTTAAGAAGTCCATATATGGCTTAAAGCAAGCATCTAGACAGTGGAATGTGCACTTCCACCAAGCTATGATGGAAAATGGGTTTTCCATGCTTAAGGAAGACCACTGTGTTTACACCAAGAGATCTGATGGTAATTATGTCATTCCGACACTGTACGTAGATGACATACTTATGGCTAGCAATAGCAAGGAGCTATTGGAAACCATTAAGAAATGGTTGTCCTCCGTATTTGATATGAAGGACATGGGTGAAGCAAGCTATGTGCTTGGTGTCAAGATTGTTAGAAATAGGCAAAAGAGATTACTGGATTTATCTCAGGAGACCTATATTGACAATGTCTTGACAAGATACCAGATGCACAACTGCAAACAAATTGATACTCCAGTGGAGAAGGGTTTGCATTTGAGCCTTGATATGGGTCCTAAGAATTCAGATCAAAGTTCCATTTGAGTGCCCCCCTAACATAAAGGGCAGCAGCGACACCAAGCACCATTTACTCTGCCATTTACATTTAGCCTTCAACTCCATCTCAAAAGTGATTGACGAAAGCCCCGGGTTAAGGTGGCTTGTAAAGATTGAAGTGGCGAGTGTAGGGGAGTTTCAAGGGAAGTAGAGAAGGAAAGGAAAAGGCCATTGAAGAATACTTGGGCGCTAGTAAGATTTACTTACTTAGCGAAAACCATGACAAGTACATCTTCACAAGCATATCGCGGATAAGGCTCACCTTACTGCCACTTCACCAGCCGAGGAAACCAAGATGGAAAGAGTTCCATATTCCAGTGCAGTAGGTAGCCTTATGTATGCTATGATGTTTACTAGGCCGGATATTTGTTATGCAGTGGGTTTGGTTAGTCAGTACCAATCAAACCCAGGCATAAAGCACTGGAAAGCAGTCAAGAGGATACTGAGATATCTCAGAGGAATGAGTAACTACATGTTGTGTTACCAAGGATTGGATTTGCGCTTAGTTGGCTATAGTGATGCCGACTGGGCTGGAGACATTGATGAGCACAAATCAACCTCTGGATATGCTTTCTTGCTGAATGGCGGGGCCATTTCGTGGTGTAGCAAGAAACAGGCTTGTATATCCCTCTCGACCATGGAAGCAGAGTATGTGGCATGCTCAGTTGCGGTTCAAGAGGCTGTTTGGTTGAGGAGATTCCTTCGACATACTGGGATTGTGATGACATTCAAAGAGGCTGCCCTTGTCTACTGTGATAGTACGACAACTCTTAGCTATGTCAAGGACCCCAAGTATCATGGGAAGACCAAATATATACAGTTGAGATATCACTTTGTTAGAGACATTACATCAAGGAAGAAAGTTGTACTTAAGCACATATCTACTAGTCAGATGGTAGTTGACCCTCTAACCAAACCTAAGCCAAGTATGTTTTTATTTCTCATGTAAAATCCTTGGGCTTGCGTAGATTGTGACTTACTTTTGTACTGAGACTTTCTTATTAATGAGTAATATGAGTTCATTCTAGCATTTCATTTATTCACTTTCTATGTGATTGTGTTTTTCTAGCATAAAACAAGATATGTCAATAGGCAAGAGAATGGCTCACTCACACGAGCATTGGCCTCTGGCGCCTTGGAGGCGAGCAGAGATGAGACGGATTGTGAATGACTTTGTGTAGGTCAATTCATAATCATGATGTCGCCTTGATTTGGAATCAAGATGAGTTTCTCTATTGTGAAGAGAATCGACATGAATGTTCCCACTATTCATGTTGCCTATAGAAGCCAGGTGCGAGTACTTTATGTGGCGCTAGGGTGGCGACAATAAAGAAACTCGGGTTAGGCACAAGAGGTTGCGACTAGACTAAGACCTATATGGTGTTGAGATGGACATACGTCCTATTGTATATAGAATGCTCCACCATAGCATGTATATCATACTATGTGTGCTTAGCGATCATTGGAAATGAGAGGATGGATCCGTGCTCCTCTCATTGTGTGGGTCCTAGACCTTATGGTCCATTAATGTTCTTAGTGACTTTCGACGACATCATGAAACGAATGATTGATGTGGCTACTTTGGGGTGTTACCTATGGTCATGATAGATTCGACCTAAAGGGGCACTACCGGGAGAGGAGTCAATCCTAAGTGTAGTGATGGTCTGGGGCGAAAGGAAAGGTTTGATTCAACTGCACCCTAAAAGTGTTTGCTGGCGCCAACTGTATGTGTTACAGTAGTAAACATTTTAAGGACAAGAAGGTGATCTCTCGAGGGGATCGAGATACCTTTAGTTTAGTGAGTTTGAATACATCTAGGACACTATGTTATACTAATGCTTATTTGATATGTTTCTTTGAGTGATGTGCCATTTCTGGCCTTTTGGGATGGTTTCTAGTTTGGGGCTCAGGCGTGTAGGTATATCACCGGTCGCACAACCCATTTTTCCAGTATGACTTGTGGATATTAGTGTCTGGGAGACAGGTAGTCTATGTATATGGGATACATAGCGAAGAGAAGAGATCAATATATATGTATATTTGGGATATACATGTGTGTCCTGGGTGAAAGATTAACACTTGCCCTTGTGCAAGTGGGAGCTTTTGGAATTTATTAATATAATTAATAAATTTAATGCCCAAGGGCAAATTTGGAAACTCATTATTAGGGCGGTTACAAAATAGGGTTATATATTTTGGTAACCACCGGATAAGTGAGTGTGTTTTACATTACGTAAGTTTTCAAAGAAAAGGAGGCGGGTCCCATCTCTCTCTCCCTCTCTCCAAGAAAAGCGGGAAGGAGAAACCTACTGGAGGTTTCCTTCCTTTGCGTTAGATCATTCTTCCATCTTCTTTCCACATGGCATTTGGGTTGTGGAAATATTTCCCTTTCCTTGTGATTGTGGAATCACCCCGGTAGAGCTTTGGTGGTAGAATGAGAACGTGGATCAAGATTTACTTCCGCTGCGAATACTTCATAAAAAGGAAAGCGAATCCAGGTAAGGAATATTTCCCCTGTCAATTAATTTAATTGAAATTAATGGAGTATTACCAACAATTATTATATCCGATGTTCATTCAGGCTGGCTCACACTTACCTTGACTACATCCTCAAGAAAGCTTTTATAATTAATATAGGCAGGACTTTGCCTCTAACCTGGAGGAGATTCAAACTTTAACCTCTAATGAGGAAGTGTTGATCTTTTGCAAGAGTTATCCCTGGGGTTCTCATTTTATATGTTTTTATAAAAAAAATAATAATAATGAAAAAAAAAGAAGGTAATCTTCCAATGAAGACTTAATTAATAATTGTGCACGTTTTGTCTTTGGTAAAAATCTTGCATGTTTTACGAGTTATCAAGTTGTTGGGGGTGGGGGTGGAAGCTACACTAGTAAAGATCAACCATATCTTTTCAAAAAAATATCTACACTCGCACGTTTAAAACAAATTTTATATTGCATTTTATAAGCTATAGTTGTATCAATCCTTGCCTATATATACAAGGATGATTTACATGTGTAACACACTGAATGCAAAATAGATGCTTAGGAATCTTAAGGGAAGAAAAGCGACGGAAGTTCAGCAAGTTCTTCACATGAATGGTGGGGATGGAGAAACTAGCTATGCCAGTAACTCCCAACTTCAAGTACTCTCTCTCTCTCTCTCTCTCTCTCTCTTATACTTTCATACTTTCATGTTTATTCCATTCAAGCAACTAAGCATGAACTTTGTTTTTTTCTTTCAGAAACTAGCGATAACCAGGGCAAAGCCACAGGTAATTCGAAGCATTTTAGATTTGTATTCCACCAAGTTATCTCAATGTCTAAGGATAGCAGATTTGGGCTGCTCATTGAGACCTAACACCTTACAAGTGATCACTTTATTTGTCATCAGTTGAATTGTAAAACACCGAAATTTCTAGTGTTCCTCAATGATCTTCCAAGTAATGACTTCAACACCATTTTCAGAACCTTGCCAACCTTCTATGATCAGCTAAAGGAGGATTTTGGTGAAATTTTTGGGCCAGTTTCTATCACAGGATTACCTAGTTCTTTCTATGAGAGGCTCTTTCAGTACTATAAACTTCTTTCATTCCTCTTAAAGCCTTCATTGGCTCTCTCAGGTTTGACACCTAATTAATACATATCATGCACGCTTGTTTGTTTTAGTATATTTATTTTAACCATGTATAGTGAAAACTATAGGTTCCTCCAGCAGTTGGAAGTAACAATAAGGGGAATATTTACTTGGCAAAGACAAGCCCTCCTAGTGTGCTGAAAGCTTACCTGGTGCAATTTCAAAAGGATTTTTCCTTGTTTCTTAGCTTGCACTCGAAGGAAATGACACCGCAAGGAAGAATGGTTTTGACATTTCTTGGCAGGAGAAGCGAAGATCCTTTTCGCTAAGAGAGTTGCATTTTGGACCTGTTATCTAATTCACTAAATGACTTGGTCATCGAGATATACATGCTTAATTAATGACTGGGTACAAATTTTCTCTTAGTATATAAATTTTTTACAAGTTTTCTTATCTTGTTTTAGGGCCACATTGAGGAAGCCTTAGTAGATTCTTTCAATTTGCCGTTCTATATGCCTTCTAGCAAAGAATTAGAGAGTAGGCTAATATGGTCCAGCTTTAAGGTAACGATGCCTAATTTCATCACGTTGATCAACTGAATAATCCAAAATTTGTTTTCTCAACCCTGGATCACGCTCAAAATCATTATTTTGCTCCCTTTAAGGTATTGGAGTCTGTTTTGGACGTTTTTCACGAGTTGAGGTCTCAGGAATAGAGGTAGGCAATGATGCATCAACCATGTCATTCTCAACGCCTTTTCTTTTGAAGAAAGAATCAATGGTAGACTTCTTTCCCATGGTTAAAAAAATCCTTATACTTTTGACGACTGCACCACTCGATTCACTCCTAAGGAAGCCCTAGAAGTAGCTCGTTCTCCAATATCCATTTGATTTGATTAATTGTTAAATATTAAAAGTTGAACAAAACATTCTCCTAAACTTGTAATCAACCACAAAATAAGTAAACATAAAAAAAAAAAAAATTAAAAAATAAAAAAAAAATTAAAAAAAAATTCATTGATCTACTATATTAAAAAAAGAAAAAGAAAAATTCAAATCTTTTTGGATTCTTTTATTTTCCTCTCCTATAGGCATCTCAAGTTTTTCTAAAAATTCCCTTGTTTTCCAAAATTAACTACTATAACTAATAAGTGTATATAATTATTTATGCCTAAAACTGTAACTTTTTATTTTTTTTATACAATAATGGCATAATATTATTTAATACGTAATAAGGTTATTAAATTCAAAACAACCACAAATAAAAATAAATAATTTAATAAAAAAGAAGCAATAAACTTTCGAGCAATACATATTCAACATTAAAAAAAAAAAAAAAATAGAAAGCATTAAGCGTGTATTCAAGTATTTTATTACATAATAAACTCAAATCAACTACAAATAAAAATAATTAATTTAATAAAAAAACAGCAATTAACTTTCATGCAATACATATTCAAGTATTCAACATTAAAAAGAAAAAAGCATCAAAGAAAAGAAATTAAGGGAGAAAAGAAAAAAAATTAATCAAGAGTTGCCATTTCTTTCTCGGGTAAAAACACACACTACTTCCTCGAATAGCACCCACTCCTTCCCCTACCGGCGTCCACCATCGGCAATTGAAGGTTCATCATCACTCGAAGAACTCTCGATCGGTTTGATCTGGTTCTCAACCTCTTTGATTTTGCTGAGGAACTGAGGAGGGCGTAGATCTCGTCTTGACCACAAACCAACCTATTGCAAAGAGAGATTTTTCATGCCAGGGTGGTGGATATTTTTTTGGCAGCCAACATGAATCGTGCGAACCAAGGATTTTTTTTTTTGGGTCAATTTTAAAAAATTAAATGAGAAGGTTGGGTAAAAATATTAATTTATACTTTCTTTTATCCCATAGGCAAAATAGTCATTTTAATTTCAAAGTTAACCAAAAAGTAATTGTGGATAACTTATAATTTTCGAAAACATACATTGTGAATAACATGTAACTTTTTTCATTTAAGTGGGCAATCAAGAATTTTGGCCCAACCGAAATTGACGGCGTGAAAAAAAAAACTCTTAATAATATATATCTCATTGGTAGAGCATGACTCTTGTTACACTTTTTTTTCTTTCTAGATTTTGCTTTAGTGGTGTGTCTGATGTGGTGGTTCCTATAGTACTGATGCACATTATGTGGATTTTATTATATATATATATTATATTTTTTTCTATTATTACTATATCCGATGTTCATTCGGGATGGCTCACGCTTACCTTGACTACATCCTCAAGAAAGATTTTATAATTAATATAGGCAAGACTTTGCCTCTAACCTGGAGGAGATTCAAACTTTAACCTCTAATGAGGAAGTGTTGATCTTTTGCAAGAGTTATCCCTGGGGTTCTCATTTTATATGTTTTTATAAAAATAAAAATAAAAATAAAAATAATAATAATAAAAAAAAAGAAGGTAATCTTCCAACGAAGACTTAATTAATAATTTTGCACGTTTCGTCTTTGGTAAAAATCTTGCATGTTTTACGAGTTATCAGGTTGTTGGGGGTGGGGGTGGAAGCTACACTAGTAAGATCAACCATATGATTTCAAAAAAGAATCTATACTCGCACATTTAAAACAAATTTTATATTGCATTTTATAAGCTGCTGACCTATACCACTCTAAGCCAGGCTTGGCCAACCCAAATTGGCCACCTGTCATGGGAAGGGAGAAGGGAAATACATGGGCTAGATAATTACATTAGGAAAAAATGAAAAAAGAAGATCTCAAGAAGATGTCTGGCTAGTTGGGATTTGTAGAGGATTGTGCTTCTCTTACATTTTTCTAGCACATATTTGGAAGAAAATTCATTTATGGTCCACCTTATCAGTACTTAGAGGTGGGCATCTCCCTCTTAATTGTCTAGTGGAGGCTGAAGGGAACATAAGGTAGAGGATCGAGACTCAGTGTAGACCATGCTAGTTTGGTTGATGTCAGACAAAGAAGATTATCTTTAGGCAAGGTGTGTGGCTCAAGCAAGGACGATGTTAGGTTGATATCAACACTGGTCTTCTTGAAGGTGCTTTGTTAAATCTAAGTTAACATAGGAAGTTGGTTGTACATTGCATTCTCTCATACGGGTATTTTCGATAATTCATTGTATTTCTCTTTATATAAGTATTTGTATTCTTACATTACATAATATAAGTACTTGTTGCCGGAGTTTGCTTGCTAGCCCTACCTTGCTCCCGCAAACGGAGTTTGCAACTACACGCCCTTGAATGCAACAGAATTGCGCTTGTAAGAACAGCAGAAGAAGTCTCTCTTTTTTTTTTTTTTTTTTTCATTCTTGATAAAAGAGGGGGCCTCAAGCCCTACTTAGTTGACTGACAATGACAAAGGCTTGCGAAACTAAGTAGCGCCTTTTGAATGGAATCTGTAGTAGTCTATCAGTGGTGCGAAGCGGCTTTGCCCCTTTTCAGTAGGGGAGCGAAAGGTTAGACCATAGAAAGTCAGCGAACAACGGTTCTTCTATGTAGGTATGGCCTTCCCCTTGACTCACCTAACGTCGAGCTAAGTGACTTCGTAAACTTTGCGTTCCACACTGTGGCAAATCGATACAAGCTATTGTGCGTGTTTTTGAGCAACTTCGTGGCATGAGTTGATTTGTCTTCCCACATGATTTATTAAACCACACTCTTTTCCACCCACTTTCTTCTAATTTTTAAATTCATCAATAGTGAATGTCCCCTGTCCAGAGTTCACTCCAAGTTTATTGAAAAAAAAACATGGCAAACAAAATACTGCATCTTTTAAAGGAGAATACTCTAACAAGAAATGAAGAACCTTAAACCACAAAGATTGAAAACGTCGACGATGACTTGATGGCCCAGATTTTGCATATTCTTAAAGAATAGGCTGATATGGTCCAGTTTTAAGGCAAGGATGCCTAATTTCATCACGTTGATCAACTTGATAATCCCAAATTTGTTTTCTCAACCATGGATCACGGTCAAAATCATTATTTTGCTCCCTTTAAGGTATTGGAGTTTGTTTTGGACGTTTTTCACGAGTTGAGGTCTCAGGAATAGAGGTCGGCAATGATGCATCAACCATGTCATTCTCAACGCCTTTTCTTTTGTAGAAAGAATCAATGGTAGAATTTTTTCCCATGGTTAAAAAAATCCTTATGCATAATAAGCTTATTAAATTCAAAATAACCACACATAAAAATAAATAATTTAATAAAAAAACAACAATAAACTTTTAAGCAATACATATTCAACATTAAAAAAAAAAAAAAAGAAATAGAAAGCATTAAGCGTGTATTCAAGTATTTTAATACGTAATAAACTTAATAAATTCAAATCAACCACAAATAAAAATAATTAATTTTAGAAAAAAACAGCAATTAATTTTCATGCAATACATATTCAACATTAAAAAAAAAGAAAAATAGAAAGTATCAAACGTGTATTCACTATTCAAGTATTTTAATATGTACTAAACTTAATAAATTCAAATCAACCACAAATAAAAATAATTAATTTAATAAAAAAAACAGCAATAAACAGTAAACTTTCATGCAATACATATTCAACATTAAAAAAAAAAGAGAAAAACAAGGATATATTATAGGCATTAATATATATATTTTTTAAAAGGGGGGGGGGGGCTTAGTGAGTCCACCACTGCCTTTCATTCCTCTTATGGCCTACATTGGCACTTTTAAGTTTGGAACTTCATAAATAATTTACATTAATTACTTTTAGATCAATGTTTTTTATAACCATAATGTGTACAAGGTATAGCTAGTTCCTTCAATGGTACGTCAACACAAGAAGGGGAATTTTTTATTTTTTTCAGGTCAAGAACAAGGGGCATATTTGCTTGACAAGGACAAGTCCTCCCATCGTAATCAAAGCTTACTTTATTTTCTAACCTTCTAATGTTGTTTAATATATACCTCCTCTCTCCTACATCTTATGTTACTAATAAGCTAATTTGTCTTTTGCAATCAATTAATAAATGTTGATCTCATTAAAATGCCGTTTGAGATAAGTAATACAGACACTAAAGTAGCATCCACAAGTATAGTATTAATTATAGAGCTTTTTTCATGCTTCTCACGTAAGTTGTGCCAAAACTCTTGACAGTACTCATAGCAAAAATTACATGTTGCCCACAGTGACCCTTTTCGAAAATTACAAGTTCTCCACAATTATTTTTCTGTTAACTTTAAAACTGAAATGACCATGTTGCCCATGGTGTGAAGGATAATAAATTGTTTTTCTTTTACAAAAATTTACTTAATTTTTTCAAATTTAGGAATAGAACTCCCTGTTCACAGCTGGAATCTAAGGAGCTGGATGTAGAATTAAACAAAGAAGAATTTCAATCTTCTCTGTCACTTTCTTCTCCATCCATTGCTCGATCAAGCAAGCTCTTTCAAGAGTTGCCATTTCTTCCTCGGGTAAAACACACACACACACTACTTCATCAAATAGCACCCACTCCTTCCCCTACCGGCATCCACCGTCGACAATTGAAGGTCCATCATCACTCGAAGAAATCTTGATCGGTTTGATCTGGTTCGCAACCTATTTGATTTTGCTGAGGAACTGAGGAGGACGTAGATCTCGTCTTGACCACAAACCAACCTATTCCAAAGAGAGATTTTTCATGCCAGGGTGGTGTATATTTTCATGGTAGCCAACGTGAATTGTGCGAACCAAGGATTTTTTTTTTGTCAATTTAAAAAAATTAAATGAAAAGGTTTGGTAAAAATATAAATTTATACTTTCTTTTATCCCACAGGCAAAATAGTCATTTTAATTTCAAAGTTAACCAAAAAGTAACTGTGGATAACTTATAATTTTCGAAAACATACATTGTTAACAACATGTAATTTTTTTCACTTAAGTGGGCAATCAAGAATTTTGGCCCAACCGAAATTGACAGCGTGAAAAAAAACTCTTAATAATATATATCTCATTGGTAGAGCATGACTCATGTTACACTTTTTTTTCTAGATTTTGCTTTAGTGGTGTGTCTGACGTGGGGGTGCCTATAGTACTCACCGTTGGATGCACATTATGAGGATTTGATTATATATATATATATATATATACGATGTTTATTCGGGCTGGCTCACGCTTACCTTGACTAAATCCTCGTGAAAGCTTTTATAATTAATATAAGCAGGACTTTGCCTCTAACCTGGAGGGATTCATACTTTAACATCTAATGAGGAAGTGTTGATCTTTTGCAAGAGTTATCCCTGGGTTTCTCATTTTATATGTTTTTATAAAAAAAAATAATAATAATAAAAGAAGGTAAACTTCCAACGAAGACTTAATTAATAATTGTGCACGTTTCGTCTTTGGTAAAAACCTTGCATGTTTTATGAGTTATTAGGTTGTTGGGAGTGGGGGTGGAAGCGACACTAGTAAGATTAACCAAATGTTTTCAAAAAAAAAAATCTATACTCGCACGTTTAAAACAAATTTTATATTGCATTTTATAAGCTATAGTTTTATCAATCCTTGCCTATATATACAAGGATGATTTACATGTGTAACACATTGAATGCAAAATAGATGCTTAGGAATCTTAAGGGAAGAAAAGCCATGGAAGTTCAGCAAGTTCTTCACATGATTGGTGGGGATGGAGAAACTAGCTATGCGAGTAACTCCCAACTTCAAGTACTCTCTCTCTCTCTCTCTCTCTCTCTCTCTCTCTCTCTCTCTCTCTCTCTCTCTCTCTCTCTCTCTCTCTCTCTCTCTCTCTCTCTCTCTCTCTCTCTCTCTCTCTCTCTCTCTCTCTCTCTCTCTCTCTCTAATACTTTCATTTTTATTCCATTCAAGCAACTAAGCATGAACTTTGTTTTTTTCTTTCAGAAACTAGCGATAACCAAGGCAAAGCCACTGATAATTCGAAGCATTTTAGATTTTTATTCCACCAAGTTATCTAAATGTCTAAGGATAGCAGATTTGGGCTGCTCATCGGGACCTAACACCTTACAAGTGATCACTTTAATCATTGAAGCGATCTATGAAACATGTCATCAGTTGAATTGTAAAACACCGGAATTCCTAGTGTTCCTCAATGATCTTCCAAGTAATGACTTCAACACCATTTTCAAAACCTTGCCAACCTTCTATGATCAGCTAAAGAAGGATTTTGGTGAAAATTTTGGGCCAGTTTCTATCACGGGATTACCCGGTTCTTTCTATGAGAGGCTCTTTCCAAGCAGTACTATAGACTTCTTTCATTCCTCTTACTGACCTTCATTGGCTCTCTCGGGTTTGAAACCTAATTGATACATATCATGCACGCTCGTGTGTTTTAGTATATTTTTTCTAACCATGTATAATGAAAACTATAGGTTCCTCCAGCAGTTGGAAGTAACAATAAGGGGAATATTTACTTAGCAAAGACAAGCCCTCCTAGTGTCTTTGAAAGCTTACCAGTGCAATTTCAAAAGGATTTTTCCATGTTTCTTAGCTTGCGCTCAAAGGAAATGACACCGGAAGGAAGAATGGTTTTGACATTTCTTGGCAGGAGAAGTGAAGATCCTTTTGGCAAAGAGAGTTGCATTTTGGACCTGTTATCTAATTCACTAAATGACTTGGTCTCTGAGGTATACATGCATAATTAATGACTGCGTTCAATTTTTCTCTTAGTATATAAAATTTTTACAATTTTTCTTGTCTTGTTTTAGGGCCGCATTGAGGAAGCCTTAGTGGATTCTTTCAATTTGCCGTTCTATATGCCTTCTAGCAAAGAATTAGAGAGTACAGTTTGTGCAGAAGGATCCTTTTATCTTGATAACTTAGAAATATTTGATACCAATTGGGACGCAAGTGACAGTGATGACAATGAGTTAATGTTGGATACCTTTATAAGAGGGCAGAAGGTGGCGAAGTATATAAGAGCTATTTTCGAATCCATGCTTGTTGACCACTTTGGAGACTCTATCATTACTACCTTATTCAGCAGGTTCATGGAGTATGTCAGCAAGCACCTCTTAAAGGAAGAGGGTAAGCTCGTTAATTTTGTTATTTCCTTGAGAGCAAAGTGATGTTTTAGGACCTTGAGGAGTGTAAAAATATTAATGTTGGTCATCTCCTCAAGTAATAAGTAGATGCACTTTGGTTATTTCCTCAATAAATGTTATTGTGATTGTTGGCCGGTGCGGTCATTAATGGTGCATGTCTTAATATATGTATCTGATTAGTTCTCTACACCATCGTTGGAAAATTAAGTTTTCACTCAACGGCATTTCTTTTTCAAGGCTAATGTGTCGAGCTAAGTCTCTCTTTTTCTTTCTTTCTTCTCTTTTCTTTACATTCTTATTTTCATCATATTCTATAATCTCAATCTCTAGACGAAAAGGGAAAGATAAAGTTGTGTTGGTTTCATATTGTGAAGGAAAAAAGAAATTAACATCGAAGTAACATACAAAAGTTCTAAGGTCTGCTTAATTATAGATCTAAATTGTGGTCTATCAATACTATATAGCCTGATAAAAGTATAAAGAAAACTAAAATCAGTAAAAGTCAAACTTGGGAAAACCATCATATTGTTCAGATTAGGAAAACCATCATATTGTTCAGATTAGGAAAACCATCATTTAACCATTACTATGGCTTCTCCTTTGATTTCACCTACCAACATCGTTTCTCTACTATTTTTAGAACTTGATCGAAGCAACTATCTCCTTTAAAAATCCCAATTTAAAATTTAGAAAAAAATTTAAGGATTTATTAGTACATGAGGACAATGTGTTAGTAAATCCCCTCTCCTCCCCCAACAAAATTTGAGTTCAGATCATCTCCCCATCATGAGAGAACAATGTACTCCCTCGTTAGTTTTCAACCACTTAAATAGCAGATGGGGTCGACATGAGACCCATTGAATTCTCATTTTTCTGTATGGAATGGTCCATGAGAGATTTTCAGTATGGTCCGTGCCTTCTCTTCTCTGTTTAATGTCACAATTAATTTGATTTTCTCAAAATCTGAAAATGGAGTGAGCGAGTGAGAGAAATGACGGCTATGAAACACAGAGAGACAACCATGGAATCCATTGATGAGCATTGATAGCCCATTGTTTAATGATTTTTTACGGACTGTACGATTGGCTTGGTGATTGAGTGTCCAGCAAGGCACTTGACTGTTCCACATTGAAATTTGAATGCTCATGAGAATAAATCTGAAATCTGAAATTTCAATAAATCGCCAAATTGGAGTGATTGGGAACATGAGAGAAGCTCGAGGCCGTAGATCCCGCTGACTTGCTCCATGTTCTCTGTTGAAAACTATAAATAAATTCTTATTAAACTGTTCGGTTTGTTGGTACGCAAGTTTAATTACGTATCTAATGCAATCCAATTTTAAGATAGATTGAAGCGTCTACCAAAAAAAAAGATTGAAGGGCTTAATTTAATCTCTCCCATCAACTTTAAACTTTTATTATATTAATTAAATACTTAATATTTGGTATCGAAACTGACATCAACTTTAAACTTTTATTATATTAATTAAATACTTAATATTTGGTATATAAACTGACATCACGTCAATCACATTCGTATTCGTATAGTTAAACAAACTAGAAGGTGAAAGAAAAAATGAAAGAAAATAAAATAAAAGAAAAAACGTGGCTGACATTTCTCTAAGGACTGTGGTCTTTTTGAAGGTGCTTTGTTAAATCTAAGTTAACATAGGAAGTTGGTTGTACATTGCATTCTCTCATACGGGTATTTTCGGTAATTCATTGTATTTCTCTTTATATAAGTATTTGTATTCTTACATTACATAATACAAGTAAGATTCATCACATGGAGGTGCACATAATTATTGTAGTTCCTAATCTTATTAGGAAGGGGTTCCATTCCAACCACCTCTATGAGGGCTAGCTTTTTCGGTTTCTGTTAGGGGTGTAAACGGACCGGATTCGGATCGGATAGTGTTAATACCATATCTGCATCTTATTATATTCGGAAGGATTTAGTCGAATTCGGATGATAATCGGATACCTATTTTCTTAAGTAAATTCTTCTAAATAGACATGTATACATATTGAATATAAGTTTTTGACTGCAAGTTTACATCTTTACCATTTTATTTGTGAGGACTAAGCTTGTGATATGGAGAGATTATGATCAGGGTTTTTGGTTCATCACTTACTGGAGCAGCACAAAAGTGGTTTTCAAACATCCCCTCTGGAAGGATCGTAAACTTTGACAAATTGGGAATTGGCGCGCCAATTCATAGGGCGATTCCAGAGTGGAATACAGGTCAAGAAAATGGAAGAAACCTTGTTTACTGTCAAACAAGGAAAGAGCGAATCAATCAGAGAGTTTCTGAAAAGATTCAACAAAGTGACGATGGAGATAGAAAATTTGGATGAACAAGTAGCCAAAACTGCTCTATTCACGGGACTCACTAATCGGAAACTCCTGGAGTTATTACTATAGGATATGCCTGCGACTTATGCTGAGTTGGTACAGAGATGCCAGAAGTAGACTGAAGTCATGGAGATTCTAGATGCGCGCCAAGGAGATAATAAAGTCTCCAATAAGGAACAGAAGGGCTCTGAGCGAAACGAAGCCAAAGAAAAATGTTCGTGATCGGGTTGGAAAATCTCAGCCTTGGCGCCAAAGGTCCCCGGTAAAAGTGAGTACACTCCATTGAATGCTCCTCGGGCTGATATTTTAAATATCCTCAAAAGAAAAAATATTTTAAAGTGGCCGCCTAAAATTCTTTTGAAACCCGGAGAGCAGAGCAGGATCGAGAAAAGTATTGCCGATTCCACAAGGACTATGGTCATTATACTAATGACTGTCCTCATCTCCGAAGGCGGATATTGAGAGATTAATATCTCAGGGACATCTGTCCAGTTTCGTTAGTAGAAGAAGGGAGGAGCCACGTGAGCCACGTGCGGCTGCTCCGAAAAGGGATCGTTCGGTTAGTTCAGAACGATCAAGGGAGGCCCCGAAATCTAAGAAGGGCAAGGAGGTGATTGAAGCTACTCGATCATCAATCCTTACCATCATCGGGGGGACCCGAGCCCGAATCACTCCGGAGTCCGAAAACAAAATCCAAATTTGTTGGAACCGGAGAGACGCGAAGCGGAAGAAGCTGAATGGTGAAGATTCTATCACCTTTAGCGAGGAAGACGAAAAGAGATGTTTGTTTACCTCATGATGATTCTATAGTCATCAAGGTAGAGATTGCACGACGGGAAGTGCATAGAGTTTTGATTGATACAGGGTCTACAGACTAACCTAATTTCCTACGAAGTGTATCAAAAATTGAAGGTGGATCGGGACTTGATGAAACCGTCATCCACACATCTATATGGTTTTGCGGGGTCATCTGCGGTGGCGGAAGGATCGGTCCAGTTGGATTTATCCATTGGAAGTTTTCCTAAGGAAACAACTGTCCGAATCAAATTTTTGGTGGTTCGGGAACTGCCGGACTTATAATATGATCCTCGGGCGACCATCTTTATCCAAGATAGGTGCTATTGTTTCGACAAAGCACTGAAGATAAAATTCCCGATCTGATATGGGAATTGGTCAAGTCTCCTCGACCGGAAGATCTCTCGGCAGTGTTATGTTGCCTATTTAAAAGACAAGGAGGGCCCGAGGAAGGTAACTGCCCTCCCCATAGAAGTTCGAGATGATCGGGAAAGAGATGCAAAGACCCGGACTGGAGAACCGAGGATGAGAAAAAGATTACTTATATCGGGTCCGAAGCAACTGGAAGAATTTAAAGATGAGTTGAAGTTTTTCTTCAAGAGAATAAAGATGTATTTGCATGGTCTGTTGAGGACATGCCCGGAATCGATCGGGCCATTGCAGAGCACAAACTCTGGATAGACCCTAAGGCGAAACCAGTGATACAAAAAAGAAGAAATTTCTCCATTGAAAAGTATGAAGCCGTTCGAAGCGAAGTTGAAAAACTTAAGAATTCTGGTTTCATAGAACCAATTGAGTGCCCAACTTGGTTGGCCAACGTGGTAATGGTAAAAAAGGCGAATGGGAAGTGGAGGATGTGTACAGACTACACAGATCTTAACAAAGCTTGCCCAAAAGATTGCTACCCGTTGCCTCGGATTGACCTCTTGATAGATGCGATCGCAAGATATGAAACTTTAAGTTTCATGGATGCCTACTCGAGGTATAATCGGATCCTTATGAATAAGGAGGATGAGAAGTATACGGCTTTCATGACTGATCGTGAGAGCTATTATTACAAGGTAATGCCTTTTGGCCTGAAGAATGCGGGAGCAACATATCGGAGGGCCGTCAACAAGATTTTCAAAGAGCTGATAGGAAAGAATGTTGAAGCTTATGTTGACGACATGCTAGTGAAAAGCTTTACAAAAGCAAATCATATTGCAGATTTGACTCGAGGTATTCTCAAGATCTTGCGGAAACATCAAATGAAGCTAAATCCAGAAAAATGTGCCTTTGGAGTCTCCTCGGGCAAATTTTTGGGCTTCATGGTATCACAGAGGGGAATTGAGGCTAATCCTGCCAAAATACAAGCTTTGATTGATATGGAGGCTCCCAAAACTGTTCGGGATGTGCAGGTGTTTAATAGGGAGAGTTGTGCTTTAAATCGATTCATCTCCAAGTCCGGAGAAAAATGTTTGCCTTTCTTCAAGGCACTTAAAGACCTGAAGGGCGTAAGGAAGCAAAGTGGACTGAAGAGTGCCGAAAGCTTTCGAGGAATTAAAAGATGCACTTGGACAACCACCAATCCTGTCTAGACCGGCAGAAGGGGGAAATATTACAGCTATATCTAGCGACGTCCCTTTTCGGCGGTCGGTGCGACTTGTTCGGGAAAAAGATAAAAAAAAGTGGCCGATTTACTATGTAAGCCACGTGTTGCTAGATGCGGAGACAAGATATTCACAGATTGAGAAGCGTGCTCGGCTCTCATGATGGCCGCCGGGAAGCTAAGGCCATATTTTCGAGCTCATCCAATTGAGGTATTTACAACTTTTCCTCTTAGTAAAGTTCTTAACAAACCCGATTTGTCCGGAAGGATGGTGTCCTGGTCGGTTGAACTCGGTGAGTTCCAAGTAAGCTTTAAGCCCGGAACTGCAATCAAGGCTCGGGCATTAGCCGACTTTGTAGTAGAAACTATTGCACCAGTGGAACCCACCATTGAGGATCCCATTATACCAACCACTTGGGAGGTATATGTGGATGGTTCGAGTAATAAAGATGGAGCAAGAGCTGGAATTCTATTAAAAAGTCCAGCAGGATTTATTATTCGATATGCTTTGAGATTCGCATTTGACGCAAGTAATAACGAAGCAGAATATGAGGCTCGATAAGCGGGACTTCGGTTGTCAAAAGCATTATCTATTGCAGATGTTACTATTTATAGTGACTCTCAACTTATAGTCAACCAAGTCCAGGGGGAGTATGGTATTAAAGAACCACGCTTGCGAAATATCAAGAGATAGTGCGGGCATTTCAAAACCAATTTCGAATTTGAAGATATCTCGGATTTCGAGGAATGAAAATTCAGTGGCAGATGAGCTATCCCGACTAGACAATGCCAAGGAAAAGAATCTAGACCCTTCGGTCTACATTGAAGAGATAACTTTTCCAAGTTATCATGAGAAAGAAATTTCTTATATTGAAGCGAACGTTCTTTGGATGGATCCAATAATCGAGTATCTAAGGGATGACAAATTACCCGAGGATCCAGAGAGGCAAGGTTGATCAAGATTCGATCAGCTAGATTTGTCATTCGGAATGGGAGACTATACAAAAGATCTTATGCTGGACCCCTTATGAGATGTATAGGCCCCGAAGGAGCAAAATCAGCTTTGGCCGAGGTTCATGAAGGAATTTGTGGAGCTCACATGGGTGGATGAGCCCCGGCTCACAAAATTCTCGAGACTTGGGTTATATTGGCCTAAAGTCCAAGAGGCTGCTATGGAATACGTTCGTCGATGTGGTAACTGTCAAATTCATGCTACAAGATATCGAAGCGCCCGGCGGAAACTATGACTTCAATTCTAAATCCCATTCCCTTTGCGATGTGGGGAATTGATATCATGGGCAAATTCACCAAGGCATCAAGCGGACGGGAATATATGATAGTAGCAATTGATTACTTCACAAAATGGGTAGAAGCCGGTGCATTGGCGGCAATTATTGAGAAAAAGTGGAGAAATTTGTGCTTGAATCAATCATATATCGCTTTGGGATTCCAAAGATTATTGTCACTCGACCATGGTACTCAGTTCGACTATCCACAATTTGAGCAATTATGTGGAACATATATGATCAAGCATCGTATGTCCTCAGTGGCATACCCCCAAAGCAATGGACAGGTAGAGGTTACTAACCGAACGCTACTAGAAAGAATAAAGAGAAGACTCGAAGCCGACAAAGCTTCTTGGGTCGAAGAACTTCATAATGTCTTGTGGGCTTATAGAACTACGGTTCGAACACCCACAGGAGAAACTCCATTCAAGGTTGGCATATGGATCCGAAGCATTGGCACCAGTGGAGATAATGGCGGGGACATTACGGGATCGTGAGTTCGAGGAAAAAGCAAATGAACAAGGGCTGCTTGATAGTCTTGATTTGTTGGACGAAGTTCGGGCAAAGGCAATAGCACGAACTCAACATTATCAAAGAAGGATAGCGTCTCATTATAATACTCGAGTGAAGAATCGTCGGTACTTAGCCGGAGATTTGGTGTTGAGAAACACCCTAGCTTCTGACCCGCGTCACCAAAGAAAATTAGACCCTTCCCGGGAAGGACCTTATATGGTTGTGAAACCGGTCGGTTCGAGAGCTTACGAGGATGAAGAACATCAACACCCGTAAAGAGTTGGATCGTTCGTGGAATGCTAGGCATCTCAAAAAGTTTTATCCTTGAGGATGATTTCAATTTTGTTCGCGATGTAATCATTTTCAACTCAATCAATGCAATTTTTGGCTTTCAACAAACTATCTTTTGATTGGGGGGCATCATACACCACATTCAAGAACAAGATCCAACTATAAGGCATCGGATGAAAATTCGTGTGGGTCCTTCAACACTTATGGAAATTTTTGGACTTTCTTAAGTCGAGGCATCGGATGAAAATCCGAGTGAGTTCCTTTTGCAAGGCGTCGGTTTAAAACCCGAGTAAGTTCCTTCAAGACTTATTGAATTTTTGAATTATCCTTAAGTAAAGGCATCGGTTTAAAACCCGATTGAGTTCCTTCTCGGCTTATTGTAATTCTCCGGAAATCCTTAAGTAAGGCTCGGTTTAACGGTGAGTTCCTTCTCGAAATCCGATCCTAAGTAAAGGCATCGGTTTAAAACCCGAGTGAGTTCCTTCTCAGACTTATTGTATTTCTCCGGAAATCCTTAAGTAAAGGCATTGTTTCAAACAACTAAGGCCTAATGCAACAGCGATTCAAGTGGCTAGCAAAGTTCAAGATAAAGTTAATTTCTTATTTCTTCAAAAGATCCAAAGAGGCCAAGTATCAAAACAATTACAAGAGCTGGATACAATCTTCGGTCAAAAAAGAAAGTCATCATAGGTGACTGTTGAGAAGTTATACAAGATCGACGCGACTTTGCTAGAACAAACATATGAGTCAACCATTGGTGGGGATTCAAGGAAAAGAAGAGAAGAAATGAGGATTACAAAAATATTTCGGTATGCATAAAATCCTCCGCAATTTCATACTCTTTGTCCAGGTTGTCCGGGAGAAGCATGGTCCTCGACCAAACTCGCATTCGAGGACAAGCTCATCATAATTGACTTCTTCCAGGGGAGAATAAACGAGGAGAATCTTCCGGATAATGCATAATATCCGGATCGGAAGGTGGAGGATCAATCTTATCCTTGGTCCAGTTGGGAGGAGGAATACCCAGGTCAGTAAATACTTCAGGATGGCAAACAACACTATAGGGAGTCGTATCAAAATGAGGATCCTTCCTTAATATTGATTCCCATACTTCGTTCTCACCATCCCGGTACGCCTGCAAGTTATAAGCATTCAGCATATCAACAAAAGGCTTACCGTGTAAATACTTGAAGACGCAGGCCTCGCGAACATCAGTTGGAAGGGATTCGGGCAAAGGAATGACAGCTTGCCTTTCGTGTAACGTTTCGGATCCTTTGGCTCCCGACTTTCCAACTGTTCGCTCCGATCGCCGGATCTTCTCCCTGGCATCATCCAAGTCCGACCGAAGACGACCAATCATCGAATTTTTTTCTCCTGCCACCTCCCAAGCTAGATTCCGAAGGCGAGCAATCTCAACATCTTTAGCTTCGGAGATTTCCCGAAGCCTAGAAACTTCATTGCTCAATCTATCGAGCCTAGTAATCGCTTCCACTTGGTTGTGGAAGTTACCAAGCAAGACTCCCGCAAACAACTTCCGAGTTAACGAGGAGCAGAAAAGTAATTTTTCAGAATCAGAGGATAATGAAGAAAGACTTACATCACCAGTGACTTCGTAAAGACTTCATCTGGAAGTTTGGAAAGAACTGCGCTCTCGGAAGTCATTCGAGCAGCAAGTACACCATTCCAACGCTCTCTTCAAACTCGTTTGACACTATTTTAGGCGAAGGATGAGAAGGATGAGCTACACCAAGAGAAGGATGAGCTGCATCACTTGTCACCCGACGGCGCTTCCTAGTGGCAAAATCCTCCAACTCGGAAGGAGAGGAGGAGGATGCCAAACAAGCACTGGAGTTGGAAATAGGAGCAGCACCTGCCTGGGACCACACCTTCATCAAACGCCAACATAGTTGCCTCGGATGCCCGAAGAGTCTCTTTCGGGGGTGCACCAACAGTCTCACCCAGCAGGGCGTCGGCAAGCACCATCGGCAACGGAGTGATCAAGATCTTCCTGGGAAAGACGAGTGATCACTTCGGGCAAAGGAGGCGCAGGGACGGCATCAATAGAAACTGTGGGAATCTAACTTGAAGATTCACCGGCAGCAGTTGCCTTACGCTTGGAGGATTCACTATCTGAAACCACCGCACTGGCCCCAACCACCACCGACGGAACGATTTTCTTGCAAGATTTTGCTCGATAAAGTTCGAGTTGATCTTGGGAGCCACTATGCAAACAAACAAGCCATATCAGTACAGAAATAAACGACAACAACAAGAGGGAAAACCCTAGTTTTTTATTACTTCCAACAAAACCAAATAACTAAACCCCAAGTATAACTACTGTGCAGTTTACTCAGGGGGGAAGTGGGGAAAGAGATGAATAATCAAGAAACTCACTTGTTCAGAAGTTGATAGAGCTATTGTTGGAGTACGAGGAATACGGAAGCGAGGCCGAAGGACGAAAGGTCGCTTTAACACTTTAGCAAATCTAACTTGCGAAGGCGCGGGATAAATGGAGAGTACCCACGAAGGCTTTAAATAGCCTCGGGTATTAAGACGACGGTTGAAGGCTAAGGACAACCGACGACCTAGATCGAAATGACGCTTCGAAATCCGCAGAAAGCAAGATCAACGGTCGGAGGGATGCCACATGGAAACATGTGGAAGCGAGCACCTGATGCAGAGATACCTCCAATCGTCACACCGCCATTAAAATAATGGATGTATTTCCGATTCATTGGAAACAGTGAATGGTATACAAAGGCAAGAAAACGTTTGAACCTCGCATAAGGGAAACGTGCGGACTTTGCAATAAATGAAGTAGTGGAGAAGATTAATGCATCTTCCCGAAACGCATCTTCACAATATTTCTACAAGATTATTATTCGGCGAGGAATGTAAAGTTAAGTGATGAGTTTTATCATTAATACTTTGATATTCATGGCAAGATTTCGGGCAGAGACGGGGGAAATATAAAGGCCAACATGAGAAAGAAATGGCTATTCATTAAATAGAGGGTAAATCTGTACAAAAAGATAACTCCCTAAGCCTTTTCTTCATTGTTGCCCGAGGGACCCTGGTCAGGAGGACTTTTCTCAGGATCATGAGAAGAGCCTTCCTCAAGAATGGCATCGGCTGAGTCCTCTACAACAGCAACTTGAGACTCGGCTTGGGATTTCTCCTCTGGAAGTGCCGGCTCGTCAGCCAGGTATGCCTCATATTGAGGGTCAGCTGGAAAAGGATCATCTTCTTCCTGAGCCCAGTCCGGGAGATCCATACCAACTTTCCCGAAGACCTCTTTGTGGCACACCTCATGAAAGGGAGCAGTGTCGAAGGCAGGGATTGATCCGAGGATTCGCTCCCAAACGTCGTTCTGCCCCAAGCGATAAGCTTGAAGGTTGTAGATACCTAGCAGCTCGGAGAAAGTTATGTTGTTCAGGTATTTTCGAACACACTCCTTCCGAAGCTCTGGCTTTATATGCTCGGGCTTGCTAGGGATCGCCAACTTCAAATGTTCTTCGAGCTCCCTACTTTTGAATTCAAACCTATCACCAAACAACGTGGCAGCTGCTTTTTGCTTCCTGGCCTCGCGCTCGGCAGCAGCGGCACGAATCTTCGATGCTTCGAGGGCCTCCTTGAGGGAGATCACTTCTTCCTCATGCTTTTTCTGCAGCTCCACGGCAGCTGCAGTCAGCTGGTCTATTTCAGAATTGGCTTTCGCCAAATTCTCTTCACAGGTTTGCAGCAAGGAGCTGGTGCGACCAACCCGGCTCAATGCTTCCATGTGTTGATAAAAGCTCAACACAGCATTACTAGGAAGGCGGAAAATATCAGAAGAAGTCATAAGAAATTATGAAAAAATAACTAAGGAAGAAGACCGGTACCTTGTAGATTCACTAACAAGGGAGGTGTCGTCCAGGGCTTCAAATTCCTGGCGATCAGAAGGAGCAAGACTGAGGGAGCTCCATTCTGCATCTTTCTTGAGATCCCGAGTCACCCCGTCGGTCAGCTTCAGGGTCCACTCGGGGGTGAAGACCTCCTCACCATCCGTTGAAGCTTTGGATTTTTTATTGGAGGGAGCATCAATTGTGTCATGCCTCCTCTTGGTTCGGGCGGAGGAAGAGACATTAGACCTCTCCACCATCGGTTTCTTCCCTTTACCCGAAGCATCAACCACGGGCCTGATATTCCTGATACCCCTATAAGAGGGGTCAGGACAGGGAATAGAAGCCTCTTGATCTACGGTCAAGGCTCTAGGCGATCGTTGCTCGGCTGTCACAACGGCCCTAGCAGCCTTCACCCGCAGGCTTTTAGGGTTCATTCTTGGAGGCACTACAAAGAAGAAGGACAAGAGTCAGAATTAAAAACATATCACTTCAGTCAAATTAAAGGAAGGTGGTTAGAAGCTCACAATGAGCCAAGCCCCAGTACTGAAGGATGGAGTTATACCCCACTTCAAGTCCATGTATCTCTTGATACCATGGAATGGATTTGATCTTCCTGACGGCCGCCTCGTCTTCTCTGGATAAGGGAAGGCCTCGATTATTCTCGGAAGAAGAAGTACACCTCCTCCAGGTGGTTGGGAAGTTAAGATCTGATGGAGGCGCTCGACAGAAAAAGTATCGTTCGCGCCATCTTTTGTAGTTAGAAGGGCAAGTTCCTTTGACAAGGATGCTGCCCCTCCAATCAAGTTCAGCCTTATTGCGTTTGGATAGAAAAACCCATCCGGGAGGATGGGAGATAGAAAGAACATGAAAATGTACAAAGAGAGAAAGAGATGGCGTAATGCCAAGTTCAAAACACAAACCCAAGAAGCCGACGATAAGACGCCAGCTATTGGGGAGGAGCATTCCGGGACAAATGTTCCAATGATTCAGAACTGCGGAGGACAAAGGATTAAAAAAGGAAAGCGAACCCCGCTTTCCAAGGTGCATCTATATACGAGAGAAAATTCACCCGAAAGGGATGAATCAACCCTCTCATCGGGTGGGGAGCCCTAACCCGATAAGAGGAAGGAAAATCAAAATCTTGGACAGTTGAAAGAAGGGTTTCCTCATTGTAAATGGAGGGAACAGAGCCAGGTCCACCATCGGACCCGGAAGTTTGAGGCTGCCTAGAAGACTCGACAATCTTGGAAGATCCAGACTCGAGAAGGACAGGAGAAGTTTCGGTTTTTCTTTCAAAACCTTTTTGAGAAACTTCAGAGAACTCGCGCTAGAGGACAGTTAGGGTTTTGTTATCACTATCCGATCGCTCGGGAGCAGGGAGAAGCAAAAGCCTCACTGCTATTACCAACACTGGGTACCAGAGAAGCCCTATCGTCCGCCATTACTTGTTTCAGTAAACTACAAAAAGAAAAAGACCAGTAAACTTACTGATTCAGTGAGGCGGAAGCTTGAGAGCAAGAAGGCGCGAAGCAGACAACAAAGGTTCAAATTCCAGACAGGAAGAATGAAACCTACGAAGACAACGAACCGCTTTTAAAACTCCCGCACGAGTGTTCGGGAATCTGAACGATCGAGATTGAAAGACGTTTTGAAAGTTTGAACTCACGAATCCAAAATAGGCGTTAGGAAACCGTCGCTTGGATGACGTGAGCCACGACGGATCAACGCAAGGAGATATGTGGCCTTACACTCACAACGCTCGAGGAAAAGTGACCACCGCATTAAATGTGATATGACATTTAATGAAGCACGCAGAGATTATCACCTGACGACGAACCCAGTTAAAAACCAAGCCCTCGGGATCGACCGAACGCTTGGTCTGGGGGGCTCGTGATATGGAGAGATTATGATTAGACCGGGTTCATACCTGGTCCGACCCTCGACCCCGGTCGAGACGGAGAGATCCGACTCGCTCCCGAGCGAACCGGATCCGGAAGATGGCTTGCTGAAGAAGAAAGCTTATTCGGCTGCAAGGGCGCCCTAATCCTACTTATGGATTAGGGTAATCACCCTAATAATGGCAGACTCGAATTGACGGCTGCGGATAATCATTATCGAAGGGATAATCATCACATAACCTAAAGGTTATCTCAGGAGTCCTCTACTAGTCCAAACTAGTAGAAATCCATTACTCAACGGATCTAACTGTTAAGATCCAACGACTACCCGAAGAAGGCTCAAGTGCATCCAACGAAGGAGATTCGAAGGTACACTCTATATAAACCTCACTACCATACAAGGTGAGAGGATCGAAAAGAATACTATCTGAGACTCAGGTTCAGATACATACTGATAGACCTAAACTATCAGCGATCTACTATCTAGATCACCTTTCCAGTTCTTCATTCCTTAGCTTTGCGCTTCTAGCAGAGCCGTTTGTGATTAAGTTCATCAACTGACTTAGCCTTCGGAGGTGGACTCCCTACCCCAGCGGTCGGGCCACATCTGACGCTTTCGTTTTGCAAGGACATCACGAGGAGATCTAAGGGCTGAGCAGATTTTGGACGCATCAGCTTGAAATTTAAGAACTTAACAAATTTGGTAGTTATTTTAGTAGAAAATCTAGAAAAATACTCACATATCATAGGTAAAACATTTTAAATAAAAAAATAAATTAAAATAAGTAACTTAATTGGATAATTTTATTGGACGTAGTGGCAGACTCACTAAGGGATCGGTTTTTCTTTTTCTTGTAAAATACTAATATTCCCCCCCCCCCCCCCCCAAATATTGGAAACAAATTTAAACGTTAAGATGAAGGATTTATTTGGCATTCTAATTTTCTATCTAAGGGTTGTATTTAAAATCCAAGTTTTAAGGAGGAAACTATTAACTCCGAATCGGAAAGTAAATTTCTCCCTAAAATTTCTCTCTACTTATTCTTCTTTCTTCCTATTTATTTTCTCATTCTCTAATCTTCTCTTATGCACGACCAAGTTTTACAACTTTTCTCAAGGAATCTTGGACCTTCTCCACACGATTACAACCACTCAACCACGTATATTTATATATCTCTCTCTTTTTCGGTTTAATTTTTTTTTTTTTCTTTGATTTTTTTTCTTTAATTGTTATTTTAATGTTGAATACTTGAATACACGATTAATCCTTTCTATTTTTTTTTTTAAATGTTGAATATGTATTGCATGAAAGTTTATTGCTTTATTTTATTAAATTTTTTATTTTTATTTGTGGTTGTTTTGAATTTATTAAGTTTAATACTTATTAATTATATACACTTATTAGTTATAGTAGTTAATTTTGGAAAACAAACAAATTTTTAGAAAAACTTGAGAGGCCTATAGGAGAGGAAAATAAAAGAATCCAAAAAGATTTATATTTTTCTTTTTATTTTTTTAATTGTAGATCAATGAATCTTTGTTATGTCTACTTTTTTCGTGGTTGATTACAAGTTTAGGAGAATGCTTTTATTCAAATTTTCAAATTTTAGGATTCATCAAATCAAATGGATATAGGAGAACGAGCTACTTCTAGGGCTTCCTTGGGAGTGAATCGAGTGGTGCAATCGTCAAAAGTATAAGGATTTGTTTAACCATGGGAAAGAAGTCTACCATTGATTCTTTCTTCAAAAGAAAAGGCGTTGAGAATGACATGGTTGATGCATCATTGCCTACATCTATTCTTGTGACCTCAACTCTTGAAAAACATCCTAAACAGACTCCAATACGAGTGAGTGAGCGCTTTTTCTGCTATGAATGAATGACCTCTCCATTTCCAAGCTTGCTCTTCAAACCGGCCTATGGTTCTCCTCTATGAAAAGGTTCTTCCGTGATCACTCTCAATAAGACATCCATTCCTCTTTCAAAAGTGGAATGGATTGGCCCCAATTTTTGGCAGATGGTTTTGGGAGGGCCGTTGCTTCTTTAGGTTGAAGCGGGTTAGTCCTTTAATATAGGGCGGTCGGAGACCAGGGCTGTAGTCAAAAGGGCTATACTTCTATAGACATCTCTTCTCTTGGTGGGGCGCGGTAGCGCACAGTAGTTTTCTCGCTTGTTGCCGGAGTTTGCTTGCTAGCCCTACCTTGCTCCAGCAAACGGTGTTTGCAACTACACGCCCTTGAATGCAACAGAATTGCGCTTGTAAGAACAGAAGAAGAAGTCTTTTTTTTTTTTCTTTTTTTTTCATTCTTGATAAAAGAGGGGGCCTCAAGCCCTACTTAGTTGACTGACAATGACAAAGGCTTGCGAAACTAAGTAGCGCCATTTGAATGGAATTTGTAGTAGTCTATCAGTGGTGTGAAGCGGCTTTGCCCCTTTTCAGTAGGGGAGCGAAAGGTTAGACCATAGAAAGTCAGCGAACAACGGTTCTTCTATGTAGGTATGGCCTTCCCCTTGACTCACCTACCGTCGAGCGAAGTGACTTCGTAAACTTTGCATTCCACACTGTGGCAAATCGATACAAGTAGCCTAAAGAGCTTGCTATCCTATTGTGCGTGTTTTTGAGCAACTTCGTGGCATGAGTTGATTTGTCTTCCCACATGATTTATTAAACCACACTCTTTTCCACCCACTTTCTTCCAATTTTTAAATCCATCAATAGTGAATGTCCCCTGTCCAGAGTTCACTCCAAGTTTATTAAAAAGAAAACATGGCAAACAAAATACTGCATCTTTTAAAGGAGAATACTCTAACAAGAAAGGACGAACCTTAAACCACGAAGATTGAAAACGTCGAGGATGACTTGATGGCCCGGATTTTGCATATTCTTAAAGAATAGGCTGATATGGTCCAGTTTTAAGGCATGATCAACTTGATAATCCCAAATTTGTTTTCTCAACCATGGATCACGGTCAAAATCATTATTTTGCTCCCTTTAAGGTATTGGAGTCTGTTTTGGACGTTTTTCACGAGTTGAGGTCTCAGGAATAGAGGTCGGCAATGATGCATCAACCATGTCATTCTCAACGCCTTTTTTTTTGTAGAAAGAATCAATGGTAGAATTCTTTCCCATGGTTAAAAAAAATCCTTATACATAATAAGCTTATCAAATTCAAAATAACCACACATAAAAATAAATAATTTAATAAAAAAACAGCAATAAACTTTCAAGCAATACATATTCAACATTAAAAAAAAAAATAAAAAAAATAAAAAAAGAAATAGAAAGCATTAAGCGTGTATTCAAGTATTTTAATACGTAATAAACTTAATAAATTCAAATCAACCACAAACAAAAATAATTAATTTTAGAAAAAAAACAGCAATTAATTTTCATGCAATACATATTCAACATTAAAAAAAATTAAAAAATAGAAAGTATCAAACGTGTATTCACTATTCAAGTATTTTAATATATACTAAACTTAATAAATTCAAATCAACCACAAATAAAAGTAATTAATTTAATAGAAAAACAGCAATAAACAGTAAACTTTCATGCAATACATATTCAACATTAAAAAAAAAAAAAGAGAAAAACAAGGATATATTATAGGCATTAATATATATTTTTTAAAAGGGGGGGGGGGCCTTAGTGAGTCCGCCACTGCCTTTCATTCCTCCTATGGCCTACATTGGCACTTTTAAGTTTGGAACTTCATAAATAATTTTCATTAATTACTTTTAGATCAATGTTTTTTATAACCATAATGTGTGCAAGGTATAGCTAGTTCCTTCAATGGTACGTCAGCACAAGAAGGGGAATTTTTTTTTTTTCCAGGTCAAGAACAAGGGGAATATTTGCTTGACAAGGGCAAGTCCGCCCATCGTAATCAAAGCTTACTTTATTTTCTAACCTTCTAATGTTGTTTAATATATACCTCCTCTCTCCTACATCTTATGTTACTAATAAGCTAATTTGTCTTTTGCAATCAATTAATAAAAGTTGATCTCATGAAAATGATGTTTGAGATAAGTAAAACAGACACTAAAGTAGCATCCACAAGTATAGTATTAATTATAGAGCTTTTTTCATGCTTCTCACGTAAGTTGTGCCAAAACTCTTGACAGTACTCATAGCAAAAATTACATGTTGCCCACAGTGACCCTTTTCGAAAATTACAAGTTCTCCACAATTATTTTTCTGTTAACTTTAAAACTGAAATGACCATGTTGCCCATGGTGTGAAGGAAAATATAATTTTTTTTCTTTTACAAAAATTCAATTAATTTTTTCAAATTTACGAATAGAACTCCCTGTTCACAGCTGGAATCTAAGGAGCTGGATGTAGAATTAAACAAAGAAGAATTTCAATCTTCTCTGTCACTTTCTTCTCCATCCATTGCTCGATCAAGCAAGCTCTTTCAAGAGTTGCCATTTCTTCCTCGGGTAAAACACACACACACACACTACTTCCTCAAATAGCACCCACTCCTTCCCCTACCGGCATCCACCGTCGACAATTGAAGGTTCATCATCACTCGAAGAACTCTTGATCGGTTTGATCTGGTCCGCAACCTCTTTGATTTTGCTGAGGAACTGAGGAGGACGTAGATCTCGTCTTGACCACAAACCAACCTATTGCAAAGAGAGATTTTTCATGCCAGGGTGGTGTATATTTTCATGGCAGCCAACGTGAATTGTGCGAACCAAGGATTTTTTTTTTGGTCAATTTAAAAAAAATTAAATGAAAAGGTTTGGTAAAAATATAAATTTATATTTTCTTTTATCCCACAGGAAAAATAGTCATTTTAATTTCAAAGTTAACCAAAAAGTAACTGTGGATAACTTATAATTTTGGAAAACATACATTGTGAACAACATGTAATTTTTTTCACTTAAGTGGGCAACCAAGAATTTTGGCCCAACCGAAATTGACAGCGTGAAAAAAAACTCTTAATAATATATATCTCATTGGTAGAGCATGACTCATGTTACACTTTTTTTTTCTAGATTTTGCTTTAGTGGTGTGTCTGACGTGGTGGTGCCTATAGTACTCACCGTTGGATGCACATTATGAGGATTTGACTATATATATATATATGTATGATGTTCATTCGGGCTGGCTCACGCTTACCTTGACTACATCCTCGTGAAAGCTTTTATAATTAATATAGGCAGGACTTTGCCTCTAACCTGGAGGAGATTCAAACTTTAACATCTAATGAGGAAGTGTTGATCTTTTGCAAGAGTTATCCCTTGGGTTCTCATTTTATATGTTTTTATAAAAAAAATAATAATAATAAAAGAAGGTATTCTTCCAATGATGACTTAATTAATAATTGTGCACGTTTCGTCTTTGGTAAAAATCTTGCATGTTTTACGAGTTATTAGGTTGTTGGGGGTGGGGGTGGAAGCTACACTAGTAAGATTAACCAAATGTTTTCAAAAAAAAATCTATACTCGCACGTTTAAAACAAATTTTATATTGCATTTTATAAGCTATAGTTGTATCAATCCTTGCCTATATATACAAGGATGATTTACATGTGTAACACATTGAATGCAAAATAGATGCTTAGGAATCTTAAGGGAAGAAAAGCCATGGAAGTTCAGCAAGTTCTTCACATGATTGGTGGGGATGGAGAAACTAGCTATGCCAGTAACTCCCAACTTCAAGTACTCTCTCTCTCTCTCTCTCTCTCTCTCTCTCTCTCTCTCCTCTCTCTCTCTAATACTTTCATTTTTATTCCATTCAAGCAACTAAGCATGAACTTTGTTTTCTTCTTTCAGAAACTAGCGATAACCAAGGCAAAGCCACTGATAATTCGAAGCATTTTAGATTTGTATTCCACCAAGTTATCTCAATGTCTAAGGATAGCAGATTTGGGCTGCTCATCGGGACCTAACACCTTACAAGTGATCACTTTAATCATTGAAGCGATCTATGAAACATGTCATCAGTTGAATTGTAAAACACCGGAATTCCTAGTGTTCCTCAATGATCTTCCAAGTAATGACTTCAACACCATTTTCAAAACCTTGCCAACCTTCTATGAGCAGCTAAAGAAGGATTTTGGTGAAAATTTTGGGCCAGTTTCTATCACAGGATTACCCGGTTCTTTCTATGAGAGGCTCTTTCCAAGCAGTACTATAGACTTCTTTCATTCCTCTTACAGCCTTCATTGGCTCTCTCAGGTTTGAAACCTAATTGATACATATCATGCACGCTCGTGTGTTTTAGTATATTTTTTCTAACCATGTATAATGAAAACTATAGGTTCCTCCAGCAGTTGGAAGTAACAATAAGGGGAATATTTACTTGGCAAAGACAACCCCTCCTAGTGTGCTGAAAGCTTACCAGGTGCAATTTCAAAAGGATTTTTCCATGTTTCTTAGCTTGCGCTCGAAGGAAATGACACCGGAAGGAAGAATGGTTTTGACATTTATTGGCAGGAGAAGTGAAGATCCTTTTGGCAAAGAGAGTTGCATTTTGGACCTGTTATCTAATTCACTAAATGACTTGGTCTCCGAGGTATACATGCTTAATTAATGACTGCGTTCAATTTTTCACTTAGTATTTAAATTTTTTACAATTTTTCTTATCTTGTTTTAGGGCCGCATTGAGGAAGCCTTAGTGGATTCTTTCAATTTGCCGTTCTATATGCCTTCTAGCAAAGAATTAGAGAGTACAGTTTGTGCAGAAGGATCCTTTTATCTTGATAACTTAGAAATATTTGATACCAATTGGGACGCAAATGACAGTGATGACAATGAGTTAATGTTGGATACCTTTATAAGAGGGCAGAAGGTGGCAAAGTATATAAGAGCTATTTTTGAATCCATGCTTGTTGACCACTTTGGAGACTCTATCATTACTACCTTATTCAGCAGGTTCATGGAGTATGTCAGCAAGCACCTCTTAAAGGAAGAGGGTAAGCTCGTTAATTTTGTTATTTCCTTGAGAGCAAAGTGATGTTTTAGGACCTTGAGGAGTGTAAAAATATTAATGTTGGTCATCTCCTCAAGTAATAAGTAGATGCACTTTTGTTATTTCCTCAATAAATGTTATTGTGATTGTTGGCCGGTGCGGTCATTAATGGTGCATGTCTTAATATATGTATCTGATTAGTTCTCTACACCATCGTTGGAAAATTAAGTTTTCACTCAATGGCATTTCTATATCAAGCCTAATGTGTCAAGCTAAGTCTCTTTTTTTTCTTTCTTTCTTCTCTTTTCTTTACATTCTTATTTTCATCATATTCTATAATCTCAATCTCTAGACGGAAAGGGAAAGATAAAGTTGTGGTGGTTTCATATTGTGAAGGAAAAAAAAATTAACATCGAAGTAACATACAAAAGCTCTAAGGTCTGCTTAATTATAGATCTAAATTGTGGTCTATCAATACTATATAGCCTGATAAAAGTATAAAGAAAACTAAAATCAGTAAAAGTCAAACTGGGGAAAACCATCATATTGTTCAGATTAGGAAAACCATCATTTAACCATTACTATGGCTTCTCCTTTGATTTCACCTACCAACATCATTTCTCTACTATTTTTAAAATTTGATCGAAGCAACTATCTCCTTTAAAAATCCCAATTTAAAATTTAGAAAAAAATTAAAGAATTTATTAGTACATGAGGACAATGTGTTAGTAAATCCCCTCTCATCCCCCAACAAAATTTGAGTTCAGATCATCTCCCCATCATTAGAGAACAATGTACTCCCTCGTTAGTTTTCAACCACTTATATAGCAGATGGGGTCGACATGAGACCCATTGAATTCTCATTTTTCTGTATGGAATGGTCCATGAGAGATTTTCAGTATGGTCCGTGCCTTCTCTTCTCTGTTTAATGTCACAATTGATTTGATTTTCTTAAAATCTGAAAATGGAGTGAGCGAGTGAGAGAAATGACGGCTATGAAACACAGAGAGACAACCATGGAATCCATTGATGAGCATTGATAGCCCATTGTTTAATGATTTTTTATGGACTGTACGATTGGCTTGGTGATCGAGTTTTCAGCAAGGCACTTGACTGTTCCACATTGAAATTTGAATGCTCATGAGAATAAATCTGAAATCTGAAATTTCAATAAATTGCCAAATTGGAGTGATTGGGAACATGAGAGAAGCTCGAGGCCGTAGATCCCGCTGACTTGCTCCATGTTCTCTGTTGAAAATTATAAATAAATTCTTATTAAACTGTTCGGTTTGTTGGTATGCAAGTTTAATTACGTATCTAATGCAATCCAATTTTAAGATAGATTGAAGTGTCTACCAAAAAAAAAAGATTGAAGGGCTTAATTTAATTTGTCCCATCAACTTTAAACTTTTATTATATTAATTAAATACTTAATATTTGGTATCGAAACTGACATCAACTTTAAACTTTTATTATATTAATTAAATACTTAATATTTGGTATCAAAACTGACATCACGTCAATCACATTGGTATTTGAATAGTTAAACAAACTAGAAGGTGAAAGAAAAAATGAAAGAAAATAAAATAAAAGAAAAAACGTGGCTGACATTTCTCTAAGGACTGTGGTCTTCTTGAAGGTGCTTTGTTAAATCTAAGTTAACATAGGAAGTTGGTTGTACATTGCATTCTCTCATACGGGTATTTTTGGTAATTCATTGTATTTCTCTTTATATAAGTTTTTGTATTCTTACATTACATAATACAAGTTAGATTCATCACATGGAGGTGCACATAATTATAGTAGTTCCTAATCTTATTAGGAAGGGGTTCCATTCCAACCACCTCTATGAGGGCTAGCTTTTTAGGTTTCTGTTAGGGGTGTAAACGGACCGGATTCGAATCGGATAGTGTTAATACCATATCTGCATCTTATTATATTCGGAAGATAATCGGATACCTATTTTCTTAAGTAAATTCTTCTAAATGGACATGTATACATATTGAATATAAGTTTTTGATTGCAAGTTTACATCTTTACCATTTTATTTGTGAGGACTAAGTTTGAAATTTAAGAACTTAACAAATTTGGTAGCTATTTTAGTAGAAAATCTAGAAAAATACTCACATATCATAGGTAAAACATTTTAAATAAAAAAATAAATTAAGATAAGTAACTTAATTGGATAATTTTATCGGATGTACTGGCAGACTCACTAATGGCCTGTTTGGTTGTGTGAATCCAGGGATTTCAAATCCCTGGATTCATGAGTCAGTTTTTTAACCCCGTTTGGTTGGAAAACATGGGGCGATTCATGAATCCAGCCATTTCAAAAATAAAGGTAAAAACGTGAATGAGTTGAGTTCAGCGTTTGAGGTGAAATGAGCGGAATGGACCTTACCTATAAAAAGAGGAGAATGAGCGGGTTCACGTTTGACGGAACGACGCTTCAATCTCGAACGGCTCCTCTATCTCAAACGATTCTTCTCTCGCGAACGACTTCTCTTCTCGTTGGACGCCTCTTCTCTCTGGAACGCTCGTCTTCTCTCTAGAATGCCTTTTCTCTTTTAATCGGCTCTTCTCTCTCGAACGGCTCCTCTCAAAACAGCAATCTCGAACAGTCTTCAACTCTTGAAGGTGAGTTGAAGAGTTGAAGTTTGTTCTTGGACTGAAGGCAAGTTTTTTTCTCCGGTAGGGTTTTGGAGCATAAAGAGTTTATTCTTGGACCGAAGGCAAGCCTTTTTTTTCGAGCAGATTGGAGGAACAAACTGTGCTTCTTCTCTATTTTCTTCTCCTTGCTTTTTTCAAGTTTATTCTCTTCAAGCAAATCAGAGGTACAAAATGCTTGAGTATAATTCTGTTTATTCTGGGTTGAACAAATGTAATCGTTAATGCTTCTATTGTTCTTCAGTGAAAGAAAGAATTGAATTTGATCTCAGTTTTCCCCACCAACAGAGTTTAATTTGCTTTATTTTTCACATGAATCACCCAGTGATAAAAGAGGAACACCATTTTCATTCACCCAATGGCACTCGGCTACTATATGAGAAAAGGAAAAAGAATGAACCAGGGCAGACCTGGTTGCAGCAACAAATATTGTTATGCATATCATATTTGATATGAAAAAGGAAGGAATCAGTTTCTTCTCTGGTCTATGTTCATGGTTATCTATCTCAAATATGATATGCATAATAGTCTCCTAGTTTTTATTTCTATTGGGATTTTTGTATTTGTTATTCACTTTTTTTTCCTTCTCACTGGACCTTTGGGGGTGGGTGGGGCTGTCCTTCAGAAGATCTTAGGGAAAAAGAAATCAGCCTCTTATGGGGGGGGGGGAGGAAAGGAAATCGGCCTCTTACAAGTACAGGAGCTTAAATATACAATTACATTAAGACTATATAAGTGTTCTTTATGGTATTATGAACCCTTGAAAAAAGAAGCTGTAAATGAACTTTCCTGTGTTGATCTTTACCATATTTACATACAGCAATATGCAATCCACAATTCAAAACTAGAAACCTTAAAATATGCTACAGTTTTACTCAGTTTTCAAATGCCCCTGCAGGGAGAAGTTTATGAATGAAACCACTGGGAGGGACAGTTGTTGCAGCATTTTTGTAGTTAGAAAGTTCAATTGATTTTCCATGTTGATTTTCATTTGTCCAGACATTGTTGATCTTATGCCATGATTTGTTACTCTTCAAAGTAATAATATGATTTCTTCATGGCCATTTAACTTTTTGCGCTATTACACTACTGGATGCAGACCATTCTCAGAGGCTGCTGTTTTGTCTATGGCATTTCTCTAGTCATAGAATCAACTCTAGTTTCTCTTGAGGGTACTTCGACCATCGGACATTATTGATCTTTTAATATTCCTAGTCTGTACTGCATGAAAAACAAATGATTTATGCCCTCAACTCGTTCTTCCAAAAAAAAAAAACATCTAACACCATTCCTGTAGTGATTTCAGTGAAAGTTGGGCAATTAGACTGAGTCCCATAATTTACTACTTAGTTTCCAACCTTGTCAATTTCTTTTTTGTTATCACTATAAAGCAAAAGGCACAAGATATTGATTCTTCTTTACTGATTACTAGTACAGGGTAGGAAGATTGATATCTGGGTAAGCAAAGAGGAAAAAAACCATTTCTCTGGTCAAATGCAGATTCAATTTGTTTTTTGTTTTACACGCTGTGTTCTTTGTTTATTAGTTGTATTCAAAAAGTTCTTTGTTTATTAGTTGTATTCAAAAAGTTCTTTGTTTATTAGTTGTATCCTTTTGAATATCAGTGATCAAATCTCTGCTGTGGAGTGCTAGATGAAACAATATAATGTTTCAGAGCAATAGGTATACAATGAGTTCAAGAAGAGAGTGGTAGAGGCATGGAAATAGATAAGAAAAACCTAGATGAAACCTACAAGCTAGTCTCTAAGTCATTTAGGAACTTTAGAAACTACAAAGCCCTTGTTTGTGCAAATAGTCATTCATCTGTCACTTGGTATTCCACTCATTTTCTCTTCATCTTCTCTATTGGTTGTGGAATGCATAAGTGGGTTTCTCTTCTATTCTATTGGCATCAATGGACTGGATTTGGAATTGGACCTACTTGTTTTAGTGAGCTTAGGTATGGGCCTCTTCCATTAAGTGCTATCACTTGAGCCAACTCATGGATACTGCATTGAGAATTAGAAATTAGATAGAACAGGTGTGCTGTTTTCTGTTCTCAGATAACTGAAGTACGGCTGGTAGGTGTTTGTCAAAATAGTATATTCTTTTATTTATTAGAAACAAGTCAATGAGAAAAGCTGGCAATTAGACTATGTAATATGTTATGATTGTAATGAATAATTTTTCTTTGATCTCTTATGTTATATGTAATAACTATGGTTGCAACGTAACATTTCCTTTGATCTCTTGCTGTCACTATATGATTACAACTTTGAAAGGTATTGTGATATGAATGTTACATAATTTTAATTTATTGAAATTAATTGTAGACCTCTATTAACATGGATGACGAGCACCTTAGGAGACAGAGTAAAAAACTGAGGAAACAGAGGTGGAGGAAAGAAAGCAGGGATTCAATGTATCATTTTGTTTTTTACTGTTATTGCTATTGCAGTTTTTGTTGTTGTTAGGATGGAAAAAGAAACTAACATGGCATGGTACTGTTGACTTCTGTTTACTTGAAACCTGAGCTTTTGTTACATTGTGTACCAGTGAAAAGGTTAAAGATACTATAGCCAGTTTTACTTGGATTTCGTAGCTGTTGGATACTATAGCCAATTTTGGACATTGCTATGCCTACTTTACTTGGATTTCGTAGCTGTTGGTCCTCTTTTTTTTTTTTGTGCTAAGTTGTTGTCCTGTTAGGTTTTATATTTTATTTGTTGAAGCTGACTGCTTAATGCAGTTGGGGTTTACTATTTTATTTTATTGGTTATTACTATTACTATTATGTTTTTTTGTGCATTAGGAAGTGTAATAAAGCTAAGGAGTAGAGTAACATTGAACTTTATTATATTTTAGTGTTTGGGTGAGGGGAATAAAGGTAATGAAATATGAGTGGTCATTGTAGTGTTAATGCAGATTTAACAAATGATGTGGTAGATGTTCAAAGATTTGGAGACTTAAATTTCAGATTTGTTATGTTCAACTTATATAATTAATCTACCATAATAGTGCTTCTTTTTTTGTTTGTCAGATGGCAAAATCACAATTCCAATCAATACAACCAAAAAAAAGGGATACAGCCAAGTGGTCTAAGCCACACTCCCACTTCTTTTTGCAGACGTTGGTCACCCACCATAAGTGTGGGAAAGGAGGGGGTAATTGTCTTAAGCGCGATTTGCACAAATTGCAAACAATATTAATGCAGCACTCCAAACTTCATATGAGGCAGAACAAATTAAGAACCATTATTGGGTGTGGAGGGCAAGAATCAAAGCCCTAATAGATCTCATAAAATGTAGTGGCCTTGGATGGAATGGCGAAGAATCAAGATTTGATGGACTTGCACATGTAAGGCGGTTGCTGGGTTCTACCAGAAAGTGGGTTTCATGTAATTTCTTATGGAGTTTGTCAGTTAAGTTTCATGTCGTCCTTCAATAAAGCTTTATTTTCTCAATGTTTTGGATCAATAAATGCGTAATTATCTACTAATCTAATGCTCCAATCTTGTTTATGGTCTTCTAGCTGCCATTTTAATAAAAAAAATTTCCTTTATTAGTTGCGTGACGGTTAAGTAGTTGCGGGTCCAAAACTTAGACAGTCATGGAAAAAAGAGGTTTTTTTTCATACTTTTCGGTTGCAGAAGTCTCAATTAAGGCAAAATCCAATATCCAAATCAAACGATGTGATGACATGAGAGCTGCTTTATAGAATTATAGGCCTTCAGTCATGGCCTGCCTGGCCTTCTAATAATAGGAAGCACGGACATGAGAAGAAGAATCCTTGATTCCAATAGTGGGGGTTGAGGCCAACTTGTTCACTATATAGAACTTATTGAACAAATCAAGTCGGTACCAGTATTCCTGGCAAGAACATGACCCATGTTTAAAATGGTGGAACCAATGCTTATCTCGAACAACGACTTCCCTGTTTGAAAATATTACCATGAACTTGATTGCGGAATGACATGTACTTGGTGCAGGGGCCTGAGACAAGACTCTCCTTGTAAAATAACTAATAATACAAAGGATGTTTGCATGAATCACATTAATGATTTACCAGGAGATTATAAGGTTTGTTTCATGTTTTATTTTCATATATAAAATATACCAAATTAACCAAGTCAATTTATGAAATCCATGGATTCAGATAACCAAACAGTTTTGCAAGATGAATCTGTAGGTTTTCAAATCCACAGATTCAAGATAACCAAACAGTTTTTCAGAATGAATCTATAGATTTCATTCCACAGATTCAAGTAACCAAACAGTTTTCAAAATGAATCCACTGATTTCATTTCACCAAATTCAAGTAACCAAACATCTAATTTTTTGACCCATGATTCCATTGATTTGAAATCCATATATTTGAAATCTCATTTCATTTCAAATGGCTGGATTCATACAACCAAACAGGCCCTAAGGGATCGGTTTCTCTTTTTCTTGTAAAATACCAATATTCCCCCCCCCCGAATATTGGAAACAAATTTAAACGTTAAGATGAAGGATTTATTTGGCATTCTAATTTTCTATCTAAGGGTTGTATTTAAAATCCAACTTTTAAGGAGAAAACTATTAACTCCGAATCGGAAAGTAAATTTCTCCCTAAAATTTCTCTCTACTTATTCTTCTTTCTTCCTATTTATTCTCTCATTCTCTAATCTTCTCTTACGCACGACCAAGTTTTACAACTTTTCTCAAGGAATCTTGGACCTTCTCCACACGATTACAACCACACAACCACGTATATTTATATATCTCTCTCTTTTTTGGTTTAATTTTTTTTTCTTTGATTTTTTTTTCTTTAATTCTTATTTTAATGTAAAATACTTGAATACACGATTAATCCTTTCTTTTTTTTTTTTTTTAAAATGTTGAATATGTATTGCATGAAAGTTTATTGCTTTATTTTATTAAATTTTTTATTTTTATTTGTGGTTGTTTTGAATTTATTAAGTTTATTACTTATTAATTATATACACTTATTAGTTATAGTAGTTAATTTTGGAAAACAAACAAATTTTTAGAAAAACTTGAGAGGCCTATAGGAGAGGAAAATAAAAGAATCCAAAAAGATTTGAATTTTTCTTTTTATTTTTTTAATAGTAGATCAATGAATCTTTTTTATGTCTACTTTTTTCGTGGTTGATTACAAGTTTAGGAGAATGCTTTTATTCAAATTTTCAAATTTTAGGATTCATCAAATCAAATGGATATAGGAGAATGAGCTACTTCTAGGGCTTCCTTGGGAGTGAATCGAGTGGTGCAATCGTCAAAAGTATAAGGATTTGTTTAACCATGCGAAAGAAGTCTACCATTGATTCTTTCTTCAAAAGAAAAGGCGTTGAGAATGACATGGTTGATGCATCATTGCCTACATCTATTCTTGTGACCTCAACTCTTGAAAAACGTCCTAAACAGACTCCAATACGAGTGAGTGAGCGCTTTTTCTGCTATGAATGAATGACCTCTCCATTTCCAAGCTTGCTCTTGAAACCGGCCTATGGTTCTCCTCTATGAAAAGGTTCTTCCGTGATCACTCTCAATAAGACATCCATTCCTCTTTCAAAAGTGGAATGGATTGGCCCCAATTTTTGGCAGATGGTTTTGGGAGGGCCTTTGCTTCTTTAGGTTGAAGCGGGTTAGTCCTTTAATATAGGGCGGTTGGAGACCAGGGCTGTAGTCAAAAGGGCTATACTTCTATAGACGTCTCTTCTCTTGGTGGGGCGCGGTAGCGCACAGTAGTTTTCTCGCTTGTTGCCGGAGTTTGCTTGCTAGCCCTACCTTGCTCCAGCAAACGGAGTTTGCAACTACACGCCCTTGAATGCAACAGAATTGCGCTTGTAAGAACAGAAGAAGAAGTCTCTTTTTTTTTTTTTTTTTTTTTTCATTCTTGATAAAAGAGGGGGCCTCAAGCCCTACTTAGTTGACTGACAATGACAAAGGCTTGCGAAACTAAGTAGCGCCTTTTGAATGGAATCTGTAGTAGTCTATCAGTGGTGCGAAGCGGCTTTGCCCCTTTTCAGTAGGGGAGCGAAAGGTTAGACCATAGAAAGTCAGCGAACAACGGTTCTTCTATGTAGGTATGGCCTTCCCCTTGACTCACCTAACGTCGAGCTAAGTGACTTCGTAAACTTTGGGTTCCACACTGTGGCAAATCGATACAAGTAGCCTAAAGAGCTTGCTATCCTATTGTGCGTGTTTTTGAGCAACTTTGTGGCATGAGTTGATTTGTCTTCCCACATGATTTATTAAACCACACTCTTTTCCACCCACTTTCTTCCAATTTTTAAATCCATCAATAGTGAATATCCCCTGTCCAGAGTTCACTCCAAGTTTATTGAAAAGAAAACATGGCAAACAAAATACTGCATCTTTTAAAGGAGAATACTCTAACAAGAAAGGACGAACCTTAAACCACGAAGATTGAAAACGTCGAGGATGACTTGATGGCCCGGATTTTGCATATTCTTAAAGAATAGGCTGATATGGTCCAGTTTTAAGGCAACGATGCCTAATTTCATCACATTGATCAACTTGATAATCCCAAATTTGTTTTCTCAACCATGGATCACGGTCAAAATCATTATTTTGCTCCCTTTAAGGTATTGGAGTCTGTTTTGGACGTTTTTCACGAGTTGAGGTCTCAGGAATAGAGGTAGCCAATGATGCATCAACCATGTCATTCTCAACGCCTTTTCTTTTGAAGAAAGAATCAATGGTAGAATTTTTTCCCATGGTTAAAAAAATCCTTATACATAATAAGCTTATTAAATTCAAAACAACCACACATAAAAATAAATAATTTAATAAAAAAACAGCAATAAACTTTCAAGCAATACATATTCAACATTAAAAAAAAAAAAAAAAAAAAAATAGAAAGCATTAAGCGTGTATTCAAGTATTTTAATACGTAATAAACTTAATAAATTCAAATCAACCACAAACAAAAATAATTAATTTTAGAAAAAAACAGCAATTAATTTTCATGCAATACATATTCAACATTAAAAAAAAATAAAAAAAATAGAAAGTATCAAACGTGTATTCACCATTCAAGTATTTTAATATGTACTAAACTTAATAAATTCAAATCAACCACAAATAAAAGTAATTAATTTAATAGAAAAACAACAATAAACAGTAAACTTTCATGCAATACATATTCAACATTAAAAAAAAAAGAGAAAAACAAGGATATATTATAGGCATTAATATATATTTTTTAAAAGGGGGGGGGGGGGCTTAGTGAGTCCGCCACTGCCTTTCATTGCTCCTATGGCCTACATTGGCACTTTTAAGTTTGGAACTTCATAAATAATTTACATTAATTACTTTTAGATCAATGTTTTTTACAACCATAATTTGTGCAAGATATAGCTAGTTCCTTCAATGGTACGTCAGCACAAGAAGGGGAATTTTTTTTTTTCAGGTCAAGAACAAGGGGCATATTTGCTTGACAAGGGCAAGTCCGCCCATCGTAATCAAAGCTTACTTTATTTTCTAACCTTCTAATGTTGTTTAATATATACCTCCTCTCTCCTACATCTTATGTTACTAATAAGCTAATTTGTCTTTTGCAATCAATTAATAAATGTTGATCTCATGAAAATGACGTTTGAGATAAGTAATACAGACACTAAAGTAGCATCCACAAGTATAGTATTAATTATAGAGCTTTTTTCATGATTCTCACGTAAGTTGTGCCAAAACTCTTGACAGTACTCATAGCAAAAATGACATGTTGCCCACAGTGACCCTTTTCGAAAATTACGTGTTCTCCACAATTATTTTTCTGTTAACTTTAAAACTAAAATGACCATGTTGCCCATGGTGTGAAGGAAAATATATATTTTTTTCTTTTACAAAAATTCACTTAATTTTTTCAGATTTACGAATAGAACTCCCTGTTCACAGCTGGAATCTAAGGAGCTGGATGTGGAATTAAACAAAGAAGAATTTCAATCTTCTCTGTCACTTTCTTCTCCATCCATTGCTCGATCAAGCAAGCTCTTTCAAGAGTTGCCATTTCTTCCTCGGGTAAAACACACACACACTACTTCCTCAAATAGCACCCACTCCTTCCCCTACCGGCATCCACCATCGACAATTGAAGGTTCATCATCACTCAAAGAACTCTTGATCGGTTTGATCTGGTCCGCAACCTCTTTGATTTTGCTGAGGAACTGAGGAGGACGTAGATCTCGTCTTGACCACAAACCAACCTATTGCAAAGAGAGATTTTTCATGCCAGGGTGGTGTATATTTTCATGGCAGCCAACGTGAATTGTGCGAACCAAGGATTTTTTTTTTTTGGTCAATTTAAAAAAATTAAATGAAAAGGTTTGGTAAAATTATAAATTTATACTTTCTTTTATCCCACAGGCAAAATAGTCATTTTAATTTCAAAGTTAACCAAAAAGTAACTGTGGATAACTTATAATTTTGGAAAACATATATTGTGAACAACATGTAATTTTTTTCACTTAAGTGGGCAACCAAGAATTTTGGCCCAACCGAAATTGACAGTGTGAAAAAAAACTCTTAATAATATATATCTCATTGGTAGACCATGACTCATGTTACACTTTTTTTTTTCTAGATTTTGCTTTAGTGGTGTGTCTGACGTGGTGGTGCCTATAATACTCACCGTTGGATGCACATTATGAGGATTTGACTATATAAATATATGTATGATGTTCATTCGGGCTGGCTCACGCTTACATTGACTACATCCTCGTGAAACCTTTTATAATTAATATAGGCAGGACTTTGCCTTTAACCTGGAGGAGATTCAAACTTTAACATCTAATGAGGAAGTGTTGATCTTTTGCAAGAGTTATCCCTGGGGTTCTCATTTTATATGTTTTTATATAAAAAAATAATAATAATAAAAGAAGGTATTCTTCCAACGATGACTTAATTAATAATTGTGCATGTTTCGTCTTTGGTAAAAATCTTGCATGTTTCGGTTTGGGGGGTGGGGGGGGGGGGGGGGGGGCCCCCTTTAAATAACCCAATGTTTTCAAAAAAACACCCCCCCTAAAAAAAATTTTTTTTTTAATCTTGCTACGGATGTTTACATGTGTAAACATTGAATGCAAAATAGATGCTTAGAAAAAATAAGGGAAGAAAAGCCAGGTTAGCAAGTTGTTCACGGGGGTGGGGGGGGTGGACGCTCTCTCTCTCTCTCTCTCTCTCTCTCTCTCTCTCTCTCTCTCTCTCATACTTTCATTTTTATTCCATTCAAGCAACTAAGCATGAACTTTGTTTTTTTCTTTCAGAAACTAGCGATAACCAAGGCAAAGCCACTGATAATTCGAAGCATTTTAGATTTGTATTCCACCAAGTTATCTCAATGTCTAAGGATAGCAGATTTGGGCTGCTCATCGGGACCTAACACCTTACAAGTGATCACTTTAATCATTGAAGCGATCTATGAAACATGTCATCAGTTGAATTGTAAAACACCGGAATTCCTAGTGTTCCTCAATGATCTTCCAACTAATGACTTCAACACCATTTTCAAAACCTTGCCAACCTTCTATGATCAGCTAAAGAAGGATTTTGGTGAAAATTTTGGGCCAGTTTCTATCACAGGATTACCCGGTTCTTTCTATGAGAGGCTCTTTCCAAGCAGTACTATAGACTTCTTTCATTCCTCTTACAGCCTTCATTGGCTCTCTCAGTTTTGAAACCTAATTGATACATATCATGCACGCTCGTGTGTTTTAGTATATTTTTCCTAACCATGTATAGTGAAAACTATATGTTCCTCCAGCAGTTGGAAGTAACAATAAGGGGAATATTTACTTAGCAAACACAAGCCCTCCTAGTGTGCTGAAAGCTTACCAGGTGCAATTTCAAAAGGATTTTTCCATGTTTCTTAGCTTGCGCTCAAAGGAAATGACACCGGAAGGAAGAATGGTTTTGACATTTCTTGGCAGGAGAAGTGAAGATCCTTTTGGCAAAGAGAGTTGCATTTTGGACCTGTTATCTAATTCACTAAATGACTTGGTCTCTGAGGTATACATGCATAATTAATGACTGCGTTCAATTTTTCTCTTAGTATATAAAATTTTTACAATTTTTCTTATCTTGTTTTAGGGCCACATTGAGGAAGCCTTAGTGGATTCTTTCAATTTTCCGTTCTATATGCCTTCTAGCAAAGAATTAGAGAGTACAGTTTGTGCAGAAGGATCCTTTTATCTTGATAACTTAGAAATATTTGATACCAATTGGGACGCAAGTGACAGTGATGAATATGAGTTAATGTTGGATACCTTTATAAGAGGGCAGAAAGTGGCGAAGTATATAAGAGCTATTTCCGAATCCATGCTTGTTGACCACTTTGGAGACTCTATCATTACTACCTTATTCAGCAGGTTCATGGAGTATGTGAGCAAAGCACCTCTTAAAGGAAGAGGGTAAGCTCGTTAATTTTGTTATTTCCTTGAGAGCAAAGTGATGTTTTAGGACCTTGAGGAGTTTAAAAATATTAATGTTGGTCATCTCCTCAAGTAATAAGTAGATGCACTTTGGTTATTTCCTCAATAAATGTTATTGTGATTGTTGGCCGTTGCGGTCATTAATGGTGCATGTCTTAATATATGTATCTGATTAGTTCTCTACACCATCGTTGGAAAATTAAGTTTTCACTCAACGGCATTTCTTTTTCAAGCCTAATGTGTCGAGCTAAGTCACTTTTTTTCTTTCTTTCTTCTCTTTTCTTTACATTCTTATTTTCATCATATTCAATAATCTCAATCTCTAGACGAAAAGGGAAAGATAAAGTTGTGGTGGTTTCATATTGTGAAGGAAAAAATAAATTAACATCGAAGTAACATACAAAAGTTCTAAGGTCTGCTTAGTTATAGATCTAAATTGTGTTCTATCAATACTATATAGCCTGATAAAAGTATAAAGAAAACTAAAATCAGTAAAAGTCAAACTGGGGAAAACCATCATATTGTTCAGATTAGGAAAACCATCATTTAACCATTACTATGGATTCTCCTTTGATTTCACCTACCAACATCGTTTCTCTACTATTTTTATAACTTGATCGAAGCAACTATCTCCTTTAAAAATCCCAATTTAAAATTTAGAAAAAAATTTAAGGATTTATTAGTACATGAGGACAATGTGTTAGTAAATCCCCTCTCATCCCCCAACAAAATTTGAGTTCAGATCATCTCCCCATCATGAGAGAACAATGTACTCCTCGTGTCAACCACTAAGCGATGGGGCGACAGAGACCCATGAATTCTCATTTTCGTAGGAATGGTCCATGAGAGATATTCAGGATGGTCCGTGCCTTCTCTTCTCTGTTTAATGTCACAATTGATTTGATTTTCTCAAAATCTGAAAATGGAGTGAGCGAGTGAGAGAAATGACGGCAATGAAACACAGAGAGACAACCATGGAATCCATTGATGAGCATTGATAGCCCATTGTTTAATGATTTTTTACGGACTGTACGATTGGCTTGGTGATCGAGTGTCCAGCAAGGCACTTGACTGTTCCACATTGAAATTTGAATGCTCATGAGAATAAATCTGAAATCTGAAATTTCAATAAATCGCCAAATTGGAGTGATTGGGAACATGAGAGAAGCTCGAGGCCGTAGATCCCGCTGACTTGCTCCATGTTCTCTATTGAAAATTATAAATAAATTCTTATTAAACTGTTCGATTTGTTGGTACGCAAGTTTAATTACGTATCTAATGCAATCCAATTTTACGATAGATTGAAGCGTCTACCAAAAAAAAAGATTGAAGGGCTTAATTTAATCTGTCCCATCAACTTTAAACTTTTATTATATTAATTAAATACTTAATATTTGGTATCGAAACTGACATCAACTTTAAACTTTTATTATATTAATTAAATACCTAATATTTGGTATCAAAACTGACATCACGTCAATCACATTCGTATTCATTTAGTTAAACAAACTAGAAGGTGAAAGAAAAAATGAAAGAAAATAAAATAAAAGATAAAACATGGCTGACATTTCTCTAAGGACTGTGGTTTTCATGTGATCCATGCCACTCCACACAAATCTATCCAAAACCATACGGAGATTTAAAAGTAAATTTGAGGGGTCCCGTAGACTTGATGACGAGGTTATGGAAGGGGAATGTGAAGGTGTCAGAAAGGGTAATTTTGTAATTTAATTGCACTAATGGGTTTGGGCCTTTGGGAACTAGGGTTGGGTTTTTATGAGTTGCAAGGGATGAACACTCTGGCCCATGTCCAATTATAACAAGATTGGATTGGGTTGGGTTTTTGAAAACCCTATATACCTTTAGCTAGGCCTAGTTGTGACCCACCGAATAAGGGTCAAAATAATCTAATCCTAACCTATACCACTCTAAGCCAGGCTTGGCCAACCCAAATTGGCCACCTGTCATGAGAAGGGAGAAGGGAAATACATGGGCTAGATAACTACATTAGGAAAAAAAGAAAAAAGAAGATCTCAAGAAGATGTCTGGCTAGTTGGGATCTGTAGAGGATTGTGCTTCTCTTACATTTTTCTACCACATATTTAGAAGAAAATTCATTTATGGTCCACCTTATCAGTACTTAGAGGTGGGTATCTCCCTCTTAATTGTATAGTGGAGGCTGAAGGGAACATAAGGTAGAGGATCGAGACTCAGTGTAGACCATGCTAGTTTGGTTGATGTCAGACAAAGAAGATTATCTTTAGGCAAGGTGTGTGGCTCAAGCAAGGACGATGTTAGGTTGATATCAACACTGGTCTTCTTGAAGGTGCTTTGTTAAATCTAAGTTAACATAGGAAGTTGGTTGTACATTGCATTCTCTCATACGGGTATTTTCGGTAATTCATTGTATTTCTCTTTATATAAGTATTTGTATTCTTACATTACATAATACAAGTTTGATTCATCACATGGAGGTGCACATGATTATCGTAGTTCCTAATCTTATTAGGAAGGGGTTCCATTCCAACCACCTCTATGAGGGCTAGGTTTTTTGGTTTCTATTAGGGGTGTAAACGGACCGGATTTGGATCGGATAGTGTTAATACCATATCTGCATCTTATTATATTCGGAAGGATTCAGTCGAATTCGGATGATAATCGGATACCTAATTTCTTAAGTAAATTCTTCTAAATAGACATGTATACATATTGAATATAAGTTTTTGACTGCAAGTTTACATCTTTACCATTTTATTTGTGAGGACTAAACTTGAAATTTAAGAACCTAACAAATTTGGTAGCTATTTTAGTAGAAAATCTAGAAAAATACTCACATATCATAGGTAAAAAAATTTAAATAAAAAAATAAATTAAAATAAGTTACTTAATCGGATAATTTTATCGGACGTAGTGGCAGACTCACTAAGGGATCGGTTTCTCTTTTTCTTGTAAAATACCAATATCCCCCCCCCCCAATATTGGAAACAAATTTAAACGTTAAGATGAAGGATTTATTTGGCATTCTAATTTTCTATCTAAGGGTTGTATTTAAAATCCAAGTTCTAAGGAGGAAACTATTAACTCCGAATCGGAAAGTAAATTTCTCCCTAAAATTTCTCTCTACTTATTCTTCTTTCTTCCTATTTATTCTCTCATTCTCTAATCTTCTCTTACGCACGACCAAGTTTTACAACTTTTCTCAAGGAATCTTGGACCTTCTCCACACGATTACAACCACTCAACCACGTATATTTATGTATCTCTCTCTTTTTCGGTTTAATTTTTTTTCTTTTCTTTAATTTTTTTTTTGTTTAACTTATTTTAATGTTGAATACTTGAATACACGATTAATCCTTTCTATTTTTTTTTTAAATGTTAAATATGTATTACATGAAAGTTTTCTGTTTATTAATTATTTTTATTTGTGGTTGATTTGAATTTATTAAGTTTATTAGGTATTAAAATACTTGAATACATGCTTAATGCTTTCTATTTCATTCTTTTTTTTCTTCTTTTTTATAATGTTGAATATGTATTGCATGAAAGTTTATTGCTTTATTTTATTGAATTTTTTATTTTTATTTGTGGTTGTTTTGAATTTATTAAGTTTATTACGTATTAAATAATATTATTCCATCGTTGTAAAAAACAATTACAGTTTTAGGCATAATTAATTATATACACTTATTAGTTATAGTAGTTAATTTTGGAAAACAAGCAAATTTTTAGAAAAACTTGAGAGGCCTATAGGAGAGGAAAATAAAAGAATCCAAAAAGATTTGAATTTTTCTTTATATTTTTTTAATAGTAGATCAATGAATCTTTTTTATGTCTACTTTTTTCGTGATTGATTACAAGTTTAGGAGAATGTTTTTATTCAATTTTTCAAATTTAAGGATTCATCAAATCAAATGGATATAGGAGAACGAGCTACTTCTAGGGCTTCCTTGGGAGTGAATCGAGTGGTGCAATCGTCAAAAGTATAAGGATTTGTTTAACCATGGGAAAGAAGTCAACCATTGATTCTTTCTTCAAAAGAAAAGGCGTTGAGAATCACATGGTTGATGCATCATTGCCTACATCTATTCTTTTGATCTCAACTCTTGAAAAACGTCCTAAACAGACTCCAATACGAGTGAGTGAGCGTTTTTTCTGCTATAAATGTATGACCTCTCCATTTCCAAGCTTGCTCTTCAAACCGACCTATTGTTCTCCTCTATGAAAAGGTTTTTCCGTGATCACTCTCAATAAGACATCCATTCCTCTTTCAAAAGTGGAATGGATTGGCCCCAATTTTTGGCAGATGGTTTTGGGAGGGCCGTTTCTTCTTTAGGTTGAAGCGGGTTAGTACTTTAATATAGGGCGGTCGGAGACCAGGGCTGTAGTCAAAAGGGCTATACTTCTATAGACGTCTCTTCTCTTGGTGGGGCGCGGTAACGCACAATAGTTTTCTCGCTTGTTGCCAGAGTTTGCTTGCTAGCCCTACCTTGCTCCAGCAAACGGAGTTTGCAACTACACGCCCTTGAATGCAACAGAATTGCGCTTGTAAGAACAGCAGAAGAAGTCTCTTTTTTTTTTTTTTTTTTTTTTTTTCATTCTTGATGAAAGTGGGGGCGTCAAGCCCTACTTAGTTGACTGACAATGACAAAGGCTTGCGAAACTAAGTAGCGCCTTTTGAATGGAATCTGTAGTAGTCTATCCGTGGTGCGAAGCGGGTTTGCCCCTTTTCAGTAGGGGAGCGAAAGGTTAACCATAGAAAGTCAATGAACAACGGTTCTTCTATGTAGGTATGGCCTTCCCCATGACTCACCTAACGTCGAGCTAAGTGACTTCGTAAACTTTGCGTTCCACACTGTGGCAAATCGATACAAGCTATTGTGCGTGTTTTTGAGCAACTTCGTGGCATGAGTTGATTTGTCTTCCCACATGATTTATTAAACCACACTCTTTTCCACCCACTTTCTTCCAATTTTTAAATCCATCAATAGTGAATGTCCCCTGTCCAGAGTTCACTCCAAGTTTATTGAAAAGAAAACATGGCAAACAAAATACTGCATCTTTTAAAGGAGAATACTCTAACAAAAAAGGACGAACCTTAAACCACGAAGATTGAAAACGTCGAGGATGACTTGATGGCCCAGATTTTGCATATTCTTAAAAAATAGGCTGATATGGTCCAGTTTTAAGGCAACGATGCCTAATTTCACGTTGATCAACTTGATAATCTCAAATTTGTTTTCTCAACCATGGATCACGATCAAAATCATTATTTTGCTCCCTTTAAGGTGTTGGAGTCTGTTTTGGAAGTTTTTCATGAGTTGAGGTCTCAGGAATAGAGGTCGGCAATGATGCATCAATCATGTCATTCTCAACGCCTTTTCTTTTGAAGAAAGAATCAATGGTAGAATTCTTTCCCATGGTTAAAAAAATCCTTATACATAATAAGCTTATTAAATTCAAAACAACCACACATAAAAATAAATAATTTAATAAAAAAACAGCAATAAACTTTCAAGCAATACATATTCAACATTAAAAAAAAAAAAAAAAGAAATAGAAAGCATTAAGCGTGTATTCAAGTATTTTAATACGTAATAAACTTAATAAATTCAAATCAACCACAAATAAAAATAATTAATTTTAGAAAAAAATAGCAATTAATTTTCATGCAATACATATTCAACATTAAAAAAAATAAAAAAAAATAGAAAGTATCAAACGTGTATTCACTATTCAAGTATTTTAATATGTACTAAACTTAATAAATTCAAATCAACCAAAAATAAAAATAATTAATTTAATAAAAAAACAGCAATAAACAGTAAACTTTCATGCAATACATATTCAACGTTAAAAAAAAAAAGAGAAAAACAAGGATATATTATAGGCATTAATATACATTTTTTAAAAGGGGGGGGGGCTTAGTGAGTCCGCCGAATGGCCTACATTGGCACTTTTAAGTTTGGAACTTCATAAATAATTTACATTAATTACTTTTAGATCAATGTTTTTTATAACCATAATGTGTGCAAGGTATAGCTAGTTCCTTCAATGGTACGCAAACACAAGAAGGGGAATTTTTTTTTTTTTTTTCAGGTCAAGAACAAGGGGCATATTTGCTTGACAAGGGCAAGTCCGCCCATCGTAATCAAAGCCTACTTTATTTTCTAACCTTCTAATGTTGTTTAATATATACCTCCTCTCTCCTACATCTTATGTTACTAATAAGCTAATTTGTCTTTTGCAATCAATTAATAAAAGTTGATCTCATGAAAATGACGTTTGAGATAAGTAATACATACACAAAAGTAGCATCCACAAGTATAGTATTAATTATAGAGCTTTTTTCATGCTTCTCACGTAAGTTGTGCCAAAACTCTTGACAGTACTCATAACAAAAATTACATGTTGCCATAGTGAACCTTTTCGAAAATTACAAGTTCTCCACAATTGTTTTTCTGTTAACTTTAAAACTGAAATGACCATGTTGCCCATGGTGTGAAGGAAAATATATTTTTTTTTCTTTTACAAAAATTCATTTAATTTTTTCAAATTTACGAATAGAACTCCCTATTCAAAGCTGGAATCTAAGGAGCTGGATGTAGAATCAAACAAAGAAGAATTTCAATCTTCTCTGTCACTTTCTTCTCCATCCATTGCTCGATCAAGCAAACTCTTTCAAGAGTTGCCATTTCTTCCTCGGGTAAAACACACACACACTACTTCCTCAAATAGCACCCACTCCTTCCCCTACCGGCATCCACCGTAGACAATTGAAGGTTCATCATCACTCGAAGAACTCTTGATCGGTTTGATCTGGTTCGCAACCTCTTTGATTTTTCTGAGGAACTCAGGAGGACATAGATCTCGTCTTGACCACAAACCAACCTATTGCAAAGAGAGATTTTTCATGCCAGGGTGGTGTGTATTTTTATGGCAGCCACCATGAATTGTGCGAACCAAGGATTTTTTTTTGGTCAATTTAAAAAAATTAAATGAAAAGGTTTGGTAAAAATATAAATTTATACTTTCTTTTATCCCACAGGCAAAATAGTCATTTTAATTTCAAAGTTAACCAAAAAGTAACTATTGATAACTTATAATTTTCGAAAACAAACATTGTGAACAACATGTAATTTTTTTTACTTAAGTGGGCAATCAAGAATTTTGGCCCAACCGAAATTGACACGTGGAAAAAAAAACTCTTAATAATATATATCTCATTGGTAGAGCATGACTCATGTTACACTTTTTTTTTCTAGATTTTGCTTTAGTGGTGTGTCTGACGTGGTGGTGCCTATAGTACTCACCGTTGGATGCACATTATGAGGATTTGACTATATATATATATATATATATATATATATATATATATATATTACACTTATATACGATGTTCATTCGGGCTGGCTCACGCTTACCTTGACTACATCCTCGTGAAAGCTTTTATAATTAATATAGGCAGGACTTTGCCTCTAACATGGAGGGATTCAAACTTTAACATCTAATGAGGAAGTGTTGATCTTTTGCAAGAGTTATCCCTGGGGTTCTCATTTTATATGTTTTTATAAAAAAAAAATAATAATAATAAAAGAAGGTAATCTTCCAATGAAGACTTAATTAATAATTGTGCACGTTTCGTCTTTGGTAAAAATCTTGCATGTTTTACGAGTTATTAGGTTGTTGGGGGTGGGGGTGGAAGCGACACTAGTAAGATTAACCAAATGTTTTCAAAAAAAAAAATCTATACGCGCACGTTTAAAATAAATTTTATATTGCATTTTATAAGCTATAGTTGTATCAATCCTTGCCTATATATACAAGGATGATTTACAGGTGTATCACATTGAATGCAAAATAGATGCTTAGGAATCTTAAGGGAAGAAAAGCCATGGAAGTTCAGCAAGTTCTTCACATGATTGGTGGGGATGGAGAAACTAGCTATGCCAGTAACTCCCAACTTCAAGTACTCTCTCTCTCTCTCTCTCTCTCATACTTTCATTTTTATTCCATTCAAGCAACTAAGCATGAACTTTGTTTTTTTCTTTCAGAAACTAGCGATAACCAAGGCAAAGCCACTGATAATTCGAAGCATTTTAGATTTGTATTCCACCAAGTTATCTCAATGTCTAAGGATAGCAGATTTGGGCTGCTCATCAGGACCTAACACCTTACAAGTGATCACTTTAATCATTGAATCGATCTATGAAACATGTCATCAGTTGAATTGTAAAACACCGGAATTCCTTGTGTTCCTCAATGATCTTCCAAGTAATGACTTCAACACCATTTTCAAAACCTTGCCAACCTTCTATGATCAGCTAAAGAAGGATTTTGGTGAAGATTTTGGGCCAGTTTCTATCACAGGATTACCCGGTTCTTTCTATGAGAGGCTCTTTCCAAGCAGTACTATAGACTTCTTTCATTCCTCTTACAGCCTTCATTGGCTCTCTCAGGTTTGAAACCTAATTGATACATATCATGCACGCTCGTGTGTTTTATTATATTTTTTCTAACCATGTATAATGAAAACTATAGGTTCCTCCAGCAGTTGGAAGTAACAATAAGGGGAATATTTACTTAGCAAAGACAAGCCCTCCTAGTGTCTTTGAAAGCTTACAGTGCAATTTCAAAAGGATTTTTCCATGTTTCTTAGCTTGCGCTCGAAGGAAATGACACCGGAAGGAATAATGGTTTTGACATTTATTGGCAGGAGAAGTGAAGATCCTTTTGGCAAAGAGAGTTGCATTTTGGACCTGTTATCTAATTCACTAAATGACTTGGTCTCCGAGGTATACATGCTTAATTAATGACTGCGTTCAATTTTTCTCTTAGTATATAAATTTTTTACATTTTTTCTTATCTTGTTTTAGGGCCGCATTGAGGAAGCCTTAGTGGATTCTTTCAATTTGCCGTTCTATATGCCTTCTAGCAAAGAATTAGAGAGTGCAGTTTGTGCAGAAGGATCCTTTTATCTTGACAACTTAGAAATATTTGATACCAATTGGGACGCAAGTGACAGTGATGACAATGAGTTAATGTTGGATACCTTTATAAGAGGGCAGAAGGTGGCGAAGTATATAAGAGCTATTTTCGAATCCATGCTTGTTGACCACTTTGGAGACTCTATCATTACTACCTTGTTCAAGCGGGTTCATTGAGTATGTCGGCAAGCACCTCTTAAAGGAAGAGGGTAAGCTCGTTAATTTTGTTATTTCCTTGAGAGTAAAGTGATGTTTTAGGACCTTGAGGAGTGTAAAAATATTAATGTTGGTCATCTCCTCAAGTAATAAGTAGATGCACTTTTGTTTATTTCCTCAATAAATGTTATTGTGATTGTTGGCCGGTGCGGTCTTTAATGGTGCATGTCTTAATATATGTATCTGATTAGTTCTCTACACCATCGTTGGAAAATTAAGTTTTCACTCACCGGAATTTCTTTTTCAAGCCTTATGTGTCGAGCTAAGTCTCTTTTTTTCTTTCTTTCTTCTCTTTTCTTTGCATTCTTATTTTCATCATATTCTATAATCTCAATCTCTAGATGAAAAGGAAAAGATAAAGTTGTGGTGGTTTCATATTGTGAAGGAAAAAAGAAATTAACATCGAAGTAACATACAAAAGTTCTAAGGTCTGCTTAATTATAGATCTAAATTGTGGTCTATCAATACTATATAGCCTGATAAAAGTATAAAGAAAACTAAAATCAGTAAAAGTCAAACTGGGGAAAACCATCATATTGTTCAGATTAGGAAAACCATCATTTAACCATTACTATGGCTTCTCCTTTGATTTCACCTACCAACATCATTTCTCTACTATTTGTAAAACTTGATTAAAGCAACTATCTCCTTTAAAAATCCCAATTTAAAATTTAGAAAAAAATTTAAGGATTTATTAGTACATGAGGACAATGTGTTAGTAAATCCCCTCTCCTCCCCCAACAAAATTTGAGTTCAGATCATCTCCCCATCATGAGAGAACAATGTACTCCCTCGTTAGTTTTCAACCACTTAAATAGCAGATGGGGTCGACATGAGACCCATTGAATTCTCATTTTTCAATATAGAATGGTCCATGAGAGATTTTTAGTATGGTCCTTGCCTTCTCTTCTCTGTTGCATGTCACAATGGATTTGATTTTCTCAGAATCTGAAAATGGAGTGACCGAGTGAGAGGAATGACGGCTGTGAATCACGGAGAGACAACCATGGAATCCATTGATGAGCATTGATAGCCCATTGTTTAATGATTTTTTACGGACTGTACGATTGGCTAGTGGATCGAGTGTCCAACAAGGCACTTGACTATTTCACATTGAAATTTGAATGCTTATGAGGATAAATCCAAAATCTGAAATTTCAATAAATCGCCAAATTGGAGTGATTGGGAACATGAGAGAAGCTCGAGGCCGTAGATCCCGCTGACTTGCTCCATGTTCTTTGTTGAAAATTATAAATAAATTCTTATTAAACTGTTTGGTTTGTTGGTATGCAAATTTAATTACGTATCTAATGGAATCCAATTTTAAGATAGATTGAACCGTCTACCAAAAAAAAAGATTGAAGGGCTTAATTCAATATGTTCCATCAACTTTAAACTTTTATTATATTAATTAAATACTTAATATTTGGTATCGAAGTTGACATCAACTTTAAACTTTTATTATATTAATTAAATACTTAATATTTGGTATCAAAACTGACATCACGTCAAACACATTCGTATTCGTATAGTTAAACAACCTAGAATGTCAAAGAAAAAAATGAAAGAAAATAAAAGAAAAGAAAAAACGTGGTTGACATTTCTCTAAGGAATGTGGTTTTCATGTGATCCATGCCAGGCACTCCATAAAAATCTATCCAAAACCATACGGAGATTTAAAAATAAATTTGAGAGGTCCCATCGACTTGATGACGAGGTTACGGAAGGGGAATGTGAAAGTGTCAGAAAGGGTAATTTTGTAATTTAATTGCACTAATTGGTTTGGGCCTTTGGGAACTAGGATTGCTTTTTTATGAGTTACAAGGGATGAACACTCTGGCCCATGTCCAATTATAACAAGATTGGATTGGGCTGGGTTTGTCAAAACCCTATATACCTTTAGCTAGGCCTAGTTGTGACCCACCGAATAAGGGTCAAAATAATCTAATCCTGACCTATACCACTCTAAGCTAGGCTTGGCCAACCCAAATTGGCCATCTGTCATGGGAAGGGAGAAGGGAAATACATGGGGTAGATAATACATTAGGAAAAAATGAAAAAAGAAGATCTCAAGAAGATGTCTGGCTAGTTGGGATCTGTAGAGGATTGTGTTTCTCTTACATTTTTCTACCACATATTTGGAAGAAAATTCATTTATGGTTCACCTTATAAGTACTTAGAGGTGGGCATCTCCCTCTTAATTGTATAGTGGAGGCTGAAGGGAACATAAGGTAGAGGATTGAGACTCAATGTAGACCATGCTAGTTTGGTTGATGTCAGACAAAGAAGATTATCTTTAGGCAAGGTGTGTGGCTCAAGCAAGGACGATGTTAGGTTGATGTCAACACTAGTCTTCTTGAAGGTGCTTTGTTAAATCTAAGTCAACATAGGAAGTTGGTTGTACATTGCATTTTTTCATATGGGTATTTTCGGTAATTCATTGTATTTCTCTTTGATGCGTCCAAAATCTGCTCAGCCCTGGGATCTCCACGTGATGTCCTGCAAAACGAAAGCGTCAGATGTGGCCCGACCACTGGGGTCGGGAGTCCACCTCCGAAGGCTAAGTCAGTTGATGAACTTAATCACAAACGGCTCTGCTAGAAGCACAGAGCTAATGAATGAAGAAACGGGAAAGGTGATCTAGATAGCAGGACGCTGATAGTTTAGGTCTATCAGTATGTATCTGAACCTAAGTCTCAGATAGTATTCTTCTTGATCGATTGATCCGTCCCTCACCTTGTATAGTAGTGAGGTTTATATAGAGTGTACCTTCGAATCTCCTTCATTGGATGCACTCGAGCCTTCTTCGGGTAGTCGTTGGATCTCATTAGTAAGATCCGTTGAGTGATAGACTTCTACTAGTTTGGGCTAGTAGAGGACTCCTGAGATAACCGTTAGGTTATGCGATAGTTATCCCTTTGATGATGATTATCCGCAGCCGTCAGTTTGAGTCTGCTGTCATCAGGGTGATTACCCTAATCCATAAGTAAGATTAGGGCACGCTTGCAGCCGAATAATCTTTCTTCTTCAGCAAGCCATCTTCTGGATCCGGTTCGCTCGGGAGCGATTCGGTTTTCTCCATCTCGACCGGGGTCGAGGGTCGGACCAGGTATGAACCCGGTCTGATCATAAACTCTCCATATCATGAGCCCCCCAGACCAAGCGTTCGGTCGATCCCGAGGGCTTGGTTTTTAACTGGGTTCGTCGTCAGGTGATGATCTCTGCGTGCTTCATTAAATGTCATATCACATTTAATGCGGTGGTCACTTTTCCTCGAGCGTTGTGAGTGTAAGGCCACATGTCTTTGTTGCAGTTGATCTGTCGTGGCTCACGTCATCCAAGCGATGGTTTCCGAACGCCTATTTCGGATTCGTGAGTTCAAACTTTCAAAACGTCTTTGAATCTTGATCGTCAATTTTGAATCAATCTCGATCGTTCAGATTCCCGAACACTCGTGCGGGAGTTTTAAAAGCGGTTCGTTGTCTTCGTAGGTTTCATTCTTCCTGTCTCGGAATTTGAACCTTTGTCATCGCTTTGCGCCTTCCTGCTCTCAAGCTTCCGTCTCCTTGAATCGGTAAGTTTCTTGGTCTTTTCTTTTTGTAGTTACTTGAAACGAGTAATGGCGGACGATAGGGCTTCTTTAGTACCCCATGTTGGTGATAGCAGTGATGCTTTTGCTCCTCCTGCTCCCGAACAGTCGGATAGTGATAACAAAACCCTAACCGTCCTCTGGCAGGAGTTCGCTGAAGTTTCTCAAAAAGGTTTTGAAAGAAAAACCGAAACTTCTCCTGTCCTTGTCGAGTCTGGATCTTCCAAGATCGTTGATTCCTCTAGGCAACCTCAAACCTCCGGGTCCAACGGTGGGCCTGGCTCTGTTCCCTCCATTTATAATGGAGAAACTCTTCTTTCCGCTGTCCAAGATTTTGACCTTCCTTCCTCATATCAGGTTAGGGCTCCCCACCCTGATGAGAGGGTTGATTCATCCCTTCCGGGTGAATTTTCTCTGTACATAGATACACTGGAAAGCGGGGTTCGCATTCCCTTTTTTAATCCTTTATTTTCCGCAGTTTTGAATCACTGGAACATTTGTCCCGGAATGCTCCTTCCCAATAGCTGGCGTCTCATCGTCGGCTTCTTGGGTCTGTGTTTTGAGCTTGGCATCACGCCATCTCTTTCTCTTTTTGTACATTTTCATGTTCTTTCTATCTCCCATCCTCCCGGATGGGTCTTTCTTTCCAAACGCAATAGGGCTGAACTTGATTGGAGGGGCAGCATCCTTGCCAAAGGAACTTGCCCTTCTAACCACAAAAGATGGCGCGAACGATATTTTTTCTGTCGAGCGCCTCCATCAGATCTTAACTTCCCGACCACCTGGAGGAGGTTTACTTCTTCGTCCGAAAGTAACCGGGGCCTTCCCTTATCCAAAGAAGACGAGGCGGCCATCAGGAAGATCAAATCCATTACGTGGTATCAAGAGATACATGGATATGAAATGGAGTATAACTCCATCCTTCAGTACTGGGGCTTGGCTCATTGTGAGCTTCTAACCATCATCCTTTGATTTGAGTGAAGTGATATGTCTTGAATTCTGATTCTTGTCCTTCTTCTTTGCGGTGCCTCCCGAACGAACCACGAAAGCCTGCGGGTGAAGGCCGCTAGAGCCGTTGTGACAGCCAAGCAACGATCGCCCAGGGTCTTGACTGCAGATCAAGAGGCTTCTCTTCCCTCTCCCGACCCCTCTTATAGGGGTATCAGGAATATCAGGCCTGTAGCTGATGCTTCGGGTAAAGGGAAGAAACCAATGGTGGAGAGGGCCACCGTTTCCTCCTCCGTCCGAACCAAGAGGAGGCATGACACAATTGATGCTCCCTCCAACAAAAAATCCAAAGCTTCGACGGATGGTGAGGAAGTCTTCCTCCCCCGGTGGACCACGAAGATGACCGACGGGGTCACTCGGGATCTGAGAAAGCTGCGAGTGGAGCTCTCTCGGTCTTGCTCCTTCGATCGCCGGGAGTTTGAAGCCCTGGATGACACCTCCCTTGTGAGTCAATCTACAAGGTAACGGTCTTCTTGCTTATTTATGTTTTCATAATTTCTTATGACTTCTTCTGATATCTTCCATCTTCCCAGGAATGCTGTGTTGAGCTTTTATCAACACATGGAAGCATTGAGCCGTGTTGGTCGCACCAGCTCCTTGCTGCAAACTTGTGAAGAGAAATTGGCCAAGGCCAATTCCGAAATAGACCCAGTGTGACTGCAGCCTACTGTGGAGCTGCAGAAAAAGCATGAGGAAGAAGTGACCTCCCTCAAGGAAGCCCTTGAAGCTTTAAGAATTTGTGTCTCTGCTGCCGAGCGCGAGGCCAGGAAGCAAAAGGCAGCTACCACGTTGTTTGGTGACAGCCTTGAAATTAAGAGTAGGGATCTCGAAGAACATCTGAAGTTGGCAATCCCTAGCAAGCCCTGAGCATATAAAGCCAAACCTTCGGAAGGAGTGCATCCGGAAATACACGGACAGCATACCTTTCTCCGAATTGCTAGGTTTCTACAACATTCGGGCTTATCGCATGGGGGCGAACGACGTTTGGGAGCAGATCCTTGGAACGATCCACGACTTCGACACTTGCTCCTTTTCGTGAGGTATGCCACCCGGAGGTCTTCGGGAAAGTTGGTATGGATCTCCCCGGCCCGGGCCCAAGGAGTAGATGATCCTTTTCCAGCTGACCCTCAATATGAGGCATATCTAGATGACGAGCCGGCACTTCCAGAGGAGAAATCACAAGCCGAGTCTCAAGTTGTTGCTGTAGAGGATTCAGCCGATGCCATTCTTGAGGAAGGCTCTTCTCAGGATCCTGAGAAAAGTCATCCCGACCCGGGGTCCCTCGGGCAACAATGAAGAAAAGGCTTAGGGTGTTGTTCCTTTGTAAAGATGTACCCTCATTTTAATGAATAGACATTTCTTTACTCATGTTGGCCTCAAAATTTCCCCATCTCTTGTCGAAGTATTGCCTTGAATATCAAAGTATTAATGATAAAACTTATCACTTAACTCTTCATTCCTCGCCGAATAATGATCTTGTAGAAATATTGTGAAGATGCGTTTCGGGAAGATGCGTTGATCTTCCCCACTACTTCATTTATTGCAAAGTCCGCACGTTTCCCTCTGCGAAGTTCAAACGTTTTCTGCTTTTGTGTACCATTCATTGTTTCCAATGAATCGGAAATACCTCCATTATTTTAATGGCAGTGCGACGATTGGAGGTTTCTCTGCATCAGGTGCTCGCTTCCACATGTTTCCATGTGGCATCCCTTCGACCGTTGATCTTGCTTTTTGCGGATTTCGAAGCGTCGTTTCGATCTGGGTCGTCGGTTGTCCTTAGCCTTCAACCGTCGTCTTATACCTGAGGCTATTTAAAGCCTTCGTGGGTACTCTCCATCTATCCCGACTTCGCAAGATAGATTTGCTAAAGTGCCAAAGCAACCTTTCGTCCTTCGGCTGCCTCCGTATTCCTCGTACTTCGACAATGACTCTATCCATTTACGAACAAGTGAGTTTTTTGATTTCTCATCTCTTTCCCCTCTTCCCCCCAAAGTAAACTGCACAGTAGTTATACTTGGGGTTTAGTTTGTTGGTGCATCGGATGCTTTAGAAAACTAGGGTTTCCCCATTGTTGCTTGTCGTTTATTTTTCTTAACGATACGGCTGTTTTTTTTTTTTTTTTTTTTTTTTGCATAGTGGCTCCCAAGATCAACCCAGACTTTATCAGAGCAAAATCTCGTAAGAATAGCGTTCCGTCGGTGGTGATTGGGGCCAGTGCGGTGGTTTCAGCTAGTGAATCCTCCAAGCGTAAGGCGGCTAGCGGCGGTGAATTTTCAAGTCGATTCCTGCAGCTTTTGTTGATGCCGTCCCTGCGCCTCCTTTGCTCGAAGTGACCGCTCGTCTTTCCCGGGAAGATCTTGATCACTCCGTTGCCGATGGTCCTAGCGGCAATCCTGCTGGTGAGCTTTGTTGGTGAGCTCTGTCGGTGCACCCCCGAAGGAGACTCTTCGGGCATACTGAGGCAACTATGTTGGCGTCGATGAAGGTGTGGCCCCCGGCAGGTGCTGCTCCTATTTCTAACTCCGGTGCTTGTTTGGCATCCTCCTCCTCTCCTTCGAGTTGGAGGATTTTGCTACCAGGAAGCGCCGTCGGATGACAAGTGATGAAGCTCATCCTTCTCTTGGTGTAGTTCGTCCTTCTCATCCTTCGCTTGAATTAGTGTCAAACGAGTTTGACGGAGCGTTGGAATGGTGTCTTGCTGCTCGAATGACTTACGAGAGCGCAGTTCTTTCCAAATTTCCGGATGAAGTCTTCTACGAAGTCACTTGGTGATGTAAGTCTTTCTTCATTATCCTCGATTTTGAAAAATTACTTTTCTGCTCCTCGCTAACTCGAAAGTTGTTTGCGAAGTCTTCTTGGTAACTTCCACAACCAAGTGGAAGCAGTTACTAGACTCGATGGGTTGAGCAATGAAGTTTCTAGGCTTCGGGGAATCTCTGAAGCTAAAGATGTTGAGATTGCTCGCCTTCGGAATCTAGCTTGGGAGGTGGCGGGGAGAAAAGAATTCGATGATTGGTCGTCTTCGGTCGGATTTGGATGATGCCGGGGAGAAGATCCCGGGACTGGAACGGACAGTTGGAAAGTCGGGAGCTAAAGGATCTGAAACATTACCCGAAAGGCAAGCTGTCGTTCCTTTGCCCGAATCCCTTCCAACTGATGTTCGCAGAGCTGCGTCTTCAAGTATTTACACGGTAAGCCTTTTGTTGATATGTTGAATGCTTATAATTTGCAGGCGTGCTGGGATGGTGAGAACGAAGTATGGGAATCAATATTAAGGAAAGATCCTCATTTTGATACGACTCCCTACGGTGTTGTTTGCCATCCTGAAGTATTTACCAACACGGGTATTCCTCCTCCCGATTGGACCAAGGATAAGATTGATCCTCCACCTTCCGATCCAGATATTATGCAATATCTGGAAGATTCTCCTGTTTATTCTCCGCTGGAAGAAGTCAATTATGATGAGCTTGTGCCGAATGCGAGTTTGGTCGAGGACCATTCTTCTCCTGGACAAGCTGGGCAAAGAGTATGAAATTGCAGAAGATTTTCTGAATATTGAAATATTTTTGTAATCCTCATTTCTTCTCTTCTTTTCCTTGACTCCTCACCAATGGTTGACTCATATGTTTGTTCTAGCAAAGTCGCGTCGATCTTGTATAACTTGTTAATAGTCACCTGTAATGACTTTCTTCTTTGATCAGAGATTGTATCCAGCTCTTGTAATTGTTTTGATACTGGCCTCTTTGGATCTTCTGAAGAAATAAGAAATTACTTTATCTTGAACTTTGCTAGCCACTTGAATCGCCGTTGCATTAGGTCTTAGTTGTCTGAAACAATGCCTACACTTAAGGATTTCCGGAGAAATACAATAAGTCTGAGAAGGAACTCACTCGGGTTTTAAACCGATGCCTTATACTTAAGGATTTCCGGAGAAATACAATAAGTCTAAGAAGGAACTCACTCGGGTTTTAAACCGATGCCTTATAGTTGGATCTTGTTCTTGAATGTGGTGTATGATGCTCCCCAATCAAAAGATAGTTTGTTGAAAACCAAAAATTGCATTGATTGAGTTGAAAATGATTACATCGCGAACAAAATTGAAATCATCTTCAAGGATAAAACTTTTTGAGATGCCTAGCATTCCACGAACGATCCAATTCTTTCTAGGAATCAATGTTCTTCAGCTTGTAAGCTCCTGAACCGACCGGTTTCACAACCATATAAGGTCCTTCCCAGGAAGGGTCCAACTTTCTTTGGTGACGCGGGTCGGAAGCTAGGGTGTTTCTCAACACCAAATCTCCGGCTAAGTACCGACGATTCTTCACTCGAGTATTATAATGAGACGCTATCCTTCTTTGATAATGTTGCGTTCGTGCTATTGCCTTTGCCCGAACTTCGTCCAACAAATCAAGACTATCAAGCAGTCCTTGTTCATTTGCTTTTTCCTCGAACTCACGATCCCGTAACGTCCCCGCCATTATCTCCACAGGTGCCAATGCTTCGGATCCATATGCCAACTCTGAATGGAGTTTCTCCCTGTAGGTGTTCGAACCGTAGTTCTATAAGCCCACAATACATTATATAGTTCTTCGACCCAAGAAGCTTTGTCAGCTTCGAGTCTTCTCTTTATTCCTTCCAGTAGCGTTCGGTTAGTAACTTCTACGTGGCCATTGCTTTGGGGGTATGCCACTGAAGACATACGATGCTCGATCATATATGTTCCACATAATTGCTCAAATTGTGGACAGTCGAACTGAGTACCATGGTCGGTGACAATTATCTTTGGAATCCCAAAGCGATATATGATTGATTCAAGCACAAATTTCTCCACTTTTTCTCGGTAATTGTCGCCGATTGTGCAGCTTCTACCCATTTTGTGAAGTAATCAATTGCTACTATCGGATATTCCCGTCCGCCCGATGCCTTGGTGAATTTGCCCATGATATCAATTCCCCACATTGCAAAGGGAATAGGATTTAGAATTGAAGTCATAATTTCTGTTGGGCGCTTAGATCTTTGTAGCATGAATTTGTGAGTTACTACATCGACGAACGTAGTCCATAGCGAGCTTCTTGGATCTTAGGCCAATATAACCCCGGTCTTAGAATTTTGTGGGCCGGGGCTCTGCCACCCATGTGGGCGCCACAAATTCCTTCATGAACCTCGGCCAAAGCTGAGTTTGCTCCTTCGGGGCCTAATACATCTCATAAGGGGTCCAGCATAAGATCTTTTATATAGTCTCCCATTCCGAATGACAAATCTAGCTGATCGAATCTTGATCAACCTTGCTTCTCTTTGGATCCTCGGGTAACTTGTCATCTCTTAGATATTCAATTATTGGATCCATCCAAAGAACGTTCGCTTCAATATAAGAAATTTCTTTCTCATGATAACTTGGAAAAGTTACCTCTTCAATGTAGATCGAAGGGTCTAGATTCTTTTCCTTGGCATTGGCTAGTCGGGATAGCTCATCCGCCCTTTGAATTTTCATTCCTCGAAATCCGAGATATCTTCAAATTCTGAAATTGGTTCTGAAATGCCTGCACTATCTCCCGATATTTTTGCAAGCATGGTTCTTTAATGCCATACTCCCCACGTACTTGGTTGACTATAAGCTGAGAGTCACTATAAATAGTAACATCTGCAATAGCTAATGCCTTTGACAACCGAAGTCCTGCTATCGAGGGCCTCATACTCCGCTTCGTTATTACTTGCATCAAATGCGAATCTCAAAGCATATCGAATAATAAATCCTGCTGGGCTTTTTAATAGAATTCCAGCGCTGCTCCATCTTTATTACTCGAACCATCGACATATACCTCCCAAGTGGTTGGTATAATGGGATCCTCAATGGTGAGTTCCACTTGGTGCAGTAGTTTCTACTACAAAGTCGGCTAATGCCCGAGCCTTGATTGCGATCCTGGGCTTAAAGCTCACTTGGAACTCACTTAGCTCAACCGACCGGGATACCATCCTTCCGGACAAATCGGGTTTGTTAAGAACTTTACTAAGAGGAAAAGTTGTAAATACCTCAATTGGATGAGCCCGAAAATATGGCCTTAGCTTCCTGGCGGCCATCATGAGAGCCAGAGCACGCTTCTCAATCTGCGAATATCTCGTCTCCTCATCCAGCAACACGTGGCTTACATAGTAAATCGGCCACTTGTTTCTTATCTTTCTCCCGAAACAAGTACTGCACCGACCGCGGAAAGGGATGTCGCTAGATATAGCTGTAATATTTCCCCCTTCTGCGGCCGGACGGGATCGGTGGTTGTCCAAGTGCTTCTTTTAATTCCTCGAAAGCTTTTCGGCACTCTTCAATCCTCTTTGCTTCCTTACTGCCCTTCAGGTCTTTAAGTGCCTTGAAGAAAGGCAAACATTTTTCTCCGGACTTGGAGATAAATCGATTTAAGGCAACAACTCTCCTGTCAAACATTGTACATCCCGAACGGTTTTGGGAGCCTCCATATCAATCGAGCTTGTATTTTGGCAGGATTTGCCTCAATTCCCCTCTGTGATACCATGAAACCCAAGAATTTGCCCGAGGAGACTCCAAAGGCACATTTTTCGGGGTTCAACTTCATTTGATGTTTCCTCGATCTGAGAAAACCTCGATCAAATCTGCAATGTGATTTGCTTTTGTAAAGCTTTTCACCAAAGCATGTCGTCAACATATGCTTCAACGTTCTTTCCTATCGGCTCTTTGAAAATCTTGTTGACGGCCCTCTAATATGTTGCTCCTGCATTCTTGAGGCCAAAAGGCATGACCGAATAATAGCTTTCACGATCAGTCATAAAAGCCGTATACTTCTCATCTTCCTTATTCATAAGGATCCGATTATACCCCGAGTACGTAGGCATCCATGAAACTTAAAGTTTCATACCCCTGATAGCATCTATCAAGAGGTCAATCCGAGGCAACGGGTAGCAATCTTTTGTGCAAGCTTTGTTTAGATCCGTGTAGTCTGTACACATCCTCCACTTCCCATTCGCCTTTTTCACCATCACCACGTTGGCCAACCAAGTTGGGCACTCGATTGGTTCTATGAAAGTAGAATTTTTAAGTTTTTCAACTTCGTTCCGAACGGCTTCATACTTTTCAATAGAGAAATTTCTTCTTTTTCGTATCCTTTGGTTTCGCCTTAGGGTCTATCCGAGTTTGTGCTCTGCAATGGCCCGATCGATCCCCGGCATGTCCTCAGCGAGACCATGCGAATACATCCTTATTCTGTTGAAGAAATAACTTCAATTCATCTTTAAACTCTTCCATTTGTTCGGACCCGACATAAGTAATCTTTTTCGCATCCTCGGTACACAGCTGGATTTGCTCCGATTTCTCCATTGGTTCGGGCCTTTGCATCTCCGTCTCTTCCCGATCATCTCGAACTTCTATGGGGAGGGCGGTAACCTTCTTCGGACCCTCCTTGTCTTTTAAATAGGCAACATAACACCTGCCGAGAAATCTTTCGGTCGGAGGAGACTTGACCGATTCCCATATCGGATCGGGAATTTTATCTTCGGGTGCTTTGTCGAAACAATAGCACCTATTTTGGATAAAGATGGTCGCCCAAGAATCATATTATAGGCTGGTAGTTCTCGAACCACCGGAAAATTGATTCGGACAGTTGTTTCTTTGGGAAAACTTCCAATGGAAAGATCCAACTGAATCGATCCTTCCGCTCTGCGAGATGACCCTACAAAGCCATATAGGTGTGTTGATGAAGGTTTCATCAAATCTTGATCCACCTTCAATTTTTGATACACTTCGTAAGAAATTAGGTCAGCTGAGACCACTGTATCAATCAATACTCTATGCACTTCTCACCGTGCAATCTCTACCTTGATGACTATAGCATCATCATGAGGTAAACAAACATCTCTCTCGTCTTCTTCGCTAAAGGTGATAGAATCTTCACCATTCAGCTTCTTCCGCTTCGCACCTCTCCGGCTCCAACAAATTTGGATTTGGTTTTTAAACTCCGGAATGATTCGGGCTCTGGACCCCCGAAGATGGTAAGGATCGGTGACCGAGTAGCAGACTTCAATCACCTCCTTGCCTTTTTTGGACTTCGGGGCCTCCCTTGATCATTACTGAACTAACCGAACGATTCCTTTTAGGGGCAGCCGCACGTGGCCCGCGTGGCTCCTCCCTTCTCCTGCTAGCAAAGCGGACGAGATGTCCCCGAGATATCAATCTCTCAATATCCGCATTCGGATGACGACAGTCATTAGTGTAATGACCATAGTCCTTGTGGAATCGGCAATACTTTTCCCGATCCTGCTGCTCTCCGGGTTTCAAAAGAATCTTAGGCGGCCACTTCAAAATATTTTTTCTTTTGAGGATATTCAAAATATCGGCCCGAGGAGCATTCAATGGAGTGTACTCACTTCTGCCGGGGGATCTTTGGCACCAAGGTTGGGATCTTCCAACCCGATCACGAACATTCTTCTTTGGCTTCGCTTGCTCGGGAGCCTTTTGTTCCTTATTGGAGACTTTATTATCTCCTTGGCGCGCATCTAGAATCTCCATGACTTCACTCGCTTCGGCATCTCTGTACCAACTCGGCATAAGTCGTGGGTATATCTTGTAGTAATAACTCCAGGAGCTTCCGATTTGTGAGTCCTGTGAATAGAGCGGTTCCGGCTACTGTTCATCCAAGTTTTCTATCTCCATCGTCACTTTGTTGAATCTTTTCGGAAACTCTCCGATCGATTCGCTCTTTCCCCTGTTTGACGATAAACAAGGTTTCTTCCGTTTTCTTGACCTGTATCCCACTCTGGAATCGCCCTATGAATTGGCGTGCCAATTCGTCAAAGTTCTACGATCCTTCCCGAGGGGAGGTTAGAAAACCACTTTTGTCCCTCTCCAGTTAGAGATGATCCGAAAACCCGCATAAAATTTCATCGAATTACCGAAGCCGCCATGGTCCGTTGGTAATAACCAATGTGAGCTGTTGGATCTCCGGAGCCATCGAATGTTGAGAAGGTAGGCAAACGGAAGTTATGGGGATACCGATATCCCGCGATTGGCTCAGCAAAAGGAGTCTTCCGAATGACCGAGTAAATATCCTCGATTATTCTTCCCTTAGCCAATTGCCCTAACTTCTCATTGATGTTGGCCAATTCTTGACCAATTCTGGGTCGGGTGATCTTCAGCAATACGATCACGACCTCAATTAACACAATCATCACGTGCTACTCGATCATCACGAACAGCCCGTCCTTCAAGAACGTTTCTCTCGTCACGAACTCGCTCGATCATCACGAACGGTTCTTCGACGATGGGTGAGTGATTTCTTACCCCAGAATCCAACCTTGTATTTGAATCGGTTGTACTCTCTTGCGGTCTATCGAACCGATCGCCTCGCCTTGGTTGATCATCAATCCTCCGAAGTCCTCGGTCTCCTTCACGGAAATTATGATCGACATTTCGGTCTTCAGCCATTCTTTGGTCACGTGGCAATGCACGTCTCCCCCGAGTCGTGTTGATCGGGTTCTTGTGGTAAAACCACTCGTCACGGTGAGCAAGCGGAGTGCTTGGCTCACCTCCAAGAGTTGAATCTTTACCTGATCCAATTGATCTTGGATTGTATCAGGAGGAAGGTTACGTCCTCCCTGGCCTTTATCCACTTCGATAGGATTTTGGCTTTCCCGGGGAATATCCGGATTATTCACCCCGGTATCCGAACACCGGAATTGCGTTGTGCGGCTGCTGCTGCGGCTGCTGATCTAGTCACCATGGCTTTTTCAAGTCTTTCCCACAGACGGCGCCAAATGATGCGTCCAAAATATGCTCAGCCCTTGGATCTCCACGTGATGTCTGCAAAAACGAAAGCGTCGGATGTGGCCCGACCCCGTGGGGTCGGGAGTCCACCTCCGAAGGCTAAGTCGGTTGATGAACTTAATCACAAACGGCTCTGCTAGAAGCATAGAGCTAATGAATGAAGAAACGGGAAAGGTGATCTAGATAGCAGGACACTGATAGTTTAGGTCTATCAGTATGTATCTGAACCTGAGTCTCAGATAGTATTCTTCTTGATCGATTGATCCGTCCCTCACCTTGTATAGTAGTGAGGTTTATATAGAGTTTACCTTCGAATCTCCTTCGTTGGATGCACTCAAGCCTTCTTCGGGTAGTCGTTGGATCTCATTAGTAAGATCCGTTGAGACATAGACTTCTACTAGTTTGGGCTAGTAGAGGACTCCTGAGATAACCATTAGGTTATGCGATAGTTATCCCTTTGATGATGATTATCCGCAGCCGACAGTTTGAGTCTGCTGTCATCAGAGTGATTACCCTAATCCATAAGTAAGATTAGGGCACGCTTGCAGCCGAATAATCTTTCTTCTTCAGCAAGCCATCTTCTGGATCCGGTTCGCTCGGGAGCGATTCGGTTTTCTCCGTCTCGACCGGGGTCGAGGGTCGGACCAGGTATGAACCCGGTCTGATCATAAACTCTCCATATCACTCTTTATATAAGTATTTGTATTCTTACATTACATAATACAAGTTAGGTTCATCACATGGAGGTGCCAATGATTATAGTAGTTCCTAATCTTATTAGGAACGGGTTCCATTCCAACCACCTCTATGAGGGCTAGGTTTTTTGGTTTATGTTAGGGGTGTAAACGGACCGGATTTGGATCGGATAGTGTTAATACCATATTTGCATCTTATTATATTCGGAAGGATTCAGTCGAATTCGGATGATAATCGGATACCTATTTTCTTAAGTAAATTCTTCTAAATAGACATGTATACATATTGAATATAAGTTTTTGACTGCAAATTTACATCTTTACCATTTTATTTGTGAGGACTAAGTTTGAAATTTAAGAACTTAACAAATTTGGTAGCTATTTTAGTAGAAAATCTAGAAAAATACTCACATATCATAGGTAAAAAATTTTAAATAAAAAAATAAATTAAAATAAGTAACTTAATCGGATAATTTTATCGGACGTAGTGGCAGACTCACTAAGGGATCGGTTTCTCTTTTTCTTGTAAAATACCAATATCCCCCCCCCCCCAATATTGGAAAAAAATTTAAACGTTAAGATGAAGGATTTATTTGGCATTCTAATTTTCTTCTAAGGGTTGTATTTAAAATCCAAGTTTTAAGGAGGAAACTATTAACTCCGAATCGGAAAGTAAATTTCTCCCTAAAATTTCTCTCTACTTATTCTTCTTTCTTCCTATTTATTCTCTCATTCTCTAATCTTCTCTTACGCACGACCAAGTTTTACAACTTTTCTCAAGGAATCTTGGACCTTCTCCACACGATTACAACCACTCAACCACGTATATTTATATATCTCTCTCTTTTTCGGTTTAATTTTTTTTCTTTTCTTTAATTTTTTTTTTTTTTTTTTTTTTTTGTTTAACTTATTTTAATGTTGAATACTTGAATACACGATTAATCCTTTCTATTTTTTTTTAAATGTTAAATATGTATTGCATGAAAGTTTACTGTTTATTAATTATTTTTATTTGTGGTTGATTTGAATTTATTAAGTTTATTAGGTATTAAAATACGTGAATACATCCTTAATGCTTTCTATTTCTTTCTTTTTTTTCTTCTTTTTTATAATGTTGAATATGTATTGCATGAAAGTTTATTGCTTTATTTTATTAAATTTTTATTTTTATTTGTGGTTGTTTTGAATTTATTAAGTTTATTACGTATTAAATAATATTATTCCGTCATTGTAAAAAGAAATTACAGTTTTAGGCATAAATTAATTATATACACTTATTAGTTATAGTAGTTAATTTTGGAAAACAAGCAAATTTTTAGAAAAACTTGAGAGGCCTATAGGAGAGGAAAATAAAAGAATCCAAAAAGATTTGAATTTTTCTTTTTATTTTTTTAATAGTAGATCAATGAATCTTTTTTATGTCTACTTTTTATTGATTGATTACAAGTTTAGGAGAATGTTTTTATTCAATTTTTCAAATTTAAGGATTCATCAAATCAAATGGATATAGGAGAACGAGCTACTTTTAGGGCTTCCTTGGGAGTGAATCGAGTGGTGCAATCGTCAAAAATATAAGGATTTGTTTAACCATGGGAAAGAAGTCTACAATTGATTCTTTCTTCAAAAGAAAAGGCATTGAGATTCACATGGTTGATGCATCATTGCCTACATCTATTCTTGTGATCTCAACTCTTGAAAAACGTCCTAAAAAGACTCCAATATGAGTGAGTGAGCCTTTTTTTTTGCTATGGATGAATGACCTCTCCATTTCCAAGCTTGCTCTTCAAACCGGCCTATTGTTCTCCTCTATGAAAAGGTTTTTCCGTGATCACTCTCAATAAGACATCCATTCCTCTTTCAAAAGTGGAATGGATTGGCCCCAATTTTTGGCAGATGGTTTTGGGAGGGCCTTTGCTTCTTTAGGTTGAAGCGGGTTAGTCCTTTAATATAGGGCGGTCGGAGACCAGGGCTGTAGTCAAAAGGGCTATACTTCTATAGACGTCTCTTCTCTTGGTGGGGCGCGGTAGCGCACAATAGTTTTCTCGCTTGTTGCCGGAGTTTGCTTGATAATCCCAAATTTGTTTTCTCAACCATGGATCACGGTCAAAATCATTATTTCGCTCCCTTTAAGGTATTGGAGTCTGTTTTGGACGTTTTTCACGAGTTGAGGTCTCAGGAATAGAGGTCGGCAATGATGCATCAACCATGTCATTCTCAACTTTAACCAAAAAAAAAAAACCTTGTCATTCTCAATGCCTTTTCTTTTGAAGAAAGAATCAATGGTAGAATTCTTTCCCATGGTTAAAAAAATCCTTATACATAATAAGCTTATGAAATTCAAAACAACCAACATAAAAATAAATAATTTAATAAAAAAACAGCAATAAACTTTCAAGCAATACATATTCAACATTAAAAAAAAAAAAAAAAAAAAAGAAATAGAAAGTATTAAGCGTGTATTCAAGTATTTTAATACGTAACAAACTTAATAAATTCAAATCAACCACAAATAAAAATAATTAATTTTAGAAAAAAACCGAAATTAATTTTCATGCAATACATATTCAACATTAAAAAAAATTAAAAAAATAGAAAGTATCAAACGTGTATTCACTATTCAAGTATTTTAATATGTACTAAACTTAATAAATTCAAATCAACCACAAATAAAAATAATTAATTTAATAAAAAAACAGCAATAAACAGTAAACTTTCATGCAATACATATTCAACATTAAAAAAAAAAGAGAAAAACAAGGATATATTATAGGCATTAATATATAATTTTTAAAAGGGGGGGGGGCTTAGTGAGTCCCCCGAATGGCCTACATTGGCACTTTTAAGTTTGGAACTTCATAAATAATTTACATTAATTACTTTTAGATCAATGTTTTTTATAACCATAATGTGTGCAAGGTATAGCTAGTTCCTTCAATGGTACGTCAACACAAGAAGGGGAATTTTTTTTTTTTTCAGGTCAAGAACAAGAGGCATATTTGCTTGACAAGGGCAAGTCCGCCCATCGTAATCAAAGCTTACTTTATTTTCTAACCTTCTAATGTTGTTTAATATATACCTCCTCTCTCCTACATCTTATGTTACTAATAAGCTAATTTGTCTTTTGCAATCAATTAATAAAAGTTGATCTCATGAAAATGACGTTTGAGATAAGTAATACAGACACTAAAGTAGCATCCACAAGTATAGTATTAATTATAGAGCTTTTTTCATGCTTCTCACGTAAGTTGTGCCAAAACTCTTTGACAAGTACTCATAACAAAAATTACATGTTGCCATAGTGAACCTTTTCGAAAATTACAAGTTCTCCACAATTGTTTTTCTGTTAACTTTAAAACTGAAATGACCATGTCGCCCATGGTGTGAAGGAAAATATAATTTTTTTCTTTTACAAAAATTCACTTAATTTTTTCAAATTTAAGAATAGAACTCCCTATTCAAAGCTGGAATCTAAGGAGCTGGATGTAGAATTAAACAAAGAAGAATTTCAATCTTCTCTGTCACTTTCTTCTCCATCCATTGCTCGATCAAGCAAGCTCTTTCAAGAGTTGCCATTTCTTCCTCGGGTAAAACACACACACACTACTTCCTCAAATAGCACCTACTCCTTCCCCTTCCGGCATCCACCGTCGACAATTGAAGGTTCATCATCACTCGAAGAACTCTTGATCGGTCTGATCTGGTTCGCAACCTCTTTGATTTTGCTGAGGAACTGAGGAGGACATAGATCACGTCTTGACCACAAACCAACCTATTGCAAAGAGAGATTTTTCATGCCAGGGTGGTGTGTATTTTCATGGCAGCCACCATGAATTGTGCGGACCAAGGATTTTTTTTTTGGTCAATTTAAAAAAATTAAATGAAAAGGTTTGGTAAAAATATAAATTTATACTTTCTTTTATCCCACAGGCAAAATAGTCATTTTAATTTCAAAGTTAACCAAAAAGTAACTATTGATAACTTATAATTTTTGAAAACTAACATTGTGGACAACATGTAATTTTTTTTACTTAAGTGGGCAATCAAGAATTTTGGCCCAACCGAAATTGACAGCGTGAAAAAAAAAACTCTTAATAATATATATCTCATTGGTAGAGCATGACTCATGTTACACTTTTTTTTTTCTAGATTTTGCTTTAGTGGTGTGTCTGACGTGGTGGTTCCTATAATACTCACCGTTGGATGCACATTATGAGGATTTGACTATATGTATATTGTATATACTATATATTATATATATTACACTTATACACGATGTTCATTCGGGCTGGCTCACGCTTACCTTGACTACATCCTCGTGAAAGCTTTTATAATTAATATAGGCAGGACTTTGCCTCTAACCTGGAGGGATTCAAACTTTAACATCTAATGAGGAAGTGTTGATCTTTTGCAAGAGTTATCCCTGGGGTTCTCATTTTATATGTTTTTATAAAAAAAATAATAATAATAAAAGAAGGTAATCTTCCAATGAAGACTTAATTAATAATTGTGCACGTTTCGTCTTTGGTAAAAATCTTGCATGTTTTACGAGTTATTAGGTTGTTGGGGGTGGGGGTGGAAGCGACACTAGTAAGATTAACCAAATGTTTTCAAAAAAAAAATCTATACTCGCATTCTTATTTTCATCATATTCTATAATCTCAATCTCTAGATGAAAAGGGAAAGATAAAGTTGTGGTGGTTTCATATTGTGAAGGAAAAAAGAAATTAACATCGAAGTAACATACAAAAGTTCTAAGGTCTGCTTAATTATAGATCTAAATTGTGGTCTATCAATACTATATAGCCTGATAAAAGTATAAAGAAAACTAAAATCAGTAAAAGTCAAACTGGGGAAAACCATCATATTGTTCAGATTAGGAAAACCATTATTTAACCATTACTATGGCTTCTCCTTTGATTTCACCTACCAACATCATTTCTCTACTATTTGTAAAACTTGATTAAAGCAACTATCTTCTTTAAAAATCCCAATTTAAAATTTAGAAAAAAATTTAAGGATTTATTAGTACATGAGGACAATGTGTTAGTAAATCCCCTCTCCTCCCCCAACAAAATTTGAGTTCAGATCATCTCCCCATCATGAGAGAACAATGTACTCCCTTGTTAGTTTTCAACCACTTAAATAGCAGATGGAGTCGACATGAGACCCATTGAATTCTCATTTTTCAGTATGGAATGGTCCATGAGAGATTTTCAGTATGGTTCGTGCCTTATCTTCTCTGCTGCATGTCACAATGGATTTGATTTTCACAGAATCTGAAAATGGATTGAGCGAGTGAGAGGAATGAGGGCTATGAAACACAGAGAGACAACCATGGAATCCATTGATGAGCATTGATAGCCCATTGTTTAATGATTTTTTACAGACTGTACGATTGGCTGGATGATCGAGTGTCCAGCAAGGCACTTGACTGTTCCACATTGAAATTTGAATGCTCATGAGGATAATTCCAAAATCTGAAATTTCAATAAATTGCCAAATTGGAGTGATTGGGAACATGAGAGAAGCTCGAGGCCGTAGATCCCTCTAACTTGCTCCATGTTCTCTGTTGAAAATTATAAATAAATTCTTATTAAACTGTTCGGTTTGTTTGTATGCAAATTTAATTACGTATCTAATGGAATCCAATTTTAAGATAGATTGAAGCGTCTACCAAAAAAAAAAGATTGAAGGGCTTAATTCAATCTGTGCCATCAACTTTAAACTTTTATTATATTAATTAAATACTTAATATTTGGTATCGAAGTTGACATCAACTTTAAACTTTTATTATATTAATTAAATACTTAATATTTGGTATCAAAACTGACATCACGTCAAACACATTCGTATTCGTATAGTTAAACAACCTAGAATGTGAAAGAAAAAAATGAAAGAAAATAAAATAAAAGAAAAAACGTGGTTGACATTTCTCTAAGGAATGTGGTTTTCATGTGATCCATGCCAGGCACTCCTTAAAAATCTATCCAAAACCATACGGAGATTTAAAAATAAATTTGAGAGGTCCCATCGACTTGATGACGAGGTTACGGAAGGGGAATGTGAAAGTGTCAGAAAGGGTAATTTTGTAATTTAATTGCACTAATTGGTTTGGGCCTTTGGGAACTAGGATTGCTTTTTTATGAGTTACAAGGGATGAACACTCTGGCCCATGTCCAATTATAACAAGATTGGATTGGGCTGGGTTTTTCAAAACCCTATATACCTTTAGCTAGGCCTAGTTGTGACCCACCGAATAAGGGTCAAAATAATCTAATCCTGACCTATACCACTCTAAGCCAGGCTTGGCCAACCCAAATTGGCCATCTGTCATGGGAAGGGAGAAGGGAAATACATGGGGTAGATAACTACATTAGGAAAAAATGAAAAAAGAAGATCTCAAGAAGATGTCTGGCTAGTTGGGATCTGTAGAGGATTGTGCTTCTCTTACATTTTTCTACCACATATTTGGAAGAAAATTCATTTATGGTCCACCTTATCAGTACTTAGAGGTAGGCATCTCCCTCTTAATTGTATGGTACGTGGAGGCTGAAGGGAACATAAGGTAGAGGATCGAGACTCAGTGTAGACCATGCTAGTTTGGTTGATGTCAGAGAAAGAAGATTATCTTTAGGCAAGGTGTGTGGCTCAAGCAAGGACGATGTTAGGTTGTGTTAATGACTAAAATGGTCATTCTAGATCCCCGGTCTGAACCGGCGGTTGAACGGTCCGACCATGATTAAAACGTAACAGGATCCGGCCAGGCGGTTCATGATAGGACCGACCACACTAAAAAGTCCATCTTTATAGCAATATGAGATGGCCTCGTGAAGGAAGACTCCTACCACCAAACAACTGGAAAAGAGAGTTAGTTAGGTAAATGGACTCTTCTAAAAGAGTTACTCTCCTACAACAACTCATAGCAGGTTATTCCGAATATAACTCTATCACCATACACTATATAAAGACCTCTGGTAAACACTAGAGGGCAGGTAATCATACTTCTTGTGATCAATTACTTGAATTCTCTATTGAGTAGTTGAGATCAGATTATTGGTACTGACTTGTTCGTCGGAGACGTACCTCGACCCTCCAAGGTCGAGCTCGTATCTTGCAGGTTCTTGACAGGGAAGGACGAGCGAGATTCCGTATCAACAGGTTGATGTCAACACTAGTCTTCTTGAAGGTGCTTTGTTAAATCTAAGTCAACATAGGAAGTTGGTTGTACATTGCATTTTTTCATATGGGTATTTTCGGTAATTCATTGTATTTCTCTTTATATAAGTATTTGTATTCTTACATTACATAATACAAGTTAGGTTCATCACATGGAGGTGCCAATGATTATAGTAGTTCCTAATCTTATTAGGAACGGGTTCCATTCCAACCACCTCTATGAAGGCTAGGTTTTTTGGTTTCTGTTAGGGGTGTAAACGGACCGGATTTGGATCGGATAGTGTTAATACCATATCTGCATCTTATTATATTCGGAAGGATTCAGTCGAATTCGGATGATAATCGGATACCTATTTTCTTAAGTAAATTCTTCTAAATAGACATGTATACATATTGAATATAAGTTTTTGACTGCAAATTTACATCTTTACCATTTTATTTGTGAGGACTAAGTTTGAAATTTAAGAACTTAACAAATTTGGTAGCTATTTTAGTAGAAAATCTAGAAAAATACTCACATATCATAGGTAAAAAATTTTAAATAAAAAAATAAATTAAAATAAGTAACTTAATCGGATAATTTTATCGGACGTAGTGGCAGACTCACTAAGGGATCGGTTTCTCTTTTTCTTGTAAAATACCAATATTCCCCCCCCCCCAATATTGGAAAAAAATTTAAACGTTAAGATGAAGGATTTATTTGGCATTCTAATTTTCTATCTAAGGGTTGTATTTAAAATCCAAGTTTTAAGGAGGAAACTATTAACTCCGAATCGGAAAGTAAATTTCTCCCTAAAATTTCTCTCTACTTATTCTTCTTTCTTCCTATTTATTCTCTCATTCTCTAATCTTCTCTTACGCACGACCAAGTTTTACAACTTTTCTCAAGGAATCTTGGACCTTCTCCACACGATTACAACCACTCAACCATGTATATTTATATATCTCTCTCCTTTTCGGTTTAATTTTTTTTCTTTTCTTTATTTTTTTTTTTGTTTTTTTTTTGTTTTTGTTTAACTTATTTTAATGTTGAATAGTTGAATACACGATTAATCCTTTCTATTTTTTTTTTAAATGTTAAATATGTATTGCATGAAAGTTTACTGTTTATTAATTATTTTTATTTGTGGTTGATTTGAATTTATTAAGTTTATTAGGTATTAAAATACTTGAATACATCCTTAATGCTTTCTATTTCTTTCTTTTTTTTCTTCTTTTTTATAATGTTGAATATGTATTGCATGAAAGTTTATTGCTTTATTTTATTAAATTTTTTATTTTTATTTGTGGTTGTTTTGAATTTATTAAGTTTATTACGTATTAAATAATATTATTCCGTCATTGTAAAAAGCAATTACAGTTTTAGGCATAAATTAATTATATACACTTATTAGTTATAGTAGTTAATTTTGGAAAACAAGCAAATTTTTAGAAAAACTTGAGAGGCCTATAGGAGAGGAAAATAAAAGAATCCAAAAAGATTTGAATTTTTCTTTTTATTTTTTTAATAGTAGATCAATGAATCTTTTTTATGTCTACTTTTTTCGTGATTGATTACAAGTTTAGGAGAATGTTTTTATTCAATTTTTCAAATTTAAGGATTCATCAAATCAAATGGATATAGGAGAACGAGCTACTTCTAGGGCTTCCTTGGGAGTGAATCGAGTGGTGCAATCGTCAAAAGTATAAGGATTTGTTTAACCATGGGAAAGAAGTCTACCATTGATTCTTTCTTCAAAAGAAAAGGCGTTGAGATTCACATGGTTGATGCATCATTGCCTACATCTATTCTTGTGATCTCAACTCTTGAAAAACGTCCTAAACAGACTCCAATACGAGTGAGTGAGCCTTTTTTTTTTGCTATGGATGAATGACCTCTCCATTTCCAAGCTTGCTCTTCAAACCGGCCTATTGTTCTCCTCTATGAAAAGGTTTTTCCGTGATCACTCTCAATAAGACATCCATTCCTCTTTCAAAAGTGGAATGGATTGGCCCCAATTTTTGGCAGATGGTTTTGGGAGGGCCGTTGCTTCTTTAGGTTGAAGCGGGTTAGTCCTTTAATATAGGGGCGGTCGGAGACCAGGGCTGTAGTCAAAAGGGCTATACTTCTATAGACGTCTCTTCTCTTGGTGGGGCGCGGTAGCGCACAGTAGTTTTCTCGCTTGTTGCCGGAGTTTGCTTGCTAGCCCTACCTTGCTCCAGCAAACAGAGTTTGCAACTACACGCCCTTGAATGCAACAGAATTGCGCTTGTAAGAACAGCGAGAAGAAGTCTCTTTTTTTTTTTTTTTTTTTTTTTCATTCTTGATAAAAGAGGGGGCCTCAAGCCCTACTTAGTTGATCGACAATGACAAAGGCTTGCGAAACTAAGTAGTGCCTTTTGAATGGAATCTGTAGTAGTCTATCATTGGTGCGAAGCGGCTTTGCCCCTTTTCAGTAGGGGAGCGAAAGGTTAGACCATAGAAAGTCATCGAACAACGGTTCTTCTATGTAGGTATGGCCTTCCCCTTGACTCACCTAACGTCGAGCTAAGTGACTTCGTAAACTTTGCGTTCCACACACGTGGCAAATCGATACAAGCTATTGTGCGTGTTTTTGAGTAACTTCGTGGCATGAGTTGATTTGTCTTCCCACATGATTTATTAAACCACACTCTTTTCCACCCACTTTCTTCCAATTTTTAAATCCATCAATAGTGAATGTCCCCTGTCCAGATTTCACTCCAAGTTTATTGAAAAGAAAACATGGCAAACAAAATACTGCATCTTTTAAAGGAGAATACTCTAACAAGAAAGGACGAACCTTAAACCACGAAGATTGAAAACGTCGAGAATGACTTGATGGCCCAGATTTTGCATATTCTTAAAAAATAGGCTGATATGGTTCAGTTTTAAGGCAACGATGCCTAATTTCACGTTGATCAACTTGATAATCCCAAATTTGTTTTCTCAACCATGGATCACGGTCAAAATCATTATTTCGCTCCCTTTAAGGTATTGGAGTCTGTTTTGGACGTTTTTCACGAGTTGAGGTCTCAGGAATAGAGGTCGGCAATGATGCATCAACCATGTCATTCTCAACTTTAACCAAAAAAAAAAAACCTTGTCATTCTCAACGCCTTTTCTTTTGAAGAAAGAATCAATGGTAGAATTCTTTCCCATGGTTAAAAAAATCCTTATACATAATAAGCTTATTAAATTCAAAACAACCACACATAAAAATAAATAATTTAATAAAAAAACAGCAATAAACTTTCAAGCAATACATATTCAACATTAAAAAAAAAAAAAAAAAAAGAAATAGAAAGTATTAAGCGTGTATTCAAGTATTTTAATACGTAACAAACTTAATAAATTCAAATCAACCACAAATAAAAATAATTAATTTTAGAAAAAAACCGAAATTAATTTTCATGCAATACATATTCAACATTAAAAAAATAGAAAGTATCAAACGTGTATTCACTATTCAAGTATTTTAATATGTACTAAACTTAATAAATTCAAATCAACCACAAATAAAAATAATTAATTTAATAAAAAAACAGCAATAAACAGTAAACTTTCATGCAATACATATTCAACATTAAAAAAAAAAGAGAAAAACAAGGATATATTATAGGCATTAATATATATTTTTTAAAAGGGGGGGGGGGCTTAGTGAGTCCGCCGAATGGCCTACATTGGCACTTTTAAGTTTGGAACTTCATAAATAATTTACATTAATTACTTTTAGATCAATGTTTTTTATAACCATAATGTGTGCAAGGTATAGCTAGTTCCTTCAATGGTACGTCAACACAAGAAGGGGAATTTTTTTTTTTTTTTCAGGTCAAGAACAAGAGGCATATTTGCTTGACAAGGGCAAGTCCGCCCATCGTAATCAAAGCTTACTTTATTTTCTAACCTTCTAATGTTGTTTAATATATACCTCCTCTCTCCTACATCTTATGTTACTAATAAGCTAATTTGTCTTTTGCAATCAATTAATAAAAGTTGATCTCATGAAAATGACGTTTGAGATAAGTAATACAGACACTAAAGTAGCATCCACAAGTATAGTATTAATTATAGAGCTTTTTTCATGCTTCTCACGTAAGTTGTGCCAAAACTCTTGACAGTACTCATAACAAAAATTACATGTTGCCATAGTGAACCTTTTCGAAAATTACAAGTTCTCCACAATTGTTTTTCTCGTTAACTTTAAAACTGAAATGACCATGTTGCCCATGGTGTGAAGGAAAATATAATTTTTTTCTTTTACAAAAATTCACTTAATTTTTTCAAATTTACGAATAGAACTCCCTATTCAAAGCTGGAATCTAAGGAGCTGGATGTAGAATTAAACAAAGAAGAATTTCAATCTTCTCTGTCACTTTCTTCTCCATCCATTGCTCGATCAAGCAAGCTCTTTCAAGAGTTGCCATTTCTTCCTCGGGTAAAACACACACACACTACTTCCTCAAATAGCACCCACTCCTTCCCCTACCGGCATCCACCGTCGACAATTGAAGGTTCATCATCACTCGAAGAACTCTTGATCGGTTTGATCTGGTTCGCAACCTCTTTGATTTTGCTGAGGAACTGAGGAGGACATAGATCACGTCTTGACCACAAACCAACCTATTGCAAAGAGAGATTTTTCATGCCAGGGTGGTGTGTATTTTCATGGCAGCCACCATGAATTGTGCGGACCAAGGATTTTTTTTTTTGGTCAATTTAAAAAAATTAAATGAAAAGGTTTGGTAAAAATATAAATTTATACTTTCTTTTATCCCACGAGGCAAAATAGTCATTTTAATTTCAAAGTTAACCAAAAAGTAACTATTGATAACTTATAATTTTTGAAAACTAACATTGTGGACAACATGTAATTTTTTTTACTTAAGTGGGCAATCAAGAATTTTGGCCCAACCGAAATTGACAGCGTGAAAAAAAAAACTCTTAATAATATATATCTCATTGGTAGAGCATGACTCATGTTACACTTTTTTTTTTTTCTAGATTTTGCTTTAGTGGTGTGTCTGACGTGGTGGTTCCTATAATACTCACCGTTGGATGCACATTATGAGGATTTGACTATATGTATATTATATATACTATATATTATATATATTACACTTATACACGATGTTCATTCGGGCTGGCTCACGCTTACCTTGACTACATCCTCGTGAAAGCTTTTATAATTAATATAGGCAGGACTTTGCCTCTAACCTGGAGGGATTCAAACTTTAACATCTAATGAGGAAGTGTTGATCTTTTGCAAGAGTTATCCCTGGGGTTCTCATTTTATATGTTTTTATAAAAAAAATAATAATAATAAAAGAAGGTAATCTTCCAATGAAGACTTAATTAATAATTGTGCACGTTTCGTCTTTGGTAAAAATCTTGCATGTTTTACGAGTTATTAGGTTGTTGGGGGTGGGGGTGGAAGCGACACTAGTAAGATTAACCAAATGTTTTCAAAAAAAAAATCTATACTCGCACGTTTAAAACAAATTTTATATTGCATTTTATAAGCTATAGTTGTATCAATCCTTGCCTATATATACAAGGATGATTTAATTGTGTAACACATTGAATGCAAAATAGATGCTTAGGAATCTTAAGGGAAGAAAAGCCATGGAAGTTCAGCAAGTTCTTCACATGATTGGTGGGGATGGAGAAACTAGCTATGCCGGTAACTCCCAACTTCAAGTACCCCCCCCCCTCTCTCTCTCTCTCTCTCTCTCTCTCTCTCTCTCTCTCTCTCTCTCTCTCTCTCTCTCTCTCTCTCTCTCTCTCTCTCTCTCTCTCATACTTTCATTTTTATTCCATTCAAGCAACTAAGCATGAACTTTGTTTTTTTCTTTCAGAAACTAGCGATAACCAAGGCAAAGCCACTGATAATTCGAAGCATTTTAGATTTGTATTCCACCAAGTTATCTCAATGTCTAAGGATAGCAGATTTGGGCTGCTCATCGGGACCTAACACCTTACAAGTGATCACTTTAATCATTGAAGCGATCTATGAAACATGTCATCAGTTGAATTGTAAAACACCGGAATTCCTAGTGTTCCTCAATGATCTTCCAAGTAATGACTTCAACACCATTTTCAAAACCTTGCCAACCTTCTATGATCAGCTAAAGAAGGATTTTGGTGAAGATTTTGGGCCAGTTTCTATCACGAGATTACCCGGTTCTTTCTATGAGAGGCTCTTTCCAAGCAAGTACTATAGACTTCTTTCATTCCTCTTACTGACCTTCATTGGCTCTCTCAGGTTTGAAACCTAATTGATACATATCATGCACGCTCGTGTGTTTTATTATATTTTTTCTAACCATGTATAATGAAAACTATAGGTTCCTCCAGCAGTTGGAAGTAACAATAAGGGGAATATTTACTTAGCAAAGACAAGCCCTCCTAGTGTGCTTTGAAAGCTTACAGTGCAATTTCAAAAGGATTTTTCCATGTTTCTTAGCTTGCGCTCGAAGGAAATGACACCGGAAGGAAGAATGGTTTTGACATTTATTGGCAGGAGAAGTGAAGATCCTTTTGGCAAAGAGAGTTGCATTTTGGACCTGTTATCTAATTCACTAAATGACTTGGTCTCCGAGGTATACATGCTTAATTAATGACTGCGTTCAATTTTTCTCTTAGTATATAAATTTTTTACATTTTTTCTTATCTTGTTTTAGGGCCGCATTGAGGAAGCCTTAGTGGATTCTTTCAATTTGCCGTTCTATATGCCTTCTAGCAAAGAATTAGAGAGTGCGGTTTGTGCGAAGGATCCTTTTATCTTGACAACTTAGAAATATTTGATACCAATTGGGACGCAAGTGACAGTGATGACAATGAGTTAATGTTGGATACCTTTATAAGAGGGCAGAAGGTGGCGAAGTATATAAGAGCTATTTTCGAATCCATGCTTGTTGACCACTTTGGAGACTCTATCATTACTACCTTGTTCAGCAGGTTCATTGAGTATGTCAAGCAAGCACCTCTTAAAGGAAGAGGGTAAGCTCGTTAATTTTGTTATTTCCTTGAGAGTAAAGTGATGTTTTAGGACCTTGAGGAGTGTAAAAATATTAATGTTGGTCATCTCCTCAAGTAATAAGTAGATGCACTTTGGTTATTTCCTCAATAAATGTTATTGTGATTGTTGGCCGGTGCGGTCTTTAATGGTGCATGTCTTAATATATGTATCTGATTAGTTCTCTACACCATCGTTGGAAAATTAAGTTTTCACTCAACGGAATTTCTTTTTCAAGCCTTATGTGTCGAGCTAAGTCTCTTTTTTTCTTTCTTTCTTCTCTTTTCTTTGCATTCTTATTTTCATCATATTCTATAATCTCAATCTCTAGATGAAAAGGGAAAGATAAAGTTGTGGTGGTTTCATATTGTGAAGGAAAAAAGAAATTAACATCGAAGTAACATACAAAAGTTCTAAGGTCTGCTTAATTATAGATCTAAATTGTGGTCTATCAATACTATATAGCCTGATAAAAGTATAAAGAAAACTAAAATCAGTAAAAGTCAAACTGGGGAAAACCATCATATTGTTCAGATTAGGAAAACCATCATTTAACCATTACTATGGCTTCTCCTTTGATTTCACCTACCAACATCATTTCTCTACTATTTGTAAAACTTGATTAAAGCAACTATCTCCTTTAAAAATCCCAATTTAAAATTTAGAAAAAAATTTAAGGATTTATTAGTACATGAGGACAATGTGTTAGTAAATCCCCTCTCCTCCCCCAACAAAATTTGAGTTCAGATCATCTCCCCATCATGAGAGAACAATGTACTCCCTTGTTAGTTTTCAACCACTTAAATAGCAGATGGAGTCGACATGAGACCCATTGAATTCTCATTTTTCAGTATGGAATGGTCCATGAGAGATTTTCAGTATGGTCCGTGCCTTATCTTCTCTGCTGCATGTCACAATGGATTTGATTTTCACAGAATCTGAAAATGGATTGAGCGAGTGAGAGGAATGATGGCTATGAAACACAGAGAGACAACCATGGAATCCATTGATGAGCATTGATAGCCCATTGTTTAATGATTTTTTACGGATGTACGATTGGTTGGATGATCGAGTGTCCAACAAGGCACTTGACTGCTTCCACATTGAAATTTGAATGCTCATGAGGATAATTCCAAAATCTGAAATTTCAATAAATTGCCAAATTGGAGTGATTGGGAACATGAGAGAAGCTCGAGGCCGTGAGATCCCTCTAACTTGCTCCATGTTCTCTGTTGAAAATTATAAATAAATTCTTATTAAACTATTCGGTTTGTTTGTATGCAAATTTAATTACGTATCTAATGGAATCCAATTTTAAGATAGATTGAAGCGTCTACCAAAAAAAAAAGATTGAAGGGCTTAATTCAATCTGTGCCATCAACTTTAAACTTTTATTATATTAATTAAATACTTAATATTTGGTATCAAAACTGACATCACGTCAAACACATTCGTATTCGTATAGTTAAACAACCTAGAATGTGAAAGAAAAAAATGAAAGAAAATAAAATAAAAGAAAAAACGTGGTTGACATTTCTCTAAGGAATGTGGTTTTCATGTGATCCATGCCAGGCACTCCATAAAAATCTATCCAAAACCATACGGAGATTTAAAAATAAATTTGAGAGGTCCCATCGACTTGATGACGAGGTTACGGAAGGGGAATGTGAAAGTGTCAGAAAGGGTAATTTTGTAATTTAATTGCACTAATTGGTTTGGGCCTTTGGGAACTAGGATTGCTTTTTTATGAGTTACAAGGGATGAACACTCTGGCCCATGTCCAATTATAACAAGATTGGATTGGGCTGGGTTTTTCAAAACCCTATATACCTTTAGCTAGGCCTAGTTGTGACCCACCGAATAAGGGTCAAAATAATCTAATCCTGACCTATACCACTCTAAGCCAGGCTTGGCCAACCCAAATTGGCCATCTGTCATGGGAAGGGAGAAGGGAAATACATGGGGTAGATAACTACATTAGGAAAAAATGAAAAAAGAAGATCTCAAGAAGATGTCTGGCTAGTTGGGATCTGTAGAGGATTGTGCTTCTCTTACATTTTTCTACCACATATTTGGAAGAAAATTCATTTATGGTCCACCTTATCAGTACTTAGAGGTAGGCATCTCCCTCTTAATTGTATGGTACGTGGAGGCTGAAGGGAACATAAGGTAGAGGATCGAGACTCCGGTGTAGACCATGCTAGTTTGGTTGATGTCGAGAGAAAGAAGATTATCTTTAGGCAAGGTGTGTGGCTCAAGCAAGGACGATGTTAGGTTGTGTTAATGACTAAAATGGTCATTCTATATCCCCGGCGGGCGGTGCCGCGGTGGGGCGCAGAGGACGCCCGATTAAGAAAGAGTGCCCGGGGGCCCACACCGAAGAGGTTAGTGGTAAGGGGTCTACACAACCAGGGTATCAAATAACCTCCCAACACATTAAAGACCCGGAAACACTAGAGGGCGGTAATCAACCTTGTGATCAATTACTGAATCTCTATTGAGTAGTTGAGACGATTATTGGATGACTTGTTCGTGGAGCGTACCCGACCCTCGGTCGAGCTCGATCTTGCGGGTTCTTGACGGGGAAGGACGAGCGAGATTCCGTATCAACAGGTTGATGTCAACACTAGTCTTCTTGAAGGTGCTTTGTTAAATCTAAGTCAACATAGGAAGTTGGTTGTACATTGCATTTTTTCATATGGGTATTTTCGGTAATTCATTGTATTTCTCTTTATATAAGTATTTGTATTCTTACATTACATAATACAAGTTAGGTTCATCACATGGAGGTGCCAATGATTATAGTAGTTCCTAATCTTATTAGGAAGGGGTTCCATTCCAACCACCTCTATGAAGGCTAGGTTTTTTGGTTTCGTTAGGGGTGTAAACGGACCCGGATTTGGATCGGATAGTGTTAATACCATATCTGCATCTTATTATATTCGGAAGGATTCAGTCGAATTCGGATGATAATCGGATACCTATTTTCTTAAGTAAATTCTTCTAAATAGACATGTATACATATTGAATATAAGTTTTTGACTGCAAATTTACATCTTTACCATTTTATTTGTGAGGACTAAGTTTGAAATTTAAGAACTTAACAAATTTGGTAGCTATTTTAGTAGAAAATCTAGAAAAATACTCACATATCATAGGTAAAAAATTTTAAATAAAAAAATAAATTAAAATAAGTAACTTAATCGGATAATTTTATCGGACGTAGTGGCGGACTCACTAAGGGATCGGTTTCTCTTTTTCTTGTAAAATACCAATATTCCCCCCCCCCCCAATATTGGAAAAAAATTTAAACGTTAAGATGAAGGATTTATTTGGCATTCTAATTTTCTATCTAAGGGTTGTATTTAAAATCCAAGTTTTAAGGAGGAAACTATTAACTCCGAATCGGAAAGTAAATTTCTCCCTAAAATTTCTCTCTACTTATTCTTCTTTCTTCCTATTTATTCTCTCATTCTCTAATCTTCTCTTACGCACGACCAAGTTTTACAACTTTTCTCAAGGAATCTTGGACCTTCTCCACACGATTACAACCACTCAACCATGTATATTTATATATCTCTCTCCTTTTTCGGTTTAATTTTTTTTTTTTCTTTTCTTTTTTTTTTTTTTTTTTTGTTTTTTTTTTTTTTGTTTAACTTATTTTAATGTTGAATAGTTGAATACACGATTAATCCTTTTTTTCTCTTTTTTTTTTTAATGTTGAATATGTATTGCATGAAAGTTTACTGTTTATTAATTATTTTTATTTGTGGTTGATTTGAATTTATTAAGTTTATTAGGTATTAAAATACTTGAATACATCCTTAATGCTTTCTATTTCTTTCTTTTTTTTCTTCTTTTTTATAATGTTGAATATGTATTGCATGAAAGTTTATTGCTTTATTTTATTAAATTTTTTATTTTTATTTGTGGTTGTTTTGAATTTATTAAGTTTATTACGTATTAAATAATATTATTCCATCATTGTAAAAAACAATTACAGTTTTAGGCATAAATTAATTATATACACTTATTAGTTAATTTTGGAAAACAAGCAAATTTTTAGAAAAACTTGAGAGGCCTATAGGAGAGGAAAATAAAAGAATCCAAAAAGATTTGAATTTTTCTTTTTATTTTTTTAATAGTAGATCAATGAATCTTTTTTATGTCTATTTTTTTCGTGGTTGATTACAAGTTTAGGAGAATGTTTTTATTCAATTTTTCAAATTTAAGGATTCATCAAATCAAATGGATATAGGAGAACGAGCTACTTCTAGGGCTTCCTTGGGAGTGAATCGAGTGGTGCAATCGTCAAAAGTATAAGGATTTGTTTAACCATGGGAAAGAAGTCTACCATTGATTCTTTCTTCAAAAGAAAAGGCGTTGAGATTCACATGGTTGATGCATCATTGCCTACATCTATTCTTGTGATCTCAACTCTTGAAAAACGTCCTAAACAGACTCCAATACGAGTGAGTGAGCCTTTTTTTTTTGCTATGGATGAATGACCTCTCCATTTCCAAGCTTGCTCTTCAAACCGGCCTATTGTTCTCCTCTATGAAAAGGTTTTTCCGTGATCACTCTCAATAAGACATCCATTCCTCTTTCAAAAGTGGAATGGATTGGCCCCAATTTTTGGCAGATGGTTTTGGGAGGGCCGTTGCTTCTTTAGGTTGAAGCGGGTTAGTCCTTTAATATAGGGCGGTCGGAGACCAGGGCTGTAGTCAAAAGGGCTATACTTCTATAGACGTCTCTTCTCTTGGTGGGGCGCGGTAGCGCACAGTAGTTTTCTCGCTTGTTGCCGGAGTTTGCTTGCTAGCCCTACCTTGCTCCAGCAAACGGAGTTTGCAACTACACGCCCTTGAATGCAACAGAATTGCGCTTGTAAGAACAGCAGAAGAAGTCTCTTTTTTTTTTTTTTTTTTTTTTTCATTCTTGATAAAAGAGGGGGCCTCAAGCCCTACTTAGTTGACTGACAATGACAAAGGCTTGCGAAACTAAGTAGCGCCTTTTGAATGGAATCTGTAGTAGTCTATCATTGGTGCGAAGCGGCTTTGCCCCTTTTCAGTAGGGGAGCGAAAGGTTAGACCATAGAAAGTCAGCGAACAACGGTTCTTCTATGTAGGTATGGCCTTCCCCTTGACTCACCTAACGTCGAGCTAAGTGACTTCGTAAACTTTGCGTTCCACACTGTGGCAAATCGATACAAGCTATTGTGCGTGTTTTTGAGTAACTTCGTGGCATGAGTTGATTTGTCTTCCCACATGATTTATTAAACCACACTCTTTTCCACCCACTTTCTTCCAATTTTTAAATCCATCAATAGTGAATGTCCCCTGTCCAGATTTCACTCCAAGTTTATTGAAAAGAAAACATGGCAAACAAAATACTGCATCTTTTAAAGGAGAATACTCTAACAAGAAAGGACGAACCTTAAACCACGAAGATTGAAAACGTCGAGAATGACTTGATAGCCCAGATTTTGCATATTCTTAAAAAATAGGCTGATATGGTCTAGTTTTAAGGCAACGATGCCTAATTTCAAGTTGATCAACTTGATAATCCCAAATTTGTTTTCTCAACCATGGATCACGGTCAAAATCATTATTTCGCTCCCTTTAAGGTATTGGAGTCTGTTTTGGACGTTTTTCACGAGTTGAGGTCTCAGGAATAGAGGTCGGCAATGATGCATCAACCATGTCATTCTCAACTTTAACCAAAAAAAAAAAAAACCTTGTCATTCTCAACGCCTTTTCTTTTGAAGAAAGAATCAATGGTAGAATTCTTTCCCATGGTTAAAAAAATCCTTATACATAATAAGCTTATTAAATTCAAAACAACCACACATAAAAATAAATAATTTAATAAAAAAACAGCAATAAACTTTCAAGCAATACATATTCAACATTAAAAAAAAAAAAAAAAAAAGAAATAGAAAGTATTAAGCGTGTATTCAAGTATTTTAATACGTAACAAACTTAATAAATTCAAATCAACCACAAATAAAAATAATTAATTTTAGAAAAAAACCGAAATTAATTTTCATGCAATACATATTCAACATTAAAAAAAATTAAAAAAATAGAAAGTATCAAACGTGTATTCACTATTCAAGTATTTTAATATGTACTAAACTTAATAAATTCAAATCAACCACAAATAAAAATAATTAATTTAATAAAAAAACAGCAATAAACAGTAAACTTTCATGCAATACATATTCAACATTAAAAAAAAAAAGAGAAAAACAAGGATATATTATAGGCATTAATATATATTTTTTAAAAGGGGGGGGGGGGCTTAGTGAGTCCGCCTAATGGCCTACATTGGCACTTTTAAGTTTGGAACTTCATAAATAATTTACATTAATTACTTTTAGATCAATGTTTTTTATAACCATAATGTGTGCAAGGTATAGCTAGTTCCTTCAATGGTACGTCAACACAAGAAGGGGAATTTTTTTTTTTTCAGGTCAAGAACAAGAGGCATATTTGCTTGACAAGGGCAAGTCCGCCCATCGTAATCAAAGCTTACTTTATTTTCTAACCTTCTAATGTTGTTTAATATATACCTCCTCTCTCCTACATCTTATGTTACTAATAAGCTAATTTGTCTTTTGCAATCAATTAATAAAAGTTGATCTCATGAAAATGACGTTTGAGATAAGTAATACAGACACTAAAGTAGCATCCACAAGTATAGTATTAATTATAGAGCTTTTTTCATGCTTCTCACGTAAGTTGTGCCAAAACTCTTGACAGTACTCATAACAAAAATTACATGTTGCCATAGTGAACCTCTTCGAAAATTACAAATTCTCCACAATTGTTTTTCTGTTAACTTTAAAACTGAAATGACCATGTTGCCCATGGTGTGAAGGAAAATATAATTTTTTTCTTTTACAAAAATTCACTTAATTTTTTCAAATTTACGAATAGAACTCCCTATTCAAAGCTGGAATCTAAGGAGCTGGATGTAGAATTAAACAAAGAAGAATTTCAATCTTCTCTGTCACTTTCTTCTCCATCCATTGCTCGATCAAGCAAGCTCTTTCAAGAGTTGCCATTTCTTCCTCGGGTAAAACACACACACACTACTTCCTCAAATAGCACCCACTCCTTCCCCTACCGGCATCCACCGTCGACAATTGAAGGTTCATCATCACTCGAAGAACTCTTGATCGGTTCGATGCGGGTTCGCAACCTCTTTGATTTTGCTGAGGAACTGAGGAGGACATAGATCACGTCTTGACCACAAACCAACCTATTGCAAAGAGAGATTTTTCATGCCAGGGTGGTGTGTATTTTCATGGCAGCCACCATGAATTGTGCGGACCAAGGATTTTTTTTTTGGTCAATTTAAAAAAATTAAATGAAAAGGTTTGGTAAAAATATAAATTTATACTTTCTTTTATCCCACAGGCAAAATAGTCATTTTAATTTCAAAGTTAACCAAAAAGTAACTATTGATAACTTATAATTTTTGAAAACTAACATTGTGGACAACATGTAATTTTTTTTACTTAAGTGGGCAATCAAGAATTTTGGCCCAACCGAAATTGACAGCGTGAAAAAAAAAAACTCTTCATAATATATATCTCATTGGTAGAGCATGACTCATGTTACACTTTTTTTTTTTTCTAGATTTTGCTTTAGTGGTGTGTCTGACGTGGTGGTTCCTATAATACTCACCGTTGGATGCACATTATGAGGATTTGACTATATGTATATTATATATACTATATATTATATATATTACACTTATACACGATGTTCATTCGGCTGGCTCACGCTTACCTTGACTACATCCTCGTGAAAGCTTTTATAATTAATATAGGCAGGACTTTGCCTCTAACCTGGAGGGATTCAAACTTTAACATCTAATGAGGAAGTGTTGATCTTTTGCAAGAGTTATCCCTGGGGTTCTCATTTTATATGTTTTTATAAAAAAAATAATAATAATAAAAGAAGGTAATCTTCCAATGAAGACTTAATTAATAATTGTGCACGTTTCGTCTTTGGTAAAAATCTTGCATGTTTTACGAGTTATTAGGTTGTTGGGGGTGGGGGTGGAAGCGACACTAGTAAGATTAACCAAATGTTTTCAAAAAAAAAAATCTATACTCGCACGTTTAAAACAAATTTTATATTGCATTTTATAAGCTATAGTTGTATCAATCCTTGCCTATATATACAAGGATGATTTAATTGTGTAACACATTGAATGCAAAATAGATGCTTAGGAATCTTAAGGGAAGAAAAGCCATGGAAGTTCAGCAAGTTCTTCACATGATTGGTGGGGATGGAGAAACTAGCTATGCCAGTAACTCCCAACTTCAAGTACTCTCTCTCTCTCTCTCTCTCTCTCTCTCTCTCTCTCTCTCTCTCTCTCTCTCTCTCTCTCTCTCTCTCTCTCTCTCTCTCATACTTTCATTTTTATTCCATTCAAGCAACTAAGCATGAACTTTGTTTTTTTCTTTCAGAAACTAGCGATAACCAAGGCAAAGCCACTGATAATTCGAAGCATTTTAGATTTGTATTCCACCAAGTTATCTCAATGTCTAAGGATAGCAGATTTGGGCTGCTCATCGGGACCTAACACCTTACAAGTGATCACTTTAATCATTGAAGCGATCTATGAAACATGTCATCAGTTGAATTGTAAAACACCGGAATTCCTAGTGTTCCTCAATGATCTTCCAAGTAATGACTTCAACACCATTTTCAAAACCTTGCCAACCTTCTATGATCAGCTAAAGAAGGATTTTGGTGAAGATTTTGGGCCAGTTTCTATCACAGGATTACCCGGTTCTTTCTATGAGAGGCTCTTTCCAAGCAGTACTATAGACTTCTTTCATTCCTCTTCTGACCTTCATTGGCTCTCTCGAGTTTGAAACCTAATTGATACATATCATGCACGCTCGTGTGTTTTATTATATTTTTTCTAACCATGTATAATGAAAACTATAGGTTCCTCCAGCAGTTGGAAGTAACAATAAGGGGAATATTTACTTAGCAAAGACAAGCCCTCCTAGTGTGCTGAAAGCTTACCAAGTGCAATTTCAAAAGGATTTTTCCATGTTTCTTAGCTTGCGCTCGAAGGAAATGACACCGGAAGGAAGAATGGTTTTGACATTTATTGGCAGGAGAAGTGAAGATCCTTTTGGCAAAGAGAGTTGCATTTTGGACCTGTTATCTAATTCACTAAATGACTTGGTCTCCGAGGTATACATGCTTAATTAATGACTGCGTTCAATTTTTCTCTTAGTATATAAATTTTTTACATTTTTTCTTATCTTGTTTTAGGGCCGCATTGAGGAAGCCTTAGTGGATTCTTTCAATTTGCCGTTCTATATGCCTTCTAGCAAAGAATTAGAGAGTGCAGTTTGTGCAGAAGGATCCTTTTATCTTGACAACTTAGAAATATTTGATACCAATTGGGACGCAAGTGACAGTGATGACAATGAGTTAATGTTGGATACCTTTATAAGAGGGCAGAAGGTGGCGAAGTATATAAGAGCTATTTTCGAATCCATGCTTGTTGACCACTTTGGAGACTCTATCATTACTACCTTGTTCAGCAGGTTCATTGAGTATGTCAGCAAGCACCTCTTAAAGGAAGAGGGTAAGCTCGTTAATTTTGTTATTTCCTTGAGAGTAAAGTGATGTTTTAGGACCTTGAGGAGTGTAAAAATATTAATGTTGGTCATCTCCTCAAGTAATAAGTAGATGCACTTTGGTTATTTCCTCAATAAATGTTATTGTGATTGTTGGCCGGTGCGGTCTTTAATGGTGCATGTCTTAATATATGTATCTGATTAGTTCTCTACACCATCGTTGGAAAATTAAGTTTTCACTCAACGGAATTTCTTTTTCAAGCCTTATGTGTCGAGCTAAGTCTCTTTTTTTTCTTTCTTTCTTCTCTTTTCTTTGCATTCTTATTTTCATCATATTCTATAATCTCAATCTCTAGATGAAAAGGGAAAGATAAAGTTGTGGTGGTTTCATATTGTGAAGGAAAAAAAGAAATTAACATCGAAGTAACATACAAAAGTTCTAAGGTCTCGCTTAATTATAGATCTAAATTGTGGTCTATCAATACTATATAGCCCGATAAAAGTATAAAGAAAACTAAAATCAGTAAAAGTCAAACCGGGGAAAACCATCATATTGTTCGGATTAGGAAAACCATCATTTAACCATTACTATGGCTTCTCCTTTGATTTCACCTACCAACATCATTTCTCTACTATTTGTAAAACTTGATTAAAGCAACTATCTCCTTTAAAAATCCCAATTTAAAATTTAGAAAAAAATTTAAGGATTTATTAGTACATGAGGACAATGTGTTAGTAAATCCCCTCTCCTCCCCCAACAAAATTTGAGTTCGAGATCATCTCCCCATCATGAGAGAACAATGTACTCCCTTGTTAGTTTTCAACCACTTAAATAGCAGATGGAGTCGACATGAGACCCATTGAATTCTCATTTTTCAGTATGGAATGGTCCATGAGAGATTTTTAGTATGGTCCGTGCCTTATCTTCTCTGTTGCATGTCACAATGGATTTGATTTTCACAGAATCTGAAAATGGATTGAGCGAGTGAGAGGAATGACGGCTATGAAACACAGAGAGACAACCATGGAATCCATTGATGAGCATTGATAGCCCATTGTTTAATGATTTTTTACGGACTGTACGATTGGCTGGATGATCGAGTGTCCAGCAAGGCACTTGACTGTTCCACATTGAAATTTGAATGCTCATGAGGATAATTCCAAAATCTGAAATTTCAATAAATTGCCAAATTGGAGTGATTGGGAACATGAGAGAAGCTCGAGGCCGTAGATCCCTCTAACTTGCTCCATGTTCTTTGTTGAAAATTATAAATAAATTCTTATTAAACTGTTCGGTTTGTTTGTATGCAAATTTAATTACGTATCTAATGGAATCCAATTTTAAGATAGATTGAAGCGTCTACCAAAAAAAAAAGATTGAAGGGCTTAATTCAATCTGTGCCATCAACTTTAAACTTTTATTATATTAATTAAATACTTAATATTTGGTATCGAAGTTGACATCAACTTTAAACTTTTATTATATTAATTAAATACTTAATATTTGGTATCAAAACCGACATCACGCCAAACACATTCGTATTCGTATAGTTAAACAACCTAGAATGTGAAAGAAAAAAATGAAAGAAAATAAAATAAAAGAAAAAAACGTGGTTGACATTTCTCTAAGGAATGTGGTTTTCATGTGATCCATGCCAGGCACTCCATAAAAATCTATCCAAAACCATACGGAGATTTAAAAATAAATTTGAGAGGTCCCATCGACTTGATGACGAGGTTACGGAAGGGGGAATGTGAAAGTGTCGAAAGGGTAATTTTGTAATTTAATTGCACTAATTGGTTTGGGCCTTTGGGAACTAGGATTGCTTTTTTATGAGTTACAAGGGATGAACACTCCGGCCCATGTCCAATTATAACAAGATTGGATTGGGCTGGGTTTTTCAAAACCCTATATACCTTTAGCTAGGCCTAGTTGTGACCCACCGAATAAGGGTCAAAATAATCTAATCTGGCCACCTCTAAGCCAGGCTTGGCCAACCCAAATTGGCCATCTGTCATGGGAAGGGAGAAG